>NC_056732.1:356768960-357100210 GCF_019279795.1 Protopterus annectens | reverse complement strand
CAGAGAAGGTGCTGGAGGACTTGGCTTGGACACTCGACTAAGGACCTAAACCTACAGCTATACCAAAGGGGAGTCTTATTGGAGACCTGGAGCGAGACAGATATAGAGAAATCCAGACCCCGGGGTGAGTGTGTTCCGTGTGTGGTCTTAAGGGAAATTGCACTTGGTGCAGAGAGCTGCATCTGAAAGTACTGAATGTATCCATTTGTATTCCAAGTGCACATCCCTCTCCAGTGTCAGTGGTGAGGATTCAGGCTCCTTGATTACTGGCCCAGCATTGGGATGTCATAATGTCTCTTATAATATCCAGTCATTGTCACTCAAACATTACATAGCTCACTCAAATCCTGCCTTCTTTTAAACCTCATGCCTCTTCTGCATGCATTGTTCCAACAAATCCCATTTGATCTCTGTAATTTGTTTTTACCCTTTTCTAAAGATCCCAGTTCCAGTTGTTTTATCTCTATTACTATATTCATTCCTTCTAGTAAAGTTGGTTTAGATTGTGATTTCCATTTTCTAGTAATTACTTTTTTGACAGCCACCATAATTAGACTCAGCAATGTCTTACTATGTCTAGGCAATTCTGATTCTGTATCATAGCTCAGAAAAATCATTTCCTTAGTTACACCAATCTGCTCACCTAGTATCTCTGACAGAGCAGTCTACAGGCAATCTTTAAAGTCTGGCATCTCATTACACTCCCAGAAAGTATGTTCCCAGTTATATCTTTCTTCCCCATCATACGTTCAACATTTGCTGTCTACTGAGGAAAAATTCTCTGGAGTCTACTTGGGGTATAAACATATCTTTATAAACACCTCCAAGCAAAGATCCTAAATCTTCTAGACTTTGTTGCATATTTAGGAGACATACATATATCATCCATTGTTTCCAATCCTTCACAATCCTTTCTAACTTCCTTTGATTGATTTTTATAGTTATCATGCAATATTTTATATGCCCTACTAATTATTTGTTTTTTAATAGCCACTTCTGTTCTAAGTTCTACTAAAAATTTTACCAGTGCTGGTATTTCACTAAGGATCCCAGTTTCTTTTTCCTTGTCTGTACTCTGATATCAGTCCTTGATAGGGAAGGCAATCTCTATTATGCAGTCCAAATGTATTCTTGGTCTCTTCCCATTCTGTTATCTTTCCCTCTCTAATTATTTGCTCCTAATAACTGTGTTCTTTTGCCAGTTTTCCCCAATAAAATCCAGCCCCTTCTTGCCTATTGTCTATATCCCTAATTGCAGTCATGCCTACTGGCAGCATCTCCTTTCTCCATTCCAGTGCTGGCTTAGTTCTTAGAATACTTTCTGCTACTTTGTGAAAACATTCTATATGGTTATTGTTATTCTCCTTAAAGGAAAACTCTTCCCTCTCTTACAGTTTAACTCAATCCTTAGTTTTCTTTTCTCCCTACAATATGGTTCCAGTATTGTGTAGGTACCAGAAACCTGCTTGTACTTTTTAAAACTTTAATTTCCTTGTTTTGGAATTAAAGGAAGGGAAAGCCCACCTACTTTTTTTAAGAGTAACTTCTCATATACTTTGCAGAGTAATTCATCTCTGCCTGCATAACATACCGTAGATACATATAAATCTATAGTTTACCCTGTCAGGTACTGCTGTCAATCTTAGATGTGCAATTAATCCTGCTAATGTCAGGAACACAGCAGCTGGTATAAAAAAGACAGAAATATGTGGAACTGTTGTCCCCTGTTTTATTGCAGAAAGTGGTAGCACTTAACATTCCCCTTTCAAAGCAAAACAAAGCAATTAGATCATTCAGGGGTTTAAAGTCAGTTGTCACCTCTTCTGACAAATTTACATAAACAACAACAGAGCATTGAAATGCTAAGCTTTAAATGTTGGCTATTTATAATAGTTTATATGTTAATATAACTTAAATATAGTATCAAAGTTTTCTGTGACATTTAGAAAAAAGTCAGAAAATATATTTTCTTGTAAAGTATCAACACATTTACCATTTTCAAGCCACCCCACACACACACACACACACACATATACACACTGGACAGAACTGCAAAAAGTGAGACAAGTGGCAACCATATCAACTAGGTGCACTGATAATGTTCTAAAAAAAGCCTTTTATGCTTTTTTCTGACATCCTTCCAGAGGGAGATGCATATCTGGTACATACAGATCCATGGCAAGAGATTCCCACCGAATTTGATTCAGTCCTTACAGTGGTAGAGTGCATAAGCATTTTGTAGTCCACAAAGGAAATGTGACCACTGATGGCAACCATAATATGCAGCTGAATTTATTTTAACATATGTTTACTGTGTGCCCTTGTATTAAAAACATTAATAAAAGAAAATCAGAAGTACTTAACTGTGTTTAAATGCATACACACACACACGCACACGCATGCACACACACACACACACACACACACACACACACACACACACACACACACACACACACACACACACACACACACACACACACACACACACACACACACAATCACACAGGCAGACATGTGCATTAAAACACATTACTGTATCCTATATATAGTAATCTCTTTATACATACACATACACAACCACCTGCACACACATGCACATATCATGCATGTGTAATATGGGTGCATACAATTTGTTATTTATAATAAAGTTAACATAGTCGAGTTAAGCATTATTAATGTTTACAGTCTAGTAAATGTTGTTAAATATTTTACTTATTCACTATTACACATTGGCTGTGTCTTTATTATTTATTTTATTTATTTTACTTTTGTTAATCGGGCTAGTCTAGCTGGATACATATCCTTTTTCAGTAGAGGCCCCAGGAGAAAAGCTCCAACATAATGGTTAATACAAGTCGAAAATACAAGTTATAAAAAGAGGGTACATGTTACATTTACAAGATGAGAAAAAAATTACATAGATGTTACATAAGACAAAAGAACAAACAGCAAGTTATACATAGCAGAGATTTCTTATATACTAATAGTATATAGACTAGTTCAAGAATCACCCGCTTACAATTAGGGTTGAGAGATTTTAAAGATCTGCGTAAGGGAAATGGACTAAGGAGATAAGGGACTAGATGGGTTTGAGATATATAGTTAGTCAGGTTCATGTCAGTATTTTTTTGTCTTTGTATTGCTAAGTGCATTTATTACTTGTTATTATCTTTAGCAAAGTAGGCAGAGTTGTGGCTGAAAGGGTCCTGGGACCAGATCACTTTCATGGTTACCAAAGAATAAATAATTACAAGATAGAAAAAAAAATGGGTGAACATGACATAAATAATTACAGAACTAGTAAAGCACATTTTAATTCTGCATCATTCTTGACAGATTAAAACATTCCCACTGAAGGCATTGGGAAGTAGCAGACAGACTTTCTTTGGAGTCCTTTTGAGCACTTCTTGTCACCTGTACATGATACAAAAAGGATCATTTACTGCAGTGAGAGTTTTCACATCTCAGCATTAGTGTGGGGTAAGGTCTGTCAATTATTTTAGAACTACAAAATAATTCCTTTACAAAAGCCTGCTATTTCCATAATTTCTTTTGCTGGAAGTAGCTAATAGTTATTTATAGCACAGAACAAGCTCTGACAGGCACATAAATGAATCTCAGTCAGGAAAACATAGAATAACTCTGTTGAGAAGGGGTGTTAGATGACAGTGCTTCACAGTCCTGCCATTCTATCTCAACGGCATGAGGAAAACAACACCACTTCCTTTTGTGTAGCATGACTCATATAAAGAGGACTTGAAGTGTATTCTGGGAAGAGGGAATGAAAGCAAGAAAACAAAATAATGTTACCAAGGTAGGCCCCATCATCTGCCATTTTGTGGGGAAACACTTTAAATTGTAAAAGAAGCACCTGGAGTGATTTTTGAGGCATTAAAATAGCCCAGAAAACAAAAATACAATGAAAAAATTTTTTTGAGTTCTAAGCTGGTTTTCCTTTAAGGATATGCATCCAAAATCCCAGTCTCTCCTTGTTTGTTGAGCCCCTCTTCATCAACATCCCTTTCTACTTTGAATAATAGGTTTCTGCTTCTGCTGTTTATAGAAGCCTTAACTATTTAGCTCTGTAATACTCCTTCAAATCAGGTAATCCCAAACCACCTTATTGTATTGGAAGAATCAGCTTATCCCACTTGACTCTTGCCATCTCCTCCCCTGATAAAAATCCTTCATCTCTTTATGAATTGCTATCCACAACTTCTCCTCTGGTTGATAAAAATATGTCTGATGTGTGTATAAAACTAAAGGGACTTAAAACATTTTATATGCTTGTATCTTGCCATCCATATCCATGTAACAGAGCTTTCTATTTCTCTGTTTTTGTAATATCTTTTGTTTAGTCTCGTCCCACATATCTGTAGCTGCCATAACAGAATCCTTTTTAATCCATACTCCTAATTACTTCATTTTGTCATGTCCCCATAAATATGGATATTACTGAACCAACCAATTCATTTGTGGGTACATAATTTACAGTTATTGCCTTTGTTTTAGCTTCATTAATTTTATATTCCAAAAAGATGTGAAACTGCCTCAAAGTGTTCCAGAACACTGAAATATCCTTTTCTGGTTTCATCGGGTATAAAATAATATATAATAAATTCTTTCTTCATGTTCTGATTGAGATATGTTTTGAATGTTTCCAGAGTTTCCAAGTTTTTTATGTCTGTAGGTAGTTGATTCCTTAAAGTGGGTCCCCTTTTCTCATGTGGAAAGTTTAAACCTAAGTTTTTTCAAAGTGATAATGCTTACTTGGCTGCTTCTAGGGAAGTAGTTCTGTTTTCTGATTTGATGTAATTTTCTGAGGGGTGGACAGTAGCCTAGTTCTGAAATATTAAATAGCAATGTCCTTAGAAGATAGATGCCTTTGTTAGTAAATAGGGAACAAGTGAGCCTTTTCATATGAGATACAATGACAGTAGTTCATGTCTGCAAGGAGAGCAGATCTAAACATATTGTTTCAGTTATTTGTGTGTGCTATGTGCTAAATAAAGGGCAGTAATTGGCAGAGCATATTCAGTCTTGGAAATCAGGATTTTTTGGCTAAGGTTATTTGTGATATAGGTGAGAGACAGTTTGAAATTTGATAATGTACTTTTAGCTAAGTTATGACTTCATTAATTATGCAGCCTGTATGAATATTGAGATTGAGGGAGGGGTCAAGTGTTATACCATAGCATTCCTGGTGCTTAACATTAGGAAGAGTGTTTCTTTGAAGGTTTGTTAAGATTATGGGTGGTAATTCTATTAGCTTCCATGTGGTGAAGAGTGTGGCTTTTATCTTGGGACAGTCAGTTTTTTCTTTTATTACTGTGAACTCAGTTGCAAAGTTCAGAGAACTGAGACTGTGTATTTTGATGTAGTATTTGGTGAAATTTGTGGGCTTTAAGAAAAAGAGTATCATCTGTATACATAATTATTTTAATGGTGAGGCAAGTCATATATGATGTCATTAATAAAAACAGAATAATAGAGGTCCTAAGAAGGAGCCTTGAGAAACTCCAGTGTTCAGTGTTCCTATTTTAGATAATGAGTTATTAGTCAAGATTTTAAATGATCTGTCCTGTAAAGTAATTTTTAAACCACAGTATTGTATTTTCATCAATGTTAAGCTTCTGGAATTTTTCAAGCAACAGGAAATAATTTGCTGTTTGAAACACTTAGGACATGCCTTCAAAGACACAATCAACATTTGTCTACAAATAATGATGGACATTTGAGTTTCAGCCTTCATGTCCTTAAGAAAATGGTTAATAATTCAAAACCTGTTGCTCTATGAATGTTCTAAGTTTATAAGAACTGTATTTAAAATATGTCCCTGATTAGATGATAGTCACTGTTGAAGTGATACCCTGACCCCATGTGCAAAAATGGGAAAAAGGGGTTATGGGTGGATGGCTGGATGGATGGATGGATGGGGCCTTTGTCTTCCCATTATCTTTGGCCTAAATCAGAATTTTTGCACTACAATGTTGAGAAGTGTGCATCCAAGAGTGGAATTTTGTAGTGCTAATCATGTAAAACTCGGAACCCCAGTGTTTAGTGTTAAGTATCATAACTCATAAATCATGGGTATGTTTCAGTACTGTGTAATGCGACAGTATCATTGAGATAAAACATTTCTTGCATTTTTGTTGCAATTTTTACTAAAGAAAAAACTTCATGTAAGTCAGAAAAATATTTATCTGAACCTGGAAGGTGAGAGCTGAACATAGCCTGTTATATGTCACCACCAGACATGAGTGTACAAAAGTTAATCATCAGGAAGGTGTAGTTAGTGTAGCTGTACACTTGACAATTACTGTTATGTTAGTGACTCAAGATAAGTAGACAGAGAAGATGTAACTTTAAGGGCTAATATTAAGCTTCTTTTAGTAACACCAGTCCTACAAAGTAATGTTATAGCATGCCATTTTCTGCCTAGTTCTGTGTTTCAGCAGCTGTAAGAGGCCAACTGACTAAAGAGGGCAAAGTTAGTTATCAACACAGAAAAAATGTTCAATGCTCAAATATACGAACAGCAGTGTATGAGTCCATTGCCTATATACCAATTCTGAAATTGCTACATTGCAAGAGAATCCCCCTAAACTCCAATTTGCAACAAGGTCAAAGTTAGATAAGTAGAAGTGGTGTGCGGGGGTGGGGTGGGGGTGGGGGGTAGGGCACACATTTTAACACTGATTTTTGATTTTTATTCTTTTTTTAATTGCATGTTAATTTTCATATTTTCCAGTGTCAGATACTTGAGTGCCATTAATTTACTAGAGAGTGTTATTAGATAGGTTGCCTAATGAAACTTGATACTGCCTTTGAATTAGTATAATGAGAAATTCTTTCCAAATTTAGGAGAAAGTTTGTTCAGAAGACAGAGAAGTGGCAACTGCATGACGTGATGCCTACCTTAAAGGCTGGTGCATGCAGTGTGTTGACATAATGACTTCAAGCATGTCATTGCTTGGTGCCTCTTCATCAGGTGTAACAAGTCGGAGTCCAGTTGCTTGTGATGAGTAAGGAAGTGAGTAGATTGTGCAAATGAAAGTCTCTTGTGCCATTCAGTGCACATCAAGGAAAGGGAAAAGAACAGTAAGGCACCATTCTTCACAAACCAGCCATTTGCAGCGATTCCCTCACAGTTATTTTGTCTTGTTGGCATGCTATACAAACATCTTGCATTCAGATGCATAAGCAAAAGGCAGTTTGAGTACCGTGAGTTAATTTTTCTATGTAGCCTGAACACAAGAGAAGGAACTAAAACAATTATCTTTGAAAGCCGGGCTTGAGTTCTGAATCAGTGTGCTTGTAGCTATGCACACATGTACTGGAGTTAACTCAGGCACAATGTGAAGCTGTCTTTGTGCTGAGCACTTGATGTTTATTTCTATGTCCCTTGTGTTTTATTAGTGTTAGTTACTTTCTAATGAGGAAAATAACAATTTCACTAACAAAGGAAGCCTCAGGCATAACTTGGTTTGCTGCTGTAACTTTTTGTACTAGGCAGCTCAGCCTATAATCTCTTCCAGCTTTCCGCAGGTTTTGTAAACTTCAGAAAGGGTTGAAATAGCAGTGGAATGACAAAAGATTAAACAGTGACCTTGCCATTTTGGTCTAATTAATGCCATATGTGTTCTTGTTTTAGTTTAATACATTTTCTGTTTCTATTACCAGTTTAGAATGTTATAACCATTTTGAAATCTATTCTGTTTCATGAAAAACAGACAAACAAGTTCTTGCATTACACACATAAGCAAAGATATTTTTGAAAAACGTTTGTACCACACTTTTGCTTTAAGCATTATGTAGAAACTTATAATGAATGAATCTGAGTTGGGAATGCTAATCCATTAAAATTAAGGGTTTGTGTCTATTGCACAGAATTAAATCTAGATGAGTAGCTATTCATCAACAAATACTGCAGTGTGCCTTGTAAAACAGCACAGGGAGCAATGAAATACAGGAAGGGGCAATTCAGAGACACATGAAGCATGATTGCCATACCAAAGAAATTGTCAACTAGTGACCACAAAGTGATATGGAAATGAGGGTTATAGATTTGTAGGTTTATCTGTAATTACTAGGCTAACGACCCGGGGGTGCATTTTAAGCCTAGTTAGCATGCTAATGAGAGCCATCACATATACAAATGTTGAAATCAAACATGGGAACACAATTCAGAAATGTATAAAATGAGAGTGATGACATGCAGGGAGCAGCTTTTTTGAACACCAGAATTTTATAGAGTGGAGGACAATTGCTTGGCTGTAGTTCTAACAGTATCATTAGCTGGATGGCATGTGTTATTAAGGATCTACCTGACTACGTCGAAACTTCAGAAGAGCAAAAACGACTTCATCGACGCCAGAAGATCGACAAGGCAGAAGACCGACGGAGGAAGACACCGACGCTGAGAACACTGAGATGGGGAAAGGATGTGTAAGTATGCGGTAGTGACGGACGTTAGGGTGCGAGTAAGGTAAGTGTGCGATGTTGATGGTGTGTAGGGATAGGGGTGGGATAAGTGAGTTAGGGTTAGGGTGCAGGTTAGGTAAGGGTGTGAGTAAGGTAAGTGTGCGATGTTGGCGGTGTGTAGGGATAGGGGTGGGATAAGTGAGTTAGGGTTAGAGGCGGGTTAGGTAAGGGTGCAGTAGTGATAGTTTTTGGGTTAGGGCCGGGTTAAGTGAGTTAGGGTTAGGGCGCGGGTTAGGTGAGTGTGCGATAGTGACGGACCTTAGGGTAAGGGTTTGGGTTAGGGTTGTAGATAGTTGTGTATGTATGGGTTAGTGTTGGTTTGTAAGGATTTTGGTGTGCTTGTGTTGTGTGTGTGGGTTTTGGATAGGGGATTTGTTTTGTTTGTTGTTATGATGTGTTGAGTGTATGAGGTGTCGTGTTTGTGAACTGTCGATTATGTGGTGTCGGTGAAGTTGTTTTCGCTCTTTTGGTGTTTCGATGTAGTCAGGTAGATGGGTTATTAACAGCCATCAGGGCCAGTGTCTATGATGTTGAGCATCACACTGTAGAAGAGCCAGCCAATGGCTAATATACAATTACCTTCATGACTGGCTCATTGTTAACTGCTACCATGTGGACAGAATCACTATATAAGAGTTAGTGGGCATGTGCCATCCACAAGGAATTGAGTGGGATGTATAGACTGCTCATCCAAGTAGGAAAAAAAGAAGTTTGTGTAAAATTAACCATCCTTGCTATGAGGACCATTAACCATTTCAACGGGGGTACATTAGCAGTTTTGCAGCTGTCGGGCTTGCAAACCCTACATAAGCCCCTTGACGTGAAACCACAGCATGTGGAAGAGCATCTTTGATTTAGATGGACAACAGAGGAGAAAAATATCACCATCGATGCATTCTGTGACATCACCAGTTTACATGATGTTCTGGGGGATATTGATAACCACATTGCAATCAGGACCCCACCTGCCCCACAGGGTGTCCAGTAAAAAAAAAACATAAAGCCTTCCCTTCCATTAACTGGCAGGTGATAAGCACAGAGTTTTATATAGTCTGAGTTTGTGTTCCATCTGGGCAGTTCTCATAATTCCCACATTAGACACATTTGTCACCTCTGTTAGTATTTCATGCAGGATGATTTTTCACAGGGTCATGCAGTTGGTAGATGTACACATTCCCACTCACAGGGTTCTGGGTATGCTGGTCCCATGAACATAAGTAGAAAACCAGTCCTAATGGTGTCCACTGTTGTTTGCTGCATGTAATGCTAGATATGCTTTCTAGCCATGATGCATGGTCCCCATCTGCAGTCATCAGACCATGGCAAAATTGGCATATAACACTCCACTGTTGTAGACATGTGCAAAATTGTCATATATGTGCTTGGAGTTCTGAAGGCCTACTTCCACTCTTATGATACATGTGGTTGTACACTGTAGTATCCTTCAGAGATCTGCAGAAAGATATGTGTGGTCTGTGCCATGGTATGTAATATGGTGCTAAGCTTACAGTGTGGAGACACCATAGTACTGCCAGACATATCTGTGGCAGCAGCAGAGGAAGGGTCAGGTGAGGAGCCATTGGAAGAACCAGCTGTTGAATTATGTCATATAAGTCAGAACTGACTGTAGTACATCATGGCAATGGCAACAAACAGTGTCTGATTTACAGCCATGGACTGTGAAAAGAAAACACAGAATGAAACTGATGCATGTGATAACACACCCAGTGGCTACACTGTGCATCAGACATTATCATACCCACACAGACCAGAAGAAGTGTGCAGAGCACATTCACTTTAATTTGCACATATGGAGTAGGGCACAGTGACAGGAGACAGCAATGTTAATACAAGCAGCGAGGTCATGGTTGATGGATGTAGTAGCCAGCACATGGATAGGAGGTTATGATGAGTCAATGAACACATCCTCCAGTAATGGGATGATGCTTCCATGGGTTGGAATCTTGGCTGGGTGTACTGCTTGGCCCTGCAGTGCTAAGGCTGGTGGCATCCTGTCCAAGGGATGATGTACCACATCAAAAGTATGTATGGGAAACCTTCTGTGCACCTCTGATGTGGTGTTCCAGTAGAATGCTGGCGTACATGACCCCAGAAATGGGCAAAGGCATATGTTGCTCATGATAGTGTTACGGGAGAGTGTGATGGGGTTGAACTGTGGGATCCTGATTTGCTTGCTTGGTAGGGTGTACTTATGGTGGAGCCAGATGAATACCAGTCATGATTATGGGTGTGCCCGCACCCAGTGTTGGACTGTGGAGAATGAAGCTTTCTCCAAAATGGAGTATGCCATCTGTGTAAGTCTGATCATGCCACTTTCATCCATCCTATAACACAGCCATGACATCTAGTTGCCCACAACATTTTGGCTACACCAGATACTAGCATCAAGGCAACAGTGCCATCAGCAGGCATGAGTGATCCAGGTCCTTCTACTGTGTGCAGGGATGAAGATAGTCGCACAGTCCCTGAAGAGGTTGCAGTTTGTCAGGTAGGCCATGTAGCACATCCAACATCAATACCATAAACAAAAGAATTCACTGAGCTCACCACCAGAGGCAGTACCCATGGAAACCAAGGAAATGTAGAAAGCAAACCTGCTGCTGCCACCCAAGCTGAAGGAAAATGGTTGAAATTGCTAAAATTAGTTCCTTTATTAACAAAGTAAAACGTAATCCTGCTGCTGCTGTCTGGATAAGTGCTTTCGGTTGTTGAACCTTTATCAAATTCTAAAGAAAAAAGCAGCTTCCTTTCATTTAAAAAGAGCTTCCTGCAGCTCATTCATTCAATCAACCAATAAGGTTTTGGTGTATGGACACACCTCTCATTCAGAGTGCATGTTCTGTTTACTTACTGTTAGCTAAAAGCTTGGAGTTTTTAAAGTGAAATAACACAGGATTGATGCATGTGCATTATTTCTTTAGAGCCCTTCCTTTGAAAATGGGTTTGAGTGGTACAATTTCATTTAATCCAGGTTTCTGGTCCGCTCTAAGGTTCATAATCCATTTTGTTTCCTCAGTTTCAGTATAGCTGGCCAGATCACCTCTTTGTATTGTTTCTACTAGCCTGCTTATGACCATAAATTTAAAAGTATGGTCTCCATTGACTTTAATATGACCATATAGAGCATTTGTATTTACTTGATTTCTAATGTCCTGACAGTGTCTCAGGATACGCTACTTGAACATTCTGCTTGTTTTCCCCACATAGAAGGCTGGGCAGCATTGGCACTGAGCAATATAAATCACATTTTTGCTCCTGCAATTCACAAACCCTTTAAACCTGTATTCCTTCTTAGATGTTAGATGTATAAATAAATTATCCGTTTTAATATGTTGACATGCTTTACAAAATCCACATTTATAGGTACCTACTTTGTTCGTGGGTGAATGTACTTTGTCCAAGTTTCGACGATTCCCATGGCATAAGAGCCTTTTCAGATTTTTCCTATTCTTAAAGGAAAAACTCTCCCCTACAATGCTCCTAAGGTTCTCATCTGAAGTTAAAACAGACCAGGTCTTTTTTATGGTCTCTAGTATGAATGCATTGTGACTGCTATATGTAAGACAAAATCTCATCTTGTTTTCCTTCTTATTCTTCTCATCTTTTTCCTTACTCAGCCAATGGGAAAAATATGGTCTTCCTTTGCCAGTTTGTAAGTCTGATGTTCTATTCATGCTTTTTATGACTTCATCTTTATGTTATCCTCTTTCCATAAAGTTATCAATAAGCCCTTCCTTTTCTTTTTCAACAACTTCATCTTTAGTGCATAGTTTTGATACATGTTTCACTTGATTCTCCGCTATATTCTCTCATATGCTGGGTGCATACAACCTGGTGGTATTGTTCATAGGTTCATAAGTTCATAGGTAGGTACTAGGCTATTGGCCGTAGAGCCTGTACAAGCCTAGCCATAAAGATTCCCTGGCTTTTGCCACCCAAAAATTGTTTTCATGTGCCCCTGTTGAGCAGAGCCACAGAAGTGATCCCTGGGGTGAATTTCCTATCTCTCATCCAATTGTCAAGATTTTTCTTAAAGAGGGGTAATGAGGTTCTCTGCTTGACATAAATGGGCAGTCTGTTCCAAAGTATGTGGAGTCTCTGGGACAGGAACCTATCCCTCCAGCATGTTTTGTTTATTGTGGTGACAAGGTTTAGGTCCCTGGAGCATGTGGCTCAGAGGGATTGGGATTTCTGTAAGTGTAGCATGTCCAACAGCTCAGGGTTAGGTAGTTCTCTGATACTGTCTGTGATCATCACATCTGCGTAACTTGTGTAGAGCTGAAATGGGAGAGATGTCCTGTATGGAACACAGTGGATGCTGAAGGTTTATCTCACTCCCCTGCCATAATCTCAGAGGTGGGTGATGTAAGTGTTGCCTCCATTGTTAGCATTGCTGATGGCACCACTGTGTCACTAGAGTATGTTATGTGCATTGTGTCACCATTGTCAGCCACCAGTGACTCCCTGACTTCAGTCAAGTGATGGCATGATATGCTGGATCCTCTACCAGGGAACCTATGAATGCATACAGATAACATACTTGTGGCAATAGTGGATCAAATTTCTGACTCCATCTGTCACAGTTGCAGCCCTGATTGCCCTGGATTGCAGATATGCATATGTGCTTAAGCATACCATTTGCAGTTACAACTCAGTGTTCTACAGTAATTTTACATGATATACTAACCTGGTGCATTAATTCCAAGCACTTATGGAGTAATCTTAAGCCCACGATTCATATTCAGACCACCACCAGTTTGAGAATTCTCAGGTAAGGGATACCAGCAATTCCACCATGTCCATGACACATTTCTCTACTGTTGGTCCACTCGAGTAGTCAACTTCTCTTGACAATTTCCTGTGCCTTGGACTTAGCATGCAGTAGGATACCACTGATCCTGTGCCGCACTTGTACTGTTGTCCAATCATGTTTGCCACTGCTTTGATGTCCTGCACTAATCCCTGAAAAACCTTTACAGAGAATGCCTTGTCTGCTTTATCCTTCTCAAGGATATGCATTATATGTATTCATAGGGCCTGTAGTAACACCTCTACCTCCTATATGTCCATTTTTTCAGCTCAGTTTCATAACTTGAAGTGTACTCCTGTGTGTTACACATTTGGATCTGTGACTGATACCATGACTTTCCATGCTAGTTGGCAGTTGTTGCAGTCCCCATTTTTCTTTTAGTGGCCACAGCCTTGTGTGCTACTATGGTGAAACCATTCTGACCCAATTCCACTTGAGGAAGTAGTGAGCATGTTATCCATGCTTGGTGCCTGTCAGACCTATGCTGACTATGCAGTCTGCGTCTGGTGTACTGGAGGCCTTATGTATCTTGTATTAAGTCATGTAGTCCATGTGTATATGCTGTGCTAGTGTGTGAGCCATAGACAGCTGGACAGTGACTGGGCCTGACTTAATCACCTGTGCCCCGCCAGGGTAAGCTCCCCCTGCTGGACTGTGACCTGGACTGATTGTGTTCCCTGTGCCTTGTGAGGTTGTCAGTCCCAGCATGTAAATTCACTGCTATGCACTGTGCTGTGTTATGCTACACAGCACACTGCTCATTTAGTGTCCATCTTGCCTATATGCATCATTTGTGGTCACTGCTATCCTGAGTTCCATTGCCAGTGGTCCTGTTTGCTATCACTTTGCCTGTAATGGAGAACACTTTGTCACCCATGACATTCTGAAATTGCTCACCATAATCTGGGATCCATAAATATGGCAACCACATTTTGCCATTCTAAAACAGACCTTGTGTTACAGTAATTATGCTAATTAGGTGATTTCCTCTGATTATCACTGAAATGCAGCCATAATGTGATGTGTTATCAGTGGTAGTGAACACTATGATGTTTTTTTTTCTGACTGTACTCTTCCAGGAGGTTGTGTGTAGTGTGCACATATACACAGCCAATGCATATATCATGGCTTATCACCTGACTATAAGAGTGTTACTTTGCATTGCTCTACAGTAGGTGTAGCTGTGTGTGTACCAAGTTACCATGCTGCCCAATTATGTGTATTTTGAGGTGTCCAATAGGTGAGGCTGTGTGCTCTGGAACTGCAACAAGGACATGTCCTCTTCAGGTACTGAGTGCAGCAGGGCTCCAACACAGTATAGAAAGAAGACTAAGATCTTCTTTTACCTGTTGCAGGGGACCATAAGGAACACTTGTAGGAAGAATAGGTGAGCCATCTCACTATAAGTTGATGCCTGGCACCAGCTTGCCAACGTGTTGAGTGATGCCATTATCATCACTCGCACTTGCAAGAGGTACAGGTACAAATATAGCCACCTGCAGAAGTGTCACCCTGACCTTTTCCACCAGTAGGAAGTAAACATTAGTGATAGAGGTCCACCTTATTATTGTAAGCATTCTGCATTTTGCTTAACACTGCACAACGAGCTTATCATCTGTAGCTGCAATCGTTTTTTATTGCGAGAGGTATGCTATACTAATTATTGTTTATTTTTTGTTGCCCTGCAGTACGGAAGACACAATCAAACTGTGTGGCCTTCCTAAGGATTGACAGTATCTCCAGGTGGTAGGGTAAGTATCATATTTTGCTGCCTACTCTGTACTGTTTTAGTGATTTGTATTACACATTTACTAATTTGTTGCATAGTATATATTTTGTATTATTTGGGGGTTTATTTTGCCTTATTTTTACTTTTTGTCCTTCAATTATTGTTTTTTCCCTTTTATTTTCTTTGTCTACAGGATCAGCTGTGGTGTAGACAGTGGCTAGGTGGTGGCCACAGTCATATGCAACAACTGCCATACATGCCTCTGAATCACAGGCCTGCATCTCTGCATAGTGATGAAGGTCACCCTGTGAAAGGTTACTTGGAGGGATCCCTGTGTCACCTATCTAGAGGGAAGTGAAATTTTCTCATCTGAAACTGATGCTAAGGGGTTTTCCTGGATCACCTTTCAGGAAATACTGTTGTTGGTGAGGACCAAGTTGGACCGGTGGCTGGATGCTTGCATTTACACTGTGGAGCATCTCCTTGTATGGCTAATACCATGAAATGGCTGAATGGTCCCACTCATCAGGCCACTAGAGATGGATCTGACCTATGATGTCAGTCATGGAGGTGACTTAGATCTGGGTAGGTTCCCTTCTGTGTCAGTTAGGCAGGCTATCCTGTCCTCCCTATCCTCATGTGTTATTCCTTCTCCCTGTTTGTTGTCTAATTATTTCCCAAGCCGATTGTCCACCCTATGCTGGTCCATGTCTCTCTGCATTTGTACCTCTTTATGTGTCATCACCTTAATTGTTTCCTAGATTGAATGCTTTTTTGTTGGCTCTTGCTTCCTTCCATGTAATATCCTACCTACCCAAACATTCCCCTTCCTGAGCCACCTCCACCCTTCTTAAAAAAATAAAAATAGACACCTGTACCTGTAAAAAAGTATACCCTTCCTCCTCCACACCCATCTTCCATTCTCTTCCTCTTCTCTTTCTGTATGCCCTTGCTTACTTGTCCTCACTTCTACTAGCCCTATCACCCCATTCTCTCCCCATTTGTATGATCAAATTAATTGGCAGTGTGTTGTGGTGCCTGTGTCATGGCTATGAGGCATTGTTATACACATGTGAGCACTGATAACATTGTGTATGCCAAGTGCCTGATGATTTCCCTTGTATCACATGACTATTCATAACATTGGGCAGCGCAGTGGTGCAGTGGTTAACGCTGTCACCTCACAGCAAGAGGTTCTCCGGTTCGATTCTCAGCTGGGGTGCCTTCTGTGTGGAGTTTGTATGTTCTCCCTGCGTTCGCGTGGTTTTCCTCCGGGTACTCCGGTTTCCTCCCACATTCTAAAAAAAAACATGCTTCTGGAGCATTTCTCCCCGGGCCTCTGCTGAAAACAGGATCTGTAGAACCTAGTCGGACTTTCCAGGTCAACAAATGTAAAATAAAAAATAAAATAAATAAATAAATAAAATAATTGTCATTCCAGTAGTGAGGCTTCTGCCATTATCACAGCTATGAAGTTACATTATACAGTCTAGCCCCCGGCACAACAGTGCCATACCAACACTCAGGCATGTCTAACTACTGCCAGGCCAGACTGCAGTAAAGTCACCATACTATTTACAGCTATGCAGTGGTGTTATACTTGTTCTAGAATACCACTATAGGTTTTAGACAGTAAGGTTCACACAGCTCCTCCACTGAGTTCACCGCTCTTTTTATGTTAAATGCCTTTAAAAACAGGATTTACTTATGAGTCTATCTGGAATCATGTAAGAATGTATTTTATTATTTAGTTGTATTTGATGTTAACCAGGTAGGTTGTATGAAAAACAAAAACTATATTTACCCCTGACCTGTGATATATTAGGTGATTATGTCAGGAAGCAGGCAATGAGTTCGTAAATATCGAAGAAATGACAAGTATGCACAAAAAAAAAAAAAAAAAAATCAGTCAGCTAAGTCAGCAACCAAAATCAGTTAACCAAGTCAATATTCAAAGCAACCAGGAACAAATATCAAAAACCTCAATTGCAGGCACTCATTCATAAGTTGATCTGAATTTAAGACTCCATTCAGTACAGAAGAAATGATTACCTTTTACACCATTTGCAGTTTATGGTTTTACTTCTAACGTATGACTGCTATGGACAGACAGTCACTATATGCCATTTGTTTTTCAAAATTTTCAAACTGCGTAGTTCATTTAATTTAATGTATTCATTGGTTAACTACATAAGCAAGCTAGTTCATCTATCATCCTTTAAAGTCATGACCCAGGCCCCAAATACAAGGGTAAAAATTGTAACCAATCAACGAACATGTTTCTTGGAGATGAGAGGTACGATGGACAGGGGTCATGGCTGAGGACATAGTTCACCTTAAAAGCATAGGATAAATGCAGACTGCTGGGTGGCACAGTAGCACAGCAGAAGTGATGCTGCCTCCCAACAAGAGGTTCTCTTGTTGGATTCCTAGCTGAGGTGCCTTCGGTGTGTAGTCGGCATGTCCTCCCTGTGTTTGCATGGGTTTCTCCTAGTGCTCTGGTTTACTCCCACATTCCAAAGACATGCAGTAGGTGGACTTGACACTCCAAATTGGTTATAGGAGTGAGTGTGATCTGGAAGAACTACCGTGGCAGGGTTAGCCAGATGATGGTGTAAACCTTGGCCCTAGATGATTGTCACTGTTGAAGTGACACCCTGACCCAATGTACAATAATAGGAAAAAGGGTTGTGGATGGATGGATGGAAATTCAAACTGCTGTCTCATTTAATAGCAAACATCTGCTACAACCAAATATGATTTACAGTCACAATTGCAGAGCAGAGTAGCAATCACTGGCTCTCTAGGATTTTATCCTCCTTGCTCACAGCCTTCTAGTGCTATTGTACCAACAGTAACTGAAACTTGCCCAAGTTAATTGTTAGAGAGAAGCAAATGCATACAAACACACACACACACACACACACACACACACACACACACACACACACACACACACACGCACGCACGCACGCACGCACACACACACACACACACACACACACACACACACACACGTCCCAGTGAAGGCTGACAGATTTCCCCAATTCCTTACAGGTTTCTCAATTGCCTGGTAGTCCTCCTACTCAGAAAAAGCTAGAGACTTACAGTTACTTGCCTTCTCTTACATAAAGCATAATGCTGTCTCATTTACTGAGAATCACTCAAAGCCATCTCAATAGGTATGTTTGTAATCTCAAAGTATAAGTAATGATCACCCTCTATTCAGACAAACAATAGTGTATAAGTATGCTTCTAATATATATATATATATATATATATATATATATATATATATATATATATATATATATATA
This sequence comes from Protopterus annectens, assembly GCF_019279795.1. Classification (NCBI taxonomy): domain Eukaryota; kingdom Metazoa; phylum Chordata; order Ceratodontiformes; family Protopteridae; genus Protopterus; species Protopterus annectens. The sequence goes on along the minus strand of NC_056732.1, from coordinate 357,081,846 downwards.
TATATATATATATATATATATATATATATACATATATATATATGTATAGGTTCACTTTATAACATCGAAATACTGAAATGTCAAATTTCAGTATCTCGAAGCTATAAAGTCGAATGTTAAAAATAGCGAACATTCATAATCGTGAATTTGACGTATGTCAAAAATATGTTGAATTTGCGGTTATGAAGTTGCGCTATGTAATGTCCGGGTTTGTGTTTTGTTGGTGCGTGGTGCCGTGTTTGGATGTAGGTGTTATGTCAGGTAAGTGAGTGTTTTGTAAGGGTTTTGAGTGGGAGTTAGAGTGTGTGTGCGGGATTGAGAATGTGCGTGTGTGAGTGAGCTTTTGTGTTGTGTTTGTGCGATCTCGGAGTTAGTATATATATAAGTAGGGGGGGGTGTATGTGTGTTGTTTTTTTGTTTATGTTGTGATGTGGGTGTTGTGTTGTATGTTTAGTGTAGTGTGTGTGGTGTTTTCGGTTATGTGGTTTTGCGGTTTTTGTTTGTCGGTGTTTTGTGGATTCGGTTTTATAGTCTCGAGATACTGAAATTCGATATTTCAGCATTTTGAGGTTATAAAGTGAATCCATATATATATATATATATATATATATATATATATATATATATATATATATATACACAGATGTAAGAGCTTAAAGATAAATAAATTATTTGTACTTAAATTGTAACAATAGTGCAAGCACAGAGTAAAATATAGTAGGCTGGTACACAAAATAATTAAAAGAAAAGGCAATAAATACAGAATAAATAGCTAGTAATCACAGATAGTTTTCCAAAAGGCAAGGCAGGCATTAACCTTCTTGACAACTGCTATATCAAATAGATATATATCACCTTTTTTTCCCAGGTCCAGTGTCCATGATATCATCACTGATAGGGAAGTGTGCCTTAAACCAGCTACCTTATCCAGCATAATAGTCACTAAGGTTTGTCAAAAAAAAATCTGCTTTCCTTGAATCAATGCATTTAAATAAAATGTCTTAGCAATTACATACTAGTGTTTTTTGTTTGTTTGGTATATTAGATGAAAGCATAATCATATCTAGAGGATTAGCACATTTCCCTGACCTTTGACATCTGAATAGATCAAGGGTGTCCTTTTTTACGATGAGAACATGCACTGTGGATAATTTTGACATCTGGAAAACAACAGTGTCTCATTCCTGCTATGAGAGCACATACTGTGGTTAAACAGGAGAGGAAAATGAAAAAAGAAAAAGAAAATGATGCATTGTTACATTCAGCCTAACTTTATTATAATGACTTCCTTCTAGCCTGGCATTATACCTGGTTTCACACACTCTAATCTCTGCTGGGATGACAGTCACCCTCAGCTGGCACAAGGAAGTGAATAAACTAAGGAGTTGTAGGAGGGACAGTGGCTCGCAAGCAGCCAGGATGAAAAGAATACAAAAGTTATAACTCATGTATTTCAGAACTGTCACTCTTAATTTACATAACATCCCTAATTGGCTTAAAGCAAGTTGTAATAAGCTATGAGCTGTAGCAGTTTCTATGTTCTTCTTGTGTCAGATGCCACAGCAATATGTCATATGTTATATTTACCACAATTTCTAGTCCCTAAATTACTTAGACAAAAACTCTTTGGAACACCCATTTAGCTGACAAAATACAGAATGGGTGTCTAAGGAGTCTTTACCTTCCTAATGAAATATTTCATGTGCACAGTTTAGGGCTATTTTGATCGAATGGTATATTTCAGAAGGCCATAAACCTCATTTGTAGTTAATGATGAAAAAACTTAGCATTTGCCATGCTTCAGACCATTTTTTCAAAAGTAGTATATCAATGACTAATGGTCTTGCTTAATGATTTTCCTGAAAACTTATGAATCTATATGACTGCAGGTCTTGCCTTCTTCACAGCAGTGACAACATGATTTATCCATTCTGTTGACACTATTTTTTTCTGAAGAACATATAAGCAAGTCTTGCATTTCTTTACAACCATAATTATATGATTTGTCCAGTCTGTTTACACTAATTGCTTCTTGGGAACATATTTCTTGCCCATTAGGTCTTGCTATGTTTTGCTTTTGAGTCATATGGAAGCTTTTCTGGGATCATATGTCACTCTGTTAGCCTCAGGTTTTATCTTATGTGGTATTCACCTGGCAGCTTGCAAATAAATTCAAAGGTTTATAGGTACTTCCTAGGCTGTTGATCCATAAAGTTCTTAAGAAGCCTATGCATGTATTCCCATGGTAATTATTAGCTCTTATATTTTCCAATATGAATATTCAAACATGGGTTGAAAAAGTATATGGTGGGGTAATTACATGTTTCCCCTACTTATACTCACTGGTGATACTAAACCTGGGGTAAATTTATGTTTACCTACCTATTTACTCAAACTTACAATTGAATAGAGAAAGAGAAGTAGTCTGTTTTATGACAGAATTAGCATTCTATGTGATAATATGTATGTATTTGTAGCACTGCTATCAGCAACAGTTTGCAATAGTTTGTATTCTTTATTCCTTTCCTGTTACTCAGTTTCTATTTGGGACACTGTGTAAATAGTGTCCTCATGGTATATCTGTTGCTATGAGAACTAACTGCTCTAACTTTAGGTTTAGTGTCCTCCCACTCTCTACCATTATTCACGCCTGCTTCCAATTTTATTTATCTCTCTGCTCACTGCTTCTGCTCTACTAATTGCTATAATCTTTTTCAGGCTACTTATTGAAGCTACATTTGGTTCCTTATATTTTTCTCACTTTCCCCTTTTTTCAGGACCCACTGTATGCAATGTCTCACATTTGTGACTATAAACACCCTTGCAAAGCCACAGTTGAAACTACTGTGAACTCCACAGCACCAGAATAACTCTGGATATCCTGCTGCCCAGAAGAACTTAAGATAAAACAGACTGCATTTCTGCTGTATGTCTATATTTTGTTTATCATCATTAGTACTGTTAACTATTAGTCCCTGCTCAGCCATTACCCCATCCACCAGAACCAGTGAACTTCCCCCCAGCTTTTTCACCCCTCTTTAATACTACTTTCTGAAGCACCTTATTGTACTGTTTTCTGTTTTCTTTCTTTAGGTCTATATCAGAGTGTTTTTGCTGGGTTCACTGAAGCTCTTACTCACTGACTCTTTTTCTGTGAGAACCTATGACCTATGCTTAGACCCACTCCATTCGCCCTTGCTGTGCTCCAGCTCACTTTGCTCCCCTATGCACCCCCACCTCATTTCCTTTATACCTATCCACTCGTATAACTCCTCTCGCTCAGCCCTCCCCTTCTGCAGTCCCCTTCCTGTTCCCAAGCTCCTACGCATAATAGAATCATCCTATCTTGTTCCATCCCTACATACTTACCAATTGAATTCTCAGTCATCTTCCTCAACAATCCACACTCGCCACTATCCCTACTATTTAGGCTATTTCTAACGACTCCACATCGCCTTCACAAAGATCTTAATTTCTACTACAGTCTCTCCTGTCCACTCTTCCTGCATGGCTTTCTCAACAAAAACCCTTTTCTACTTCCCTCTCCTACTTCTTCTTTACTTTCTTACCTCCTATAATACCCAACTTATGCCTCCATACTTTCTACCTACCAAAACTCTTACTAACCTCTATCCACATCCATTGCAAAGTTTTACTATCTGCTCATCAATCTTTCCTATAAATACTCAACTTCCTAAAATTAAAATCTCACCTGCACCCTCAAACCTTACTAAAAACCAAGTAAAGTACCTCTTCTATCACTCATCTAGTCACACCACCTACCTCCTAATACTTTACTGATATCAGGGGACATCCATCCAAACCCTGGCTATTTTACCTCCTTTCCTGATAATAATATAAGCTCTCCAGATACAAGTCTCACTACTCTTCCAAAAATACATATCCTTTTACTCAATGAATATTAAAAGTGTGTTAAACATAGTCAGTGAATTTCACACCTAGACAGTCAACCATACACCAGATATAGTCACCCTTACTGAAACCACAACACTCTGACAGAAATATTCACCCTCCTGGCTACAGCATACTCCAACTAGACAGCCAAAAGAAAAAAAGGGGTGGAGTAGCCATTGTTTACCATCTCACTCTCACTTGTCTTGATAAACCTATCACATCCTTCTCACCAGTTAAAATTCTAACTGCTAACTTTAAACCTAATAACTTCACCACCATCGCCGTAGCAGCAATCTATATCCTCTAGGGGATAATATTCCTATCCTGGAAAGTATTCTAGCCTACTTCTCTCGACACATCCCTAATGAAACCATTTTCTTAGGGTGCATAAACATAAATTAGTTGACTCTGTACAACAAATTCTACTACAGCCATTAACGTACATGACTTTACACAACATCACCACTCCCACCCATACCAACAAACTTCACAAACCTAGCTCTCTTATCGACTGGATATTAGTTTCAGTCACTCAAATATCATGACTCAGCTACTCTACCTGACTCTCTAAGTGACCAGTCTCCAGTAAAAATCCATAGATTCTCCCTCCCATTTCTTTAAGACCCATAGATATATAACCTGCCACAAACTGTCCAACTTCTGCCCTAAGACATTCAATGCTCTCCTTTCCAGAATAAACTGGACTCACCTAACACAACTCCCACTAGATGAAGCTGTCCATTCATTTAATACTGCCTTCCTAAACATTCTGAACTCCCTTGCACCACTTCACACAGTACGGGTTAAATCTACTGTATCCCCATGGCTAATCAATGCCACCTACACACTGATGAAAACCAGAGACAAAATGTGGAAATTATGGTTAAAAACTAAATTCCCTACCCATCTGCAAAAATATAAAGAACTTAGAAATCTAACAAAAAATATCAACAAAGACAAAAAAGCTTTTTATTACAACCCCCTTTTTGCACAAAGAACTAATCCCAAAAACTTTTGGAACTCAGTCCATCAAATATTATATCATGAGAACCCTTCATCTCCCAATGCACACCCTACAAAGTCACCAGAAGAAATGGCTAACATCTTCAACTCTAAGTCATTGAATCCATCTCAAAGATGGTAAACTCTGTCACCTCCTAAACCAACTCTACTAAGTATCCTGCCTCCTCTCCTACTCTAAAGGCTTTTGATACTTTCTCTCTGCATTCTGTACCCACCAACTATATTAAATCTCTACTCTCTAAACTAAAACCATGCTCCACATCGGCTAATAATATCCCTTCTTATTTCCTTCAGGTTGCAGCTGACTCTCTTGCTATCCCTGTATCTATATAAGTAAACCACTCCATCTCTGAATCTAAGGTTCTTCAATTTGGAAACAATTCTACACTCTACCTATACACAAAGGAGGTAACTCTTCAGAAATCTCTAACTTCAGATCAATTGCTGTACTTTCTCCTCTTTCTAAAGTACTTGGCAATATCTACTACAAGAAAACCTGCTCACACCCACACAAATCGGCTTTCACCCAAAACAAAGCACCTCCACTGCCTTCTTATCTTTCATTAATACTATCTCATTGGCCAGAGATAATAAGAAACTTGTTTCTTGTTTATTCTTTGACCTATCAAAAGCCTTTGATATGGCATCTCACCCTCTCCTCCTTAACTTCTCTACCTCTACTGTCGCCTAGTTTTCTAGTTATCTTACTGACCTACTTCAATCAGTGACATGGCAGTCTGCTCACTCCTCTCCTCTCCCAGTCAAAATGGGCATCCCCCAGGGATCCATTCTTGGCCCATTGCTTTTCAATATCTTTACTAATCATCTCTATAATTCCTGCCCTCTATCATCCCTTGTACAATACGGGGATGACTCTGCAGTTGTCACTACTACTGATACTCTCTCTGAGCTTCTCACTGCCACTCAGATTTCCTTTAACTCAGTAGAAACCTGGCTCTCAAACTACCAGCTTAGTCTAAATCCTAAGAAAACTAAGCTCTTACTTTTTCTTCCCTAAAGGTTTATCCATCTCAAACCTACTTTCTCTATACTATCTCTCAATAACACTCCTATTGGTGTAGAAACTAGTACTGAACTCCTAGGTGTCACTATTGATGACCATGTTAAGTTTGACTTGCATGTAAATAACTATATCAGGAAGACTCATGAAAAACACGGCCTCCTTTACAGGAACAAAAAAGTCCTTACTAATAAAGCTAAAGTAACCCTCGCCCAAACCTATCTGCTACCTTGCCTATTATATAGCACTCAAATCATAACAAATCTTAACTCTTCTCTTTTAGCTAAGCTTGAATCCACCTACAACAAGGTGGCCAGACTAGCAGCACACCAGACCTATAAATCCCATCATTGTCTATCTCTACAATACCTAAACTGGCTAGAATTTTCTCACCAGCTTCTCCTCACTCACTTTCAGGTCATTCATTCCATTCTTCATCAGCCACCTTACTGCTCTAACCTATCCTCTCTCATCTCCCTATATACTCCTAATAGGCCACTCTGTAGCTCCGACCAGGACTATTGCAAATCTACAATCCAAATTCAAAAACTGGCTGCAACCTCTATAGCTTCAATCCTTCCATTTCCTGGAACAAACTGCCATTAGTAATTAGAGCTGTCAAACAACCTGAACAATTCAAAACAGCTACCATAGAATATTTGAAAAGCCATTGGTCCTGTCTCTGCACTCACCCTCCATGATTAACCTTGTACCCTAAAACTATACACTGCCTATCCTTATCTTGACCCTATTCACTCTTGTTGTCTTACAAGCTATTTTAATTTGACTTATCACTTTATTGTAAACTGTATGATTTTTGTTATCATGGTTTCTAGTATATTTATGTGTATATTAGCTGAGATGCTTTTGATTACTGCTTTTTATATATTTATATTGTAACTCTGTGGAGCTTTTCTCCCCTGGCCTCCGCTGAAAAAGAGTTATGAGCTCAGTCGGACCAACCCGGTCAACAAATATAAAATAAAAAATAAAAAAATGTGTGTGTGTGTGTGTGTGTGTGTGTGTGTGTGTGTGTGTGTGTGTGTGTGTGCATACACACACACACACACACACACACACACACACACACACACACACACATATATGGTACTTAAGTATTATCGCAACCAGATTTTTGCAGTTGCGAAATGGCCGTACTTTAATAGGAACGGCTGCATGAAACACTGGAAGGTGTGAGTCATACTCCGTTTTGCATTAGCAAAAGTATGAATTAGCTGCAGGATCAGAAAAAAATGCCATAAATCTTTGGTGTTTTGCATGCATTACAGACACACACAAGAATTGTCAGAGATGCAGCCTTAGTGATGAATGCAATGTTTTGAGCATGAGAAACGAATCCTTCACAGAAGAACACAGACACACAGGAATTAACTGTTTGGTAAAGTAATAGTTTGTCAGAAATGTGTCAACATTCTTGAAAACAAACACTACAAAAAGAAACTGCCATAACTAATGATTTTAAAAAGTGAGGGTGGATTATGTTGACAGCAGCTTGTGGGTTCCTTTCTCAAGGAAGAAATTGGTACTTCTGATTTTGTACTGTTTTGCGATGGTAGTATGTTTGGGAAAATATAATACTACTGAAGTGATTTGTGATTTAATTGCTGCCATGACAATCTTCATTGCTCATTGCATGGTTTTGTCTTTCTATGTGGTTTGGCATTTTTCAGCAATTGCAAAATAATGTGTTTTACGAGTCACAGGGCAAAAATTACACAGTAGTGATTACCAAATGAATGTATGACCATCACTTGACAGCATTTGCTGGCACAAAGAATGAATGTTCAACAGGCAGACTTGCAGGAAGCGACATGGTGCCAGTAAACACCATTAAGAAAGAACAACAGTATGTTTTGCACATTGTAATGATAGCAGTCTGGAAAATAAGCTGTACTGGTAAAGAAAACACACTATATTACATTTTAATGACATTAACGAACATTTGTCATGATCGGGAATCAACCACTATTACCGTGAAAATCTGGTTGCGATAATACGTAAGTACTATATATATATATATATATATATATATATATATATATACACACACACACACACACACACACACACACACACACATATATATATATATATATATATATATGTGTGTGTGTGTGTATATATATATATATATATATATATATATATATATATATATATATTTATATATATGTATATATACACAACCAATCCCTCCAACATGTTCTGCTAATTTTGCAAAAGAATTTGAGGTCTCTTGCATGGGTGTTTATGATACCATGAGGCTTGAAAATGTGTAGTAAGTCTGGTAGAATATGGTGTGTTGAGGCTCAATAAGCAAGGCAGAAGTCAGCTCTCAATAGTTTGTATTAGAGCCATGAAGGATATCTTTGGTATGGTTTTGCACAGTATCTGAGCTGCCTCTGTGGTAGTTAATTGATTTTGAATGCATGTAGGCTTTGCTTTTACATTGTGAATTCAGTTTACCTAATTAGATTCTCTAAGTAACATGGTCCAAGATATTCAAAGTCTCCTCTTTTAGATTATTCAAAAAGAAGATTGAATTTCTTATTCTTTTATTGGTGTACCAGAAATTCTCACCTAATTGTGTCATCTGGTGGTTAGAATATGTTAACACTGTGCTCACAGCCTTCTTATCAGAGCCTTCTGGCCCCAGCTTTTAAACACATATTTTAACAAAAGTCATATTCTGCATCCATGTCTAATTTAAATCAGACATTATATCCATTATTGCTCAGTGTTTCTTTCTAAAAATATAATTTGCATTCATATCTTGGTGCATTAGATGAATTTTCAGATTTTACTGTAGCAAGTCTTTTAACTTCCATGGTGCCATCAAGGACTTAATTAGCATGCAACTTCTTTTGATTAAACTTGTTTTTGCATTTATACATTTTAGCAAAACGTCCTTTTCTATCACAGATTTTGCATGAGTAAATCTACCCCTATTGAACAGGTTTCCACAGCCATATACTCTACCCTATGTAGATTTAACTCAATATAATTACCTATCATACTTTTTCTTCTTTTTTTCTCCTCTTTTATGAAGTTGATTCTGTATATAATGTACTTAGGCTCACCTACATATCTTGTAACAGTATTTTTTCTTCTAAATAACATGTTATGTAACCTTGTGGAGCTTTTCTCCCCAGGACTTCGCTGAAAAAGGACACCTGGTGTCAATCCTGGTAAACAAATGCTAATAAAAAAAATAAAAATAAATAATACTTCTTGTGTTTATAGCCACAGCTAGATCAGTTTTGAACTAAAATGATGCAAAAACTTCCTTCTTTGGTGTTCTGTTTTTTATAATGCTTTACATCTTGGCCTTTGCTTTCATTCCTATTCATTTTACATTTTCTGTCTTTATTTCTCATTTTTAAACAAAAAATGACTTATCAGTTATACCAAGTACAGTAGCAATATGCCACACAGGCTACATTTTGAAATAAAAAAATCACAAAACAGTATTATTATAGAAAAATATGCATACAATTAGAAAAATGACATTTAATTCAAATCCCAGTTGCAAACTAAAGATGACAACATGCACTGCATACGGCTGGATTTATTTTTTTAAATATATTCAGAAGTTTTTACCAGTGATTACCCCTGCAGAATGAAAATATACACCAATACATGTTTAGAGTTTCCCACAAATTAATTCCACCTAGTAATCTCAATAATTTCATCACATAACAATGTAAGAATTTAGCAATACCTATTGATGCACCTTTCAAGAAAATGCAGTTATTGTTAATTATGCATACTACATTAACAATAAATGTACTTGCACTAGCTTGGTTTGAAAGCCTAATCACAATACAAATAGCCATTAGAAAGGGATTGAATCGCACTGCATATCGTATGAGAAGTCACTGAATGAGATGTTATTCAAACATCTGCAGTTTAGGAACACTTAGCCATCTGAAACAAAAACTTAATCTCCATCTGTGTGACAACTTGGTCTGAGATGTTCTGGAAATCCATCCATGATGCTAATACTCTAGGCAACATATTTTCTGAAAATGACTCGGTCAAGAATGTTTCCTACTGTAGTTTAGCATCCTCAAAAATCTAATAAATTAATGTCTTTATACAATCTAGACAGCATCTTAGTGGACAGCCCTTGTCAGATAAAAGTCAGCGTGAATTCTAATTAAAATAAAGTATCCAGGAAGGACATGATTTGCTTAAATGACCTCAGATGGAAATATTGTCACTACTGCAAATACTTTTAGCTTTCTCCAGATTACAACAATCAGTGAAGGATATAACACCACCATCCTGGCCCTTGCTAAATAAGTCTACAATGTCAGACTACTTTTTTTTTATTGATGCAGGCCAAAAATGCTTGAATTTTCTATTTGGAATCTAGGATGCCCCAAATCCTATGCAATAAAATAATCCAAACTTTCAGATCTAAGGGTATCTTAAGCGATATCTTTAATTTCTTTTCAAGACTCCCCATATACCACTCCTTTCTTCACTCAGCTGGATTAAACATGGATGAAGAAATAAAAACAGTGAGAAATTCATGTAATAATCAGAGAAAAGACCCTTGCTTCTAAAAATAGAGCAACAATTGACTTGGATCTCAACAAAGGACATGTTTGTTGCATGACACTCAAGGAAGGAATTAATTCCATAATTAGTCATAAAACAGCTTTTACAACTGCTTGGTTACTCTGTCATACCCTAAATTATGGGCATGCCTTGCAAGAAATTGAAATTTTGGAAGCAGATCTATCTTAATGGAGTCACCTTTGCCAAAAAGGGAAAGCAATGCTTTAATAGTTTCACTGAATCACCCTCAATAATTATCCTGTAATATTTATGCTACAAGTATCACATGTGATCCAAATTCAATATATCCCAGGCAAAGAGAACATATTCCATTATTTGAAAAGACAGTTTTTTTCCTCTGTTTATGAGCAGTTCCAAAACAGTGGCAGATAGATCACAAACCTCCAAGATATTCCCAGTAGAGTTCCCAAGGTGGTCATGCAGTTACAAAGCACAATCATCTATAGACTAGGGCTAAACAACAGTCTTACACCCAAACAATGAAGTGCCTTAATCAAAATGGTACTTGCTTAAACATATCGTAAATATCTTAGTGGCAAGGATGAAGAGTAATGGGGTAAGAGGGTATCCCTGATGAGCACGTTATCAATTAAAACAGTCTCAAGCAAGACCCATTCATGGTCATTTGATGTAACAGTCCATCATACTGTATCTTACTTAATAAGATACACTGACCTTCGGTAAAAAGATTCACAAAATGCTTCTCACAAAGTATGAGAAATCAGGTAGTCAAAGGTTTTCTTATATTCTTAAACAGTCCTACTCTGGAGATGGATGAACTGTAACGTAGTTTTCCCATATTATATAAAAGCCTTATGAGGTGCAGACTAGCCTGCTAACCTTTGGTAAATACTTAGTGTGATAACTGATTACATTTAGGATTCATTTTCTTCAGATGCCACAGATATCCTTGCCAAAACATTGGTGCTAGCATCCTTATCTGCTTCAGGAAAGGAAACTATCAATGCTATACGTCCCAAATATGATAAGTTTCACTATGCAACCACATCTTCAAATAACAACGACAGTCTGCAGCGACTAAACTAATTTCCAAACAAGTAGATGGAATCCCTTAGGCCCAAACAGGTTATCAAAGAAAATTATGGCAACTCCAAAATTAGTGTCTACTTGGCTCTTCATTTTTATCTAAAAGTTCAGATTGAAATGATGGAAATTTAATGCCCAAAATCCTGAATATGTACTAAACAGTGGAGTATCTACTATCCCCACAGGAATTGTATACTTATGCTGTCTGTAGATCAGTGAAATACCAATATTTTGGTGGAGACCCATACCTCATGTACACATCTAATATTTACAAATTGTTCTTTTTTTGTTTACATCTGGAAATTAATTTAAAATTAAGAACAGTATATGCTCAGAATCAAACGGGTATTAGCTCAATGTCCTTCATACATGTCTTGTTGCACAAAAGAATCATTGATGATTTCCACTGTTTTTTCTATTCATGGATCCATGGAGCATAGTCAAATAATACTGAACTTCTTCCAATATAATGACCAAACAATATCCAAAAAACACTTTAAATACACCCTGGTCATACTGGCTTAAAACTTAACTTAGTCTCAGCTATATGCCTTCTATTGGTTCTAAAACTTCAACATAACAAGGCTTTTAAACTACATACAAGGGAATGCAACCAATCAGAAAAAACTGCTTAATTGCCTACTTAAGAAAAATTGCAGATACTTATTAAACTTACAAAAATATTTCATATCTAATTCACTATTCAAACCTTTATTAAAGATCTTCTTCTTCTTCTTTCGGATGCTTCCTTTAGAGGTCGCCACAGCAGATCAACTGTTTCCATTTCTTCCTGTCCTCTGCATCTTGCTCTGTCACACCAACCACCTACATGTCTTCTCTCACCACATCCATAAACCTTATCTTAGGCCTCCCTCTTTTCCTGTTACTTGGCAGCTTCATCCTTAGCATCTTTTTCCCAATATACTCTGCATCCCTCCTCAGCACATGTCCAAACCAACGTAATCTTGCCTCACTGGCTTTGTATCATAACCTTCCAACCTGGGCTGAACCTCTAATATACTTATTCCTAATCCTACAAACGTAAAGAAACACCGACAGTACCACAGCTAAGAGATTTATTTAAGTAGAACAGTACAAACAGTACACAGGTTAGCGCTTTCAGGGATCAACCCCTTCATCAGACAACTGTTGAAATTCCACACTTCCTTAAATACTTGAAACAGTCACATGATGGTGCAGGCAATTACCCTAATCACTGTTAATTAAAGAGAAACACAGTTGCCAATGCAGAATAAAAAATATAAAACTAAATAATGCAATAAGAATATCATATATCACACATTCCTTATCCAAGCTAATAATTCTGTTAAAACATGCATAGAAAAATATATAAAATATATCTATTAAAAAAAAATATATAAAATACATCTGACTTGATACCAGTGAGTACATGTGATAATGCATGCGCCTTGCTAAGAGTACATAGGCATAATATAAATAGTGAAAAATATATAAATGAATGCTAAAATATACTTAAGTATCGATGTACACATAAAACTAGTATATAGACATGCATAAGTATAAAATTATTAAATTGTAAAAAAAAAATATATATATATATATATATATATATATATATATATATATATATACACTGGACATGCCATACAAAAAAACTCAATGCCTCAATGGTTGAGCTTTTAAAAATGGTTTAAGCGACACCATTTGATTCAAACCCGGGAGTTTACCTGCATTTAATCGTATGATCCATCTCTGTTCGGCAACTTCTGTATCATTAAATAAATTAACCCATCTCTGTTTCTCAGACAGTATCTCTAAAACTAAAAACTTGTAGATATGTTCTGGTCCTGTATTCTTAGTATGCATGGCAATAGCACTACTTTCTTTAATGTTTCTGATGCCGCTATAGTGTTCAAGGACCCTATCCTTTAGGCGTCTATTAGTCTTGCCTATGTAGAAACTGTAGCATGCCATACAATATGCAAAATAGACCATGTTTGATGTATTGCAGTCAGCATAAAAATTACTACTGTAACTAAAATTCTTAAAGGGATGTGTAAATGTGCTGCCATTATGTATGTGCTTACAGGCTGTACAGTCTCTGCACATATATGTACCCATTCTGTCAGACTTATTAGTGGTATTGATTGTGGCACTTCTATAGCATAATTCATTTCTCAAGGTTCTATTATTCTTAAACATGAAGCTCGGCTTAGGCCCAATTATGCCTTGTAGGCTGTCAGTTGTGGAAAGAATACCCCAATTTTTAGTAACAACATCACATACTACATTTATGTTGCTTGCAAATGTTAGTGGCATCCTAAGTGTATTGTCTGTACCTCTGTATTTATGTGCGACCACCTCTCGGTCGATAACTTGTCCATCCACCTCACCTGTAGTACGTGTGTCAAATTAGGGTCTACATCTACCCGCCCTATTACTCCAACCATCTGCGATACACCTATCAATAGTTTTTGCATCATAATCCCTATCTAGAAACTCTAGTTTAAGCTGATGTAGTGCTGTCTGTAATTCAGCATCATCATTAAACAGTCGCATGATCCCATATACTTGGCCTTTAATAATGTTTACCTTCATTTGGTTAGGATGCATACTAGTGTTGTGTAGGAACGTATTCTTCCTGACCTGCTTCCTAAATAGACTAGTTCTAATGTGGTTCAGGTCATCTCTCCTCACTTTGACATCCAAGAAGTCAATTTCAGTACTAGAGTACTTAGAAGTAAATCTAAGAAATCCAGTGGTGTTATTGAGGTAGGTAAAAAATGCATTCAGCTCTGCCTCTGGACCATTCCACAACAAAAAAACATCATCCACAAATCTGACGTGCCAATCAATATATCTACCATACATGCTATTAGCTAATACGTAAGTATGTTCCCATTGGACCAAAGAAAGGTTGGCATAGCTATTGGCACAAGCCGTGCCCATAGCCACGCCAACCCTCTGTAAGTACTTTTGTTGTTGAGACAGAAAAACATTGTTATTCAGCACTATGTCTAGCAGGCTACAAATAAGATCACTTTTGTTCTTGTTAAAATCAACAATATGTAGTAGTTCCCTTATACTCTCAATCCCCCATTCATTGGGGATTACAGTAAACAATGATTCTATGTCCATCGTTACTAGAAAACTGCAGCGGTTTGTATTTGTCTCTGTCCATTTCAACCTAAGGGTTTCCAAAAAAACTTTAGAGTCCCTTAACACACTCTCACAATTAATTTAAAGTGGGTGCAGGCTCTTTTCAATATAGATGGATAACGGTTCAGTAACCCACCCCATGCCTGAGACTATGGGACGAATGGGTGGCACTAAAATATTCTTGTGTATCTTAGTAAGACCAAAAATCTCAGGAATGGTAGGATTACTGACTGAAAAGTAGTCAAATAACTCTTCATTGATCATACCCGTGATTAACAAATCAAAAATAAGAAAGGAAACCTTGTCAATAACACTTTTTACAACATTGTTCGAAATAGTCTGATAGGTAAAATCATCGTTCAATAGTCGTAGCATCTGATCTACATACACTTGCTTATCTATCACGACAATGCCCCCTCCCTTGTCAGCAGGTCTTATCTCAATAGAATGCATTTGCTTTAATTCTGACAAAGCATAATATTCCTCTCTGCTTAAATTGTGAAAAGTATTAGGGAAGTCATTTCTAGTATCCAGCATTTCCCTCAGTTCTCTATCACACACATCAATAAAAGTGTCAATAACAGCATTGCTCAGTGGAACAAATATGCTAGGTTTTTTAAATACATTCATAGTCTTTTGGGAGCTACTGCCAAAAATAGTTTTTAGTGTCAAAATCCGACCAAAAAGTTTGAGGTCTTTAATAACATCAGTTAAATCAGCCTTCCTTGCTGGAACAAAGTTTAGCCCTTTATTCAAAAGTCTCACATGGTTTTCTGTCCATGAGTGAGATGAAATGTTGAAAATTAGACCTTTCTGAATCTTTTCCTGTCCTGGCCCTCTGCACCCAGCGGTCTCCGCTGACTGCAGTTCACAGAACGTCTTCTGATGGGCAGAGGTTCCTGCAATAAAAAATGATTCACATTATCCACTAGACCAAGGACACTCGGTGAACTATTAAGGGCTGTCTGCGGATTCCTCGTGTCCTTCGGTTTCACTGCTGCAATACTACTAACATCTGGTTGTATTTTATTTACTATAGAGCCAGCTACTTGCTTTATAGAACTTTTTATAGCACCAGCATAGCTGTTGGATGCATCTCTACTTTCTGTATGCATAGGATTAGCCAAAGTAGGTGTGTTGCCCAAGCCTTCATTCAAAATGATGTCATCATGGCGTTTAGCATGCAAAGGTTCCAGTTGAACCATTCGAGATGCCTGTCTCATCTGACTTGTGGGGGGATGTTCCCTCACCCAAGAAAATACGTTCCCACGCTGAAAATCGTTAAAATCTCTATTAAGCTTACGTGTTTTTACTATTGAGAGCCTTTTCTCATAATTTACTATATTTTCATGCAAAGTCTCAAGTTTGGTACCAACCAGTTGTGTTGGATAGTTATCTACGATGTTGCCATAGATTGTACTGATGTCCTTGGATAATTCTTCTTCTTCCGGACGAAAAAACTCAATTAATAAATGTAAATACTTAGAGCTACATTCCAAATGAATGACTTGCCATTGTCTATTTTGCATATTGTATGGCATGCTACAGTTTCTACATAGGCAAGGCTAATAGACGCCTAAAGGATAGGATCCTTGAACACTATAGAGACATCAGAAACATTAAAGCAAGTAGTGCTATTGCCATGCATGCTAAGAATACAGGACCAGAACATATCTACAAGTTTTTAGTTTTAGAGATATTGTCTGAGAAACAGAGATGGGATAATTTATCTAATGATACAGAAGCTGCAGAACAGAGATGGATCATATGATTTAATGCAGATAAACCCCCGGGTTTGAATCAAATGATGTCGCTTAAACCATTTTTAAAAGCTCAACCATTGAGGCTTCTGTGTTTCGTTGGACTCACCTTTTTGTTTTATTGGTTTGTTTAACTTTTTGAGTTAATTTTTCGTTTGCATTGAGTTTTTTGTATGCCATGTCCAGTATATATATATATATATATATATATATATATATATATATATATATAGATATATATATATATTTTTTTTTTTTTTTTTTACAATTTCATAATTTTATACTTATGCATGTCTATATGCTGGTTTTATGTGTACATCGATACTTAAGTATATTTTAGCATTCATTTATACATTTTTCACTATTTATATTATGCCTATATACTCTTAGCAAGGCGCATGCATTAGCACATATGCTCATTGGTATCAAGTCAGATGTATTTTATATATATATATTTTTTTATAGATATATTTTATATATTTTTCTATGCATGTTTTAACAGAATTATTAGCTTGGATAAGGAATGTGTGATATATGATATTCTTATTGCATTATTTAGTTTTATATTTTTTATTCTGCATTGGCAACTGTGTTTCTCTTTAATTAACAGTAATTAGGGTAATTGCCTGCATCATCGTGTGACTGTTTCAAGTATTTAAGGAAGTGTGGAATTTCAACAGTTGTCTGATGAAGGGGTTGATCCCTGAAAGCGCTGACCTGTGTACTGTTTGTACTGTTCTACTTAAATAAATCTCCTAGCTGTGGTACTGTCGGTGCTTCTTTACGTTTGTAGGTTCTTATTTTCCACTGACAGTTCTGTGCCTAGAGAGGACTCTGTGCATCCACTTATTCTTAATCCTGTCCATCCTCGTCACACCCAGTGCAAATCTTAACATCTTCAGCTTTGCCACGTCAAGCTCTGACTCCTGCCTTTTTGTCAATGCCACTGTCTCCAACCCATATAACATAGCTGGTCTCACTACCCTCTTGTAGGCCTTCCCTTTCACTCTTACTGGTACTCGTCTGTCACAAATCACTCCTGACACTCTTCTCCATCCTGCCTATACTCTCTTCTTCACCTCTCTTCCACACTCACTATTACTCTGAACTGTTGATCCCAAGTACTTAAACTCATCCACCTTCGCCACCTCTACTCCCTGCATCCTCACCATTCCTCTGTCCTCCCTCTCATTCACACACATATATTCTGTCTTAGTCCTGCTGACCTTCATTCCTCTTCTCTCTAGAGCATATCTCCACCTCTCTAGGGTCTCCTCCACCTGTTCCCTACTCTCACTACAGATCACAATGTCATCTTCAAACATCATAGTCCACGGGGACTCCTGTCTGATCTTGTCTGTCAACCTGTCCATCACCATTGCAAACAAGAAAGGGCTCAGAGCTGATCCTTGATGTAATCCCACCTCCACCTTAAACGCATCCGTCACTCCCACCGCAGACCTCACAGCTGTCACACTACCCTCGTACATATCCTGTGTCACTTTTACATACTTCTCTGACACTCCCGACTTCCTCATACAATACCACAACTCCTGTCTAGGCACCCTGTCATATGCTTTCTCTAAATCCACAAAGACACAATGCAATTCCTTCTGTCCTTCTCTGTACTTCTCCATCAACACTCTCAGAGCAAATATCGCATCTGTAGTGCTCTTTCCTGGCATGAAACCATACTGCTGATCACTAATCATCACCTCCCTTCTTAACCTAGCTTCCACTACTCTTTCCCATAACTTCATGCTGTGACTGATCAGTTTAATCCCTCTGTAGTTACTACAGCTCTGCACATCACCCTTATTCTTAAAAATTGGTACCAAAACACTTTTTCTCCATTCCTCAGACATCCTGTCACTTTCCAAGATTTCATTAAACAATCTAGTTAAAAACTCCACTGCCATTTCACCTAAACACATTTATTATTTATTTATTTATTTTATTTTACATTTGTTAACCGGGATGGTCCGACTGGATACATGTCCTTTTTCAGCGGAGGCCCGGGGAGAAAAGCTCCAACAGAGTTACATTGATAATTAGGTACAGTAAATGAGCTGAAAGAACTTAACAAAAACATAGGCTATTTACATACAAGTACAAGACTGCCATTACTATTTCTGAGATTACTACAAATGTAACATTATTAACATATTAGCAAGGACGGTAGGCAGTATAATGACATAGAGTTAGACAGGATACTTATTTCTTTATCACAGTATACAAAGTACTTATCATCTTAGCTAGTTGTTTATGTTTTAGTTAATGGCACAGAGCTAGTCTGGGTTTGAGCAAGGACATAGCCAGTGTGACTTGAAGTGGAGTTTTAGACTATTTTTGAATTAACTTAGAGAAGTTGCAAGTGTGATGTTATTTGGGAGAGAGTTCCATATTTTACCAGTGGTGTTGGCAAATAGCGCGTCATCCATGCTTCCACAGGTATGTCTTGTGGACCAACAGCCTTTCCGTTCTTCATCCTCTTCATAGCTATCCTTACTTCCTCCTTGCTAATCCACTGCACTTCATGATTCACTATCCGCACATCATCCAACCTTCTCTCCCTCTCATTCTCTTCATTAATCAACCCCTCAAAGTACTCTTTCCATCTGCTCAACACACTCTCCTCGCTTGTGAGTACGTTTCCCTCATTATCCTTTATCACCCTTACCTGCTGCACATCTTTACTAGCTCGGTCCCTCTGTCTAGCCAATTGGTACAGGTCCTTTTCTCCCTCCTTAGTGTCCAGCCTTTTATACAACTCTTCATACGCCTTATCCTTAGCCTTCGCCACCTCTCTCTTTGCCATTCACCTCATCTCCTTATACTTTTGTCTACTTTCTTCATCTCTTTGACAATCCCACTTCTTCTTCGCCAACCTCTTTCTCTGTATACTCTCCTGTACTTCTTCATTCCATCACCAGGTCTCCTTGTCCTCCTTCCTCTTTCCAGATGTCACACCAAGCACCTTTCTAGCCATCGCGCGTACTAGCTCTGCTGTAGTTACCCAGCTATTCTGTAACTCTTCACTGCCACCCAGTGCCTGTCTTAACTCTTCCCTGAACATCACCTCACAATTACCCTTCTTCAATTTCTACAATTTGATCCTTGGTGCTGCCCTCACACTCATCCTCCTCTTCTTGATCACCAATGTCATCCTACAAACCACTATTCTATGCTGCCTAACTACACTTTCCCCTGCCACCACTTTACAGTCTCCAATCTCCTTCAGACTGGCCCTTCTACATAAGATATAATCCACCTGTGTGCATCTTCCTCCACTCTTGTATGCCACCCTATGCTCCTCCCTCTTATTAAAATACGTATTCATCACAGCCATGTCCATCCTTTTCGCAAAATCCACTACCATCTGACCTTCTGCATTCCTTTGCTTAACACCATAACTACCCATCACTTCCTCATCCCCTCTGTTTCCTTCACCAACATGCCCATTGAAATCTGCTCCAATCACCAGTCTCTCACCCTTGGGTGCAGTCATCACCACTTCATCCAACTCACTCCAAAATTTTTCTTTCTCATCCATCGCACACCCAACTTGTGGAGCATATGCACTAACAACATTCATCATTACACCATCAATTTCCAGCTTCATAAACATCACTCTATCCAACACTCTTTTCACCTCCAAAACACTCTTAGCATACCGTTCCTTCAGGATAATGCCTACGCCATTTCTTCTCCCATCCACACCATGATAAAACAATTTGAAACCACCTCCGATACACCTAGCCTTGCTCCCCTTCCATCTGGTCTCTTGCACACACACTATACCAACCTTCCTTCGGTCCATCATATTAGCTAGCTCTCTCCCTATACCAGTCATACTGCCAACATTCAAAGTTCTGACCCTCACTATCACCGTCTTAGCCTTTACCTGCCTTCGGGCATGCCTTCCCCCTCTTCTCCTCCTTCGGCCAACAGTAGCTCAATTTCCGCCAGCACTCTGTTGACCAACAGTACTGGTGGCAGTCATTGTTAACCTGGGCCTCGACCAATCCGGTATGAATTTCTGTACTGTTGTCTGCATGTATGATTATTAAAGGTATGATATTTAAATATACTCCATGCTCCTTTAATGTAATAAAACCTCCAAAATATTTATACATAAAGTATCACCTCTACACCTCTATAAAATGAAATATTTCATCAAATTAGCATCTCAGTCATGTCCCTTCTCAAAATACATGGAAAAAGGGATTTTCTGTGATTTATTACAAACATACCTTAAATGTAAGAATGCTCCCCCATACTGAATATTTTGACTTATATGATATAGGTCAGGTGTCCATTTTAAGCAGTAAACTACTGCCTTCACATAATAATCAGTACATGCTACTGGAACAGACCTTTGGCCATAATATCACTAGATATTCAATCTAAATACTTACACCCACTACAGCATTTACATTCAGATTCTTCCTTCTTTAATATTTCTGTTTGAACTAATCTATCCATTAGGCTTGCTTGTAGAATTCTTTTAATTATTTTTCTACTTGCAGTTTAACATGGAGCCTAAAATGTCATCAGACTCAATTATATCCCAATGTCTATTTAAAATACATATGACCCCTTCTACAAAGGGGAGGCATAATGGGTAACAAAATACAGATCATCATTAACCTTGCTGGGCACTGAAGTTCTTATCCTCTTATTTCTAGTAACTAGATTATCCCGTACTTTACTGTGTACCTTACTTGGGGATTCATAGAGATTTTCTTCATCATAACCTCTGTTTGTCAACTGTTGCTCTCTTTCATCTGCTATACCAAGAAAATTGTTTTACTTGGAGCACAGACTACTAACCCCAATGAGTTCTGCATTAGGCACAGATCTCACCAAATATGGGGCATGTGCATCTGTGGCATACAACAAGGAATAAGTAACTGTTGGCTTTAAACATAATGTCATACCTATTTTATTATTCCTAACAAACACCCTCACATTCAAATAATTATTAGAGCACACACCCCTGTTAAAAGTACGCATGATATCAAACTCATTTTCTTGGATGCTGTCAAAAGAATTCTGTTGTTAATTCTCATTCTAGTAAAAAACAAAATGGCTCTGTTGCAAAGTGTTTGTTTTTATTGCACTTGTTCTCATGTCATGGAATATAAGCTGCAAAAAGAAAGTGAAAAGATAAAGATGAGCGTTTGCTTATATCTCGGCTATTACTCTGCGATCATCATAGGTATCAATATCCAAAACAGCTGTGCTGTGCTATTTGGGAACACCCCATCCCCAAGCTATGGAGGCATTCAATCAATAACGTTGTTAAGAGTATGGATGTTTCCCAGGACTCTGGCTATTAGTTCTTTTTTTTAATATAACCTTTATCCAAGATACAATAACACCAAACTGAGACAAATATGTACAAAATAAGACAAACACTTTAAAACAAGGTCAAGTGAGATAACACAGAATACAAAACCAACATAGTAAATTGATTTGGTGTCAACCACAGAATATCAAAATGACACAGTAAATGGATTTCTGCACACTGTAGGAGTGCATGATTAGGTCAAAGGTGTACTGCGGCGGTGGTGCTGCGGTAGCATTGTCGCCTCACCGTAAGACGTTGTCCTGTTCGATTCTCAGCTAGAGCGTCTTCTGTGTGGAGACATGCGTGAATGGGCGTACCTTCATTGAGGGTTGTGCGTTAGACCTGGCAACTCGGCACGTAAAAATCTCCTGCCAATCATTAGTGGACCGGAGTTCCGCTGTGGCGACCCCTAACCGGGAAAAGCCGAAAGACACAACAACATGATTAGGTCAAAGGTAAGTTTGGCAAAGAGATAACTTATACTGCCTGTTTAAAGCAATTCCAGTGTTAATTGATTACATTCTCAATGCAGAGATGGATCATCAGACAATGGTTTGATGTGCAGGTAATACTAGCCAGTTAAAGCTTCTCTCTGTCAAGCTGGTTGAGATATAAAGCCATGACACTGGCTTGCTATATTTCAGGAAGCATCTGTAGCTGTCCTGTTTTGCTAACTTTTCTGATGATCTCCATTGTAATGCAGCATAGGCTCAAACTATTGCTAATAATGCAGGAACCAAGACCTGAAGACTGGCTTCAGTACAATGCAGTGGCATGGCTCACTGAGAAGAAAACTGATTTCAGATTGGGCAGATGTGTACATAACCAATGGGATAAAGATTCTGTCAAGGAGGGTTCATAATTGAAGACTGAAGAACAGCCACAAAATTTACGGATATGCATGACATGTTTGCTATTGCAACCAGTACGACAAAACTCCTTAATGAGACTTTTATCAAATTATTAACAGGTGACCACTAAACTTAAAACAGGAATAATATATATTTTTATAGACTTAAGACCAACTTTTCTGTTTAGATAATAGCAAATATAGTTGCCTACCCAAGTCTTAATTCATATATAGTATAGCAAAAAGGATAAACCTGATAAAAAGCCTTCTGTGACTTCTGCACTTCTTCTCACTTATAAGATGGTTTCAGTGAATGGAACTGAAATCCTGTTCATAGTCAATCATAGTTGTGGCTATTGGTTCTGGCACCAGTTGTAGTCTTTGCATGTAAGTTCAGAGGCTATGCAAATGGACTGCACCACAGTGACCTAGTACAATTCATGCTTGGGTGAGAAGAATAGTGGAAGATTGAATATTTACAGTTTATCAGGTAGACTTCAAGCATGCATGCATACATGCATCTTCCTGTCTATATTCAGTATTGAAATGAGTGATCATTTTATGCTTTTAAGACATTTTGTTAAGCTAGGTAAGACTGCCATAACTGATGACAGCTAAGATGTATTAATCACGCCCTCTTTTTGAAATGACCTAAACAGGGCAAGCAAGAGATATTATGGGGATCAGTCACACCATTGTATAGCTCAGTACTAAGCACATCTAGGCCAGGTGTTTTCTGGAAGGTATGTTTTAGATAGCTGTCTGTATTTCTTCTCATGTCATGGGCTTTGAATCTATCTCTGATAAACAGTTACATACAGTTGATTTACATCTTGTATCCCTCCTTCAAGGGTCAGCATATAGCCATTGGTAATACTGAATACATTCTTTGTTAATGTCTTCTAGTTTAATAGCTTGAAGGATGATCCTTAATAAACAGCAGAGATAGCTACTTACTCTATTCTTCTGTTTAGCTCTAAAAGCCAGCCAGTTGTAGTTTATTTAACATCCAGGATCTCAAACCATCTACTGTAAATAGAGTTGTGTTTTGAAACTGTTGATAACCAGGAGCTCATTGCATAAAGATGTGCATTATTTTGGGATTCGCTTGTTCCTAAACCTGTTTCCTTGGCAAATTTGATGTGCAGAGGCAACCACCTGCCTGAGTAATGTGAAAATCATAGAAATCACAGGAATTTCAAGGCTACTTATTCTTACAACCAACCATTATGCCTTAATGGTCCCCACCCTAGTGTACCTTCCCTCTCAAGTAAGGCTTAGCCAGTCAAGCTCAACATGAATGTACGAATACCTCTCCAATTATCTGGGCTGGTTTCAAAGAAGATAGTGTATAACACTACTTTATCTGCAGGGAAGTCTATTCCAGAGGTGAGGGAGACCCTTAGTAATGAATCTGTCTTTCCACCTAAACGTTATTGATCTGCTGAAGCAAGTTTAAATCCTTGGTTCTGGAATGTGTGGAGGCTGTTTTATTTGGGAAAGTACAGGAGATCCTATATTATAATAGTACTGTGCTGTGGTCCATGCTGAAAAGTCCTTCATTTCAAATCTGAGAACAACTCACCATAGTTTAATTGGAAAGCTATCTATAGGATTCATTTCAGTATTTATTCCTTCCTTGATGCCCCTGATTAGCTCTTTAGGATCACAGGGTCAATTGCCCATGGTCTGGTATGGCTTGTTGCACCTGAAAATGAAAGCTGACACATGTATACATGTATTTATGCATTTATTTATTTGTTTGTTTGTTTGTTTGTTTAGGCATTGTTGCATTAACTGGGTTAGTTCCACTAAAATAATGGCCTCTTTTTAGGGGAGACCCAAGTTGGTATTTATACTACTACTAGCAGAATTTTGACCAGAGCATTGGGGAATTTCCCCTACTCTTTTTGGTAGGCACCATTGGATTTTTTATACCCCTCTGAGTTAATATCAACTCAAGAAGATGGGACCTTGGTTTAATGCCTCATTAGAAGGGTGACAGACTCAGGAGTGCTGCAACCCCCATAATGATGCATTGCACTGTCAAAAATCTAATCATCTGGTGTGGGAAAGAACCCAAAGCCTTTTGCTCTTCCATCTCCAATGATGAGTGTGTTACCTATTGTACCACTGACACTGACACACAATTGATGAGAAGTCTGTCAGAGAGGCAGGAACAAATGTACCATTAAATATACCCAGCGACACTTTACTGTAAACTAGTCAGTACTCTAAATGAATTAATTTAAGGCTGTCACAGGTTGTAAAGAAGGACCCATCTTTATCAGGGTGATTAGTTCTCCTTAGGTTAGCCTGACAAAACATCTACATGAACTCATTTTATTTTTGGAGTGTCCATGGCTTTTAACTGAAGGCAATGCCCCATCTGTTACTGACTGAGGCACTGCATCAAAGTCACCAGATTAACAAGATTAATGGCTAGTGAGGAAATGGCTAATGAGCATTTGCTTTCTGGCTAAGACTGAAGTAACATGTACTGTCATAAAATAAAAGCTCCTTAACACTAGCATAGTTCAAGCAATTTTATACTCCTCTAAACAAATTTTACATGAATGTTCTTAAACCATTGCTTAAAGATGTTATACTTAAGATGGTAATTAAATCCTCCAAGTTGATATAAACTCAATAAACATTCATTAAACATTGTAGCTATGAATAACACATAGGAAACTGAACCACAAGTAATGGTGGGAGTATCACTTAGCAGCATCCCAAGCCAGCAAATTCCTTATTAAACCAGATGACGCACACACACACACACACACACACACACACACACACACACACACACACACACACACACACACACACACACACACACACACACACACACACACACACACACACACACACACACACACACACACACACACACACTCTTACTGAGAAAGTAGGAAGAACCCTCTCACCTAGATAAAGGGTCAGACAAATATAGTTAACCTATTCCCCTGAAGTTATACAAGATTCTTTTTTCTGATTTCAGGATTTAGTTCCCTTTTAATTCTAAGTGTGTTTGATGAATTTTTAGAAAGTAAGGGACAGTCCTTATGATGTTATTCTTTTGCTTCAAGGTGCCCTTTTTCTGTGGCAATTTCCCTGTATTCATTTCAATCCAGAAATTAAGAAACTCATACATTTTGCTAATCTGAACTGCATCACTAAATAAATTGGTTAACAATGCCGTTATGACTCTTTCATCTGAGTTCACATTCTGTTTACCCTAGATGTCTTCCATTGCAATACTACAGTAATCTAGGGTCATGCTAGTGTGGTGGCAGCAAGAATAACACTGGACTTCCCTAGACTGCTGCTTTTCTCAGTCTCTTGGGGATGTTTTCAAGGCAGCTTTTGGTGTCTGCAATACTTTTTCATTTCCCACCTGAGCTTTATTTCTTAGGGACCCCTCCAAAAAATGATCTTTATGGAATGCAAATGCATCATTTGGAGATGTGACCATAGCTCTTGTCATGAAATTTGATGCATATATCTATGCAGTACAATGTGGACAAGTTGTTCTGATAGCAGAGAACTTGCACTGATAAAGGTGTCCTGTTGCATACTGTCCTGGGGACAAATTATTGATGCAGATGTGGCTGGTTTCCATACATCTGAGAAGGACAACCTTCTTTGGAGAATTTTACCCTTATCAGCAACGTTAAGTAATCTGAAAACAGTTGTTTGGGCTAAAACATTTGAAAGGCACTGCTTCAGGAAATGGTATAGTTGCAAGTGTATAGGTATTCTGGAAGACTTGTTTCAATAGCTGCAGTTTTCCATGTCATCCAGTTTAGACCTTATGGGTTGAAGTTCTCCACCATGTCCATTTAGCCTTATGGCTCACTATTGCATATACGTGACTTGACTGTTAGTTGTTGACTTCAAGTGAACTATATGAGCCATGTAGTTCTATGCTGCCTGTGGATGCAGAACCTTTTCACCATTAATGGCTATGGTATCTTCCAGTGATATCAGGTCCAATTTTTCAGTCACACCTACTGTGCTTGTGAGACAGGGAGCCCTACTCACATTGCTCAGCTCATGATGGTGTTCAGAGATCAGGATAAACTTTGTTAGAAAACTAATTATAGCAGATTAGCAAGTATGAGGACACAAATCCATGTATGTACCCTTTTAGGTATTTTTATCACAGTAATTATGAAAAGGAGGGTTTTTATTATAGAAATTTGCCAGATGTTACTGGAGCTTAATTGAGGTAATCCTCACTCTATCATGCTAAATTCTATGCCCCCATCCCTCCTTCCCCAGTTATTCGTTTTAGTGAGCACATAAAAAAGTTTTTATAGGACTTAAGGCACTCAAAAATGTTTGCTACAAAGTTAGTCTCCTTTTGACAAAACAGGCAAAGAGTAATAATACATGTTTCACCTATCACAACAGTCAGTTCAACTCTAAAACTCAAATCTCTGTCATTGTTTTTTAACTTCAGTCTTTAATGATTTGCCACTAATTTGCCAGAAAACCACAATTTTATGAAAACAGAACAAAAATATGAGATAAAATCTGAACATTCTGCAAAAATCTGTACAGTTGAGAGGTATGGTTTCTAATTCGTGCATTAGCTTACAGATAACTGCATTTAAAGCATTGTCTGTCACCAGATAGAACTTTGAAATACAAAGTACTACACACTCATTGGTAATTGCTTTTAATCATAGAAATACCTCATTACTATATCATAGGAAGTAACAAGGCGATGTCTGTTTTTGACCCCAAAACAAGGAATTCCCTCACAGCATCTGCTAGAACATTGCTTACAATAGGAACCTTTTTTGTTAGCAGACAGTAAATTCCAGTACAGAAGTGCAATCACTTAGTGTAAAAATCAGTAGCATGCAGCTATCACCTACCTTTTAGGACTGCACCATCATTTCATTCCTATATGACTAAAATGGTGAACTGCTTGCTGTTGTTTTACTCCTATATCTTATTATTAATATTACTGATTATGCTAGTGTGGGCCAGCACTGTGGTATAAAGTGATAAACCACTGACTACAGCAAAGATAGCCAGAGTCTGAGTAGCAGCTCGGGATCATGCTACGGTTGGTACATGAAGATGGGTATGCCCAATGTGGGGGGATGTAGGTGGTCTCTAGCTAGCTTGCTGATGCTCCAAGTTGAAGTAGAAGCTTTACCTGTAGCAGCAAGATGTAGCTGCCAAAGTCAGTGACACTGACCATTGTCACTGTATGCAAAAGAGTACACGTGTGGAGCTGAAGGGCATAGGCAGACCCTGCAGTGATGTACATACTTATGTCACCACCAGGGGTAGTATTAGGGCCATGACATGACATATATTTTCAGTTGCTGGGATCCTGGCAAGGACAGTAGCAGCTATCATGGCTGCCTGTGTAATGACTTCTCCTGGGCAGCTCTTGCCTGCATAGGGTACAGGACATATATCACTTGTACAAGGAATGAATTGAGTGAGACAGATCTGGGGATAGCATGATGGGTGGTAAACACAGGGACAAAAAGAATTAAGTGGAAAAAAACAAATTATTCTGGTCTATGCCAACCAAGTATTTATGCGTACTTGTTACTGATTTGCTACCAAAGTATATGTACATTACTTTCTTGGTTTTGATACCTGTGGTAAGGTTGTGGTTGAAAAGGGGGCTGTGTGGTCCAGCCATGTCACTTGACATCTCTAAAGTTAAATAAACAGAAACAAAGTGTTTAACCAAAATTATTATAGACTACTGAAGTTATAAGTCAACATTTAATATGCAAAAGATAAGATATTAACGTTTTGACACATTCAATCAAAATGAAGAATATGTTTATTTATTTACAGTTTGGCATGACTGTGCATCCTAAGAAACAGCTGTCCCCATTCACATCAATCAACACTACATCCATTGCAGTGGAGAACTATAATTTTTATTTATTTTTGCTGCCTTGGTATTTCCCACTGTTGCCATTAATAAATACTTCCACTCCTTTGTCTTAGGAAAAGAATACATTGAACGGTTCTGGGAGGTGTGAGCTGCTATGCCAGACCACACTGCAGCTGTCATACAAGATGAACATTATTGTATAATGATGTATTTTATACACCCAAAGAGCTAATTCAGTTTATGACCTACGGTATCATTTACAGTTTGTAATTTCATCTGCAATATGTAATTTTGGATTACATTTTCTCCAATAAATCACCCAAGGCTATTAGCTGCCGAAGCTGTACAAGTCTGAATGTAACAATGTACTGTCATTGTGCACCTAGTACTTGCATGACTTGCCAAGCAAGAGTACAGTCATTTTATACAACAGTCCGTAGACACTACACAGCTGTCTGAGTTCAGTGAAGGTAAATTAGCCTAAGGATTATGATAACAGGTTCTAGCGGAATTCAATTTTTCCTAAAGATTTATAGCTCCCATCCAAAGCTGGTTATGATATCTGACACTGCCTTTGTAAATAATAGCTATTGCTACATATAATAGCTAATGTCATGTGACTATTATATATAAGTTACACAAAAGTGAAGAATATTACATTTTTAGATCCATCTTGGATGCAGCTGGGCAGATTTGACAGTTGCTAACATTACTTTCAGAATGGTTTATTATAAGCTATACAAAGCAGGCTTAGCTAAGTAATACAATATGGTTTTACATCCCCTTTCTAGTTTCCATTGTAGGCCAGACTCAAGGAAAATAAGCTATCAAATGTCTGTCTGCAAGGCTGTTTTGTGACATTTTCGAAATATATGTTTTATATCAGGTGCCCTCCTTTGGAAGACTTTTTCAAACATACAATTTAAAAAAAACACATGCACAGACAAGATGCCTGTCCATAAATGGTTAATACCAATGCTGCAGTTTTTAATAACAGCACAGCACATGGTAATATGAAACTGTGCAAAAAGAGTCAGAAACCTAGATTTTCCCAACCCCCAGCAGCTTAACTTTCTGAACATGGCATGCAACCTTAGTAACAATTATTCAAGATGAAACCAGTTTGACTGAAAGCTCAGAAATTCAAGTTCCATAGGTGGTTGTACTATGTGAGTGAGTCTGTGTGTGTGTGTGTGTGTGTGTGTGTGTGTGTGTGTGTGTGTGTGTGTGTGTGTGTGTGTGTGTGTGAGTATGTGTGTGTGTATGTATCTGTATTTGTTTACTATTTGTTTACTTTGATGCTTCAGTAATTCAGGCTGCAAGCATAACAAATCTCTTCCAAAAATTGCGTTTGGTCTAGCATTTGGCAAGCACATTGTCATTCTCTGATGTCAGGTTATTACAAAACAAAAAATAATAAAAATTGTTTAACAATTTGCACACGGGAGGGGACAGAGACTGAATGTAAAAGAAAAAAAAAAGTCTTCAAGGAATGAAACATTGCAAGAAGGGACAAAACAGTAGCGGGCAAAACCATTGGCAGAGTTTCCTTTTGGCAATCACATAGAAATGCAAAACACATGTCTACACCAAATGGCAATGAATATGTTTAACTTGAAAAATACAAAGAACTGTGAATATGATGAGTGAATTTAATACAGAATGAATTAAGATTTGTATCTAGACTAACAACATCTTCTCCCAGTGTACCAGAGAGTTCATTAGACCACCAAAGTGGTTCTTCAAAAGAAATTACCCACAAATTGTATTGCTGACAGCCCTTTGCTTCCTTATAGCAGGGATGCCGGTATGTGGTTTGAAAGCCTAAGATTATGTCAATTTCAGTTACAAGGTCACAAAAAGGGAAACTTGTATTTTTTAAATTAAATTAGTGAAAGTAGACCATGTGGCAACCCAAGTACAGGACTGGCAAAACTTTATTTACTAGACCAAGGCTGTTTATTTTCTAGTATAGAATGTGATAGAATGGAATGTAACTAAAGATTATCTAACTAAAAATAACATGAAATTCAGACTCTGTAAATTAGAGTAGACAATTGGTTTTGCTTTTGCTGGTGGTACTTATTTAGTAAACCTGACACAACTTTTCTTTTTTTCAAGAGTTATTCAAATTATGTCATGCCTTGCCTACGGTCCATAATATTTGAATGACCAATGTGGGGTGGGATGAGTGAAGGAGAATTATTGTTTTTCTGTTTTTCTTCTTTTTCTATATTTTTGAAAATATAATTTCCTGATCTACACTTACTTAATGCAGATTGTACGCAGCTGTGGTTTAGGCAGCTGAGTTTTTTTATGTTCTGTGTTTGAATTAACAAGGCGTAGTCAGACAGGTAGTGATAACAGAGTAGGTAGTGATAACAATATATTGTCTGTTTGTCTTTACAGTTCATTATTTAATATATGAAGAGCTCATTTTATCTCACTTTTATTTATTTTATTAATTTTTTATTTATTGACATTTGTTGACTGGGAAAGTCCGACTGGATCAGGAACCCATTTTCAGCAGAGGCCCAGGGAGAAGAGCTCCAATAACACAAGTATTTAGTATAGTTTGATTCTATTAATAAAGATACAATATACAGTGTAGATATAAAACAGATGTCAAAATATAGCATGTTTACATATTATATAATTAGACATATTACATATTATACATTTTTTGTAAAATTAAACTTATAATGAAGTTAAAAAAGGGGATATAGCTGAGGAATTATAGAAATAAAAGTAAGAAGACAATAATAGTTGAAGGAAGTAGAGATAAAGTTAAGGAGTTAAGTATCATAATACTTTCCGGAAGTTTTATGTTCCTAAGATGGGTGGAAAGAGAGTTCAGGGAGAATGCGTGGAATTTACCTATTTAGGAAGTCATGCCACTTCATAGTTAAATGAAAGTGATCTTCTGTTACTACACATTGTTACATGTTTTTATAATCCTTTGTGTTGTTCTTTAACCAAGGCAGCATGGTATAGGTAATTAGAAAGAGTTCCTGCAAATAAACTGTTTCTGCCCCTGAAGTATATTTACATAATGCTGTGCCATTTTGGCTCACATGATGACACTGTGAACAAAATTTGCTGTATCTAGTTTGTCTGGCTTCTTAAACGCAGCTGGAATTTTCTGTAAGTAAACTGTTTTTTTGTTTGTTTTGTTTTGTAGTTGAGCTATTTATTATTTTTCCTGCACTTGCTTAGAGTTTCAAGTTGCATTTTTTATCAGTGCTGTAAGGGCTGCTGTTCTGCAATATTAGTACTCTAAATACATTGTATCTGCTGTTTTTAGTGCTTTTAGGCATCTGTTTTTGTGGTTCCATAACACTTGGGCTCCAAACCAGTCATTTTACATTAAGATAGTCAAAGTCTGAATTCCTGGGACAGAAGAGGGCTGATTTCACCTATATGAGCTGGGAACTGCTGGTGGAAAGCTTATTGTGTGCTTATATGTTTGGCCTGTGGGCATACCTACTTTAAAACTTCCTTTTTTTCTGCTTGTACATAAGCCTCACCTTTGCCCAACATGCTCTTCATGCAGCAGCAGTTAGTGGTGTCCTGTATATATGCAAACACTATAAGTTGTACTTTTCCCTATAAAAACTACCTCTGATATTTTCTACAGTCCCGTGCTACTCAAGGAGCAACTAGTTTGTATAGTGAGCAGGACTGATGCATTTAGTTAGCTCTAGAGTACATTATTACAGACTCAGAAGTATTGCTGCTCAAACAGCAACTGGTTTGTGCACTGGGCAACATCACTGCATAGGAAAGCTATAGAGTACACTACATTAGCATCCATCCCTCATCCCAGTGCAAACACCCCCTATTCTGTTGACTTGTAAAGCACATACTTAAGGACCTGCAGCCATGAATAGGCATGTTCATGCTAACTCTGGACTAGATTGGTGGACATGGGTATCCCTAGGCAATGTAGCAATTGCCTCATGTTCACTGACAACCACTTAATTCTAAAACAAATGAATGCAGTATGTGAGAGATGTACATAATGTTACTGGAAGCAAAACTCTCACATGCAGATGCAAAAATTCCCAAACAGGTTGTCAGTGACAAACATGTGACACTCACCACACTTACTAAGGACCGGGCACATAGATCCACATGTACAAAAGTGCTCATGTGTAACTTACCAAACCTTAAAGTCCTCCCAGATGCAGTCCTTAGACAGTTCTCATGCATACAAATAAGACAACTCCCACCACAACACATAAAACTACATGTCATAGTGTCTTAACTACTAAGCCTAGAAGGCATAACACCATACGACCCACTATTTTGGTCATAGGAGATTCCATTGTGAGACACACTGATGCCCATCTCACACCTGGATAAAGATAGGATTACAGTTAGTTATCTGTCAGAGACCAGGATTTGCTAGATCACACAAGTACTCAGGTCACTAAGCCACAAGTACTAGTATGACTAAGTCATAGTCTGTATGGGTGCAAATAACCTGCGATGTACCTCCCTGGACTCTATGAAGAGAGACATGATTGACCTCTCAGAATATGTGTCAAAGATGAGTATGAGCCTAGCACTGAGCAATATTCTACCATCTCCCAGGATGATGCCACAATACCAACAGAAAATGCTTTACTTTAATAATTGGCTTAGCTACTGGTGTCATTTTGAAGGGAGTCCAATATCTGTAAGCCTGAGCCTGAGACAACATGATTGATAAGCCAAACTGCTTTGTCATGTATGATTCACTTGCCATCACTAGGTTTCAGATATTGGCCAAAACATTACTCACCTGTATAGTACCTTTTCTAGGCACTACCATACAGACAAACCATCCAGCATAGCAAAATCTGCTCAGGATAAGCTAAAGGTATTATTGCTCAATGCTAAGAGTTTCACTAAGAAACTACACTCCCTGGAAGCACTCATCTGTGGAGTTACTGAGACATGGTAAACAGCCACAGAAAGTACCCCAGCAGTGCAAGGCCATAATGCCTTTTACATGTTCTGACCACCCACTGCACATGAAAAGACTAAAGGTGGAAGTGGTCAAACAATATGACATGCTTGAGCTACTCCATGTCCAACTAACCATAGGAAAAATGTTTTAACATATCTTTGCTATCTACAAGTCCCTCAACATGAACCAGGAAAGCCATACTTCATACCTGAATTTACATCAATCACTTACCATTCAGCCCAATACTATACATATGGGTGATTTCAACTAACCCTCCATTAACTGCAAAGCATGCATGACCACTAACATGCAGGTTCAAAGATTTCTAAATTTTTTCAATGCAAATGCTCTGGAGCAGCTAGTCAGCACTCCCACTAGGGGTACAAATAGCCTAGACCTCGTAGTCATAAATATGGGAGAGCATTGCCCATCCCCCCTCAAGTGTAATGTCCTTACTGAATAAATTGTATCACAAAGCGATCTAAATATAAAACTAGAACCCCACCTAAGCCCAAAACTTTTAAGAATGACTCTAAGCCACACTACCTCCTATTAATCGACAGTATAGCTAATTTCCAAGCTCCCCCAAACCAAGAAAACACAGAAGCCTATGCAGAGGCATGCACAAAAGTCCTGTATAACCATATAAACAACTGCATAGAAATAGCTGTATCAGACTGAGAAAAGCCTAGGACAAACCACAAAAACAAGCCACCCTTTTGGACCACTGGTATAAATAGGTTGTACAGCAAAAGAAAGACAATCCTATCTAAAAGTAAGAGAGAATGTGTACAACAGAGCAAAAACACCCTCATTAGTCTAAACAAGCAAATCAGGGGACTAATCAAATCTTCAAAAGTGAATTTTGAGGCAAAAATAACCTCCTAAGCTAAGGATAACCATAAGG
Organism: Protopterus annectens; assembly: GCF_019279795.1. Lineage (NCBI taxonomy): Eukaryota > Metazoa > Chordata > Ceratodontiformes > Protopteridae > Protopterus > Protopterus annectens. The sequence continues at coordinate 357,047,383 of NC_056732.1, read as the reverse complement.
CATTCTTTTCAGTTATGTCCACAATCTTAAGGGCAACACCCAATGATGTATGGAGTTAGTTGTAGATGGCACCACCTATAACCAGCCAGAAGATATAGAAAATCTGCTGGCTGATAAATTCAGCTCAGATTTCACCTTCCCATCATTTCCGGTCACCTCCAAATAAATATCTTCCACCATTTGTCTACTAGTCATCACAAAAGAACAGGTCACCATTGCACTCTGTAAAACTAAAAACACAGCTTTGATGGTACCTCTTAGATAACTGAAAACAGGACCTATCAGTCTCACTAGGGTCTCTGTTTAACTGCAAACCTCCCAGACTAGCATCATCCTGGTGGAGTGGAGAATAGCAACAATCATCCTTCTACATAAAGGGGGATCATCAACAGACAAAGGAAATCACAGACCCATAAGTTTGACTAGTCTTATCTGCAAGGATATGGAATGAATAATCACAGACCTGATAAATAGCAACACAGGAAACCTCCAAACACTGGAACCAACCCAGTTTGTCTTTATCAAGGGCAGGTCACACCTGCTCAGTCTGGCTGATGTCTTTGCGGAAAGTCACTAGGGTAACAGGTGATGGTAAAAATAGTGCATACTGCCTACCTTGACCCGACTAAGACATTTGACACAATTCTCCACTCTAATATTATAGATAATCTCACAAAACTAAGTATAAATTCCTATGTCACCAAAGGGATAGCCAAATGGCTTACTGACAGAACACGTGTTGTTAGAGTGGAAGAATCCAGATCCAGCAAGAGGCCAGTTACTTGTGATGTACCACAGAGCTCAGTGCTGGGGCCTCTCCTGTTTGGAATATACTTCTCTGAAGTCAAGGCTAATTTAGAAGGCCTTTGACTGACAAAGTTTGCTGTAAGTTGGAGGCAATCATTGAATTCTGCAATGATGTAGATATCTTTCAGAAGAGTCTGACTCAGACAAATGATTGGTGCTAGAGCCATGGCCTAAAACAAAATGCAAAAAATATTCATAATCATAACCTTTGGGAAGTCAAATACCCTTGTAAATTGCAACATTAATAGCATACCTCTACGAATAGATTCAGAGGTGAGAGATCTAGGTACGCAAAAGGATAGTAGCCTGAAATTTGACCACCATGTGTCCACAGTGGTGAGGAAGTCCTTCTATGTGGCACAGCTTATGAGTAAAGGCATGACATCTAGATTCAAGGAAGTTATAGTCCCACTGTAATCGGCCCTCATTAGATCAATAATTGAATACGAAAACAACATCGCCACCGACTCTAAACACAACCACAAAGCATTCTGTAGCTATGTCAAAAATCTCAATGGCAACACTCAGATCTGCTCTGAGTTACAGCACAATGGCATTAAATATACAGAACCAGCTGATAATTGCCAACATCCTGGCAGATAGGTTCAGTGCTAACTTTACCCATCTCTCATCCCCTAAAGGGCCCATCTCTATACCAGAAAAATGCAAAGTACCTGTAATCACGGCTGCACAGGTAAGTAACACACTCTCCAAAGCCAAGAACACAGCATCCATGGGACCTGAAAACATCCCAGGCTGTGTTCTACATGAACTACAGAATGAACTGGCACCCCACCTAAGTACTATGTAGAATGCAGCCTGGGAGGGAGAGCCACCACGGACCCCGGGAACTACCACCCCATTAGCCTGACAAGCCTGGTCTGCAAGGCTATGGACCATATCATCATGGAACTTATAAACAATGACACTGGTAATCTCCAACCTCTGGACCCTACCCAGTTCGAGTTTGTAAAAGGCAGATCATGTCTCCTAAACCTGATAGACTTCTTTGAAGCAGTCACCAAAGTTGTAGATGAGGGTAAGGTGGTACACACAGCCTATCTAGATCTTGTCAAGGCTTTCAACACCATCCCCCACTCTGGAATTATAGACAAACTCACTAAACTAGGTATAAATCCCTATGTCACAAGATGGGTTGCCAACTGGCTCACTGACCGAACCCACACTGTGAAAGTAGCAGACTCTAAATCCAACTTCAGACCAGTGACAAGTGGAGTACCACAGGGTTCAGTCCCAGGTCCTCTCCTGTTTGGTATCTACTTCTCTGAAGTACAGGCTAACACAGGTCTTTGGCTAACAAAGTTCGCAGATGACAGCAAACTAGGAGCCATAATCAAATCTCCTAACGATGTGGACATCCTACAAAAGGGCCTCACTGAGACAGATGCCTGGTGTCAAGGCCATGGCCTCAAGCTCAATGCCAAAAAGTGCATTGTCATCCCTTTTGGTAAAAACTCTGTACCCATGAACTACCACATAGGCGGTAGTCTACTTAACACCGAAAGTGTGATAAGAGACCTTGGGACACAGGTGGACAATAGTCTCTCCTTTGATAATCACATTGCCATAGTAGTCAGGAAATCCTTCTACGTGGCACACTTCATCACAAAATGTTTCTCATCCAGGAAAAAAGAGGTCATTGTTCCCCTCTACTCATCAATCATTAGACCCATTATAGAGTACAACGCCCCTTTTGGTATGTACCTCACAAGACATCTACAACAACTGGAAAGGCCACAGAAATACCTCACAAAATGGATTATCGGCCTCAAACAGATGCCCTACGCAGACCGTCTCAAAAAACTTCAGCTTTACTCTGTTGCATATCGCCTACGCAGAGGCAATCTCTGCCTAACATACAAAGCTATGTCAAACCCAGAGCTGTTGGACATGCTCCACGTAAATAAATCCCAATCCCTCTGAGCTACACGCTCTAGGGACCTATACCTTGTCACCACAATAAACAGAACATGCTGGAGGGATCGATTCCTGTCTCAGAGACTTCCCATACTCTGGAACAAACTACCTATCTATATCAAACAAAGCTCATTAGCACTCTTCAAGAAAAATCTTGATGATTGGATGGGAGATAGGAAATTCACCCCGGGGATTACTTCTGTGGCTCTGCTAGACAGGGGCACAGGAAAATAATTTTCTTGGGTGGCAAAAGCCAGGGTACCATTTGGCTAGGCTTTTATAGGCCCTAGGGCCAATAGCCTAGTACCTACCTATGAACCTATGAACCTATGTAATTAACCAGGCACTTGCAACAGCTGGAGCAGCCTCAGAGGTTCCTTATAAAAAATACATAGTGTTAACAACATGTCCTGCGCTGATCGACTAAAAGTCATATCCCTTTACTCTGTCTCCTACCAGCTATTAAGGTGTGATCTATGCTTAACCTACAACACACTCACAAAACTTTCTTTTAAAGGCTCACTGCTGCTTTTCAGCTGTGAGAAACATTCCTGCAGTTTGTTTCTAAGTAGTGGGGATATTTGTAGCATTTCCATATTCAGGCTTGTATTTGGGCCTAGTGTTTTTGGAGGCTGTGTGTCTGAGCACATATTCAGGGACATCTTGGTTTAGTCAAAGCCATCAGGCATTTCAGTGAGAGAGAATTGTTTGAGGTCACTGGCTGACTGAGGTCACCTGGACTACAGCTTAGACTAAGCACCTCATTGGTTCTTTTGAGATTTCTTTCTTAAAAGCTGTCTCAGGTTTCAACTTTCTGTTACCTAAGAAGTTCAGTTGTGAGTGTTCTGCCATTTTACACTGAGCTAATCGAAGGAAGGACACTGAGCAAACTCGGAGCTATAATATATAACATTAAGTATCCTGTTTTTTGTTTATTTTGTTCTTTATTTCTTTATTTATAGCACTTTGTGTACTGTGTATTTTTCTAGCTAGTTTCACTGTGTGTGTGAGGTATTAACTGGAAATTGTCCACTTTTATTAAGCATCTGTTGGGTTGTTTGTTTCTGATAACTTGTTGCAGTTAAACTCTTTTTCTAGAGGCTCCTTTAGCTGTTTAAAACTTTCATTTAAAGGCTCACTGCTGCTTTTCAGCTGTGAAAAACATTTCTGCAGTTTGTTTCCCACCCTCCCTCTCTGTTGTTATAGTGTTTTTATAGTTGGTGGCTTTGCAGTTGCCCGCCCCTAGTGTAAATTTGATCTGTGACCCTCCTCCCAGTCTAGTGTCATTACCTCATTCTACCCAGTACAGGGAGAACATTTAAGAAGGCCAATCAGCTTAGTTTCTGCTACTCCTTTCTTTTTTTCCACTAAAAAAAAAAAAAACTTTTTCTAAGCTTGTTTCCTGCCTTTCCTGTGGTAGTCTAGCCTGGATATAGATTTGCGGTGTCCAGGACTATTTGTAGGCTTCTAGGGCCCAAGCCTTTCTGTGTTGGAGGGAAGCCTTCTAGCTTAATTTTGTTTTTTAGAACTAGCCAGTTTTTTGTTTCAGCACTTGTTCAGAACTTATTGTAAGCACTAAATAAGCTACAAATTACAACAGCACTCAACTTTCCTCATTGTCTAGATGAAAACAGTTTCTAGTACTTAACAAATAAACACCTATCCAGGCATGTCTAAGGGTCAGTCCCCGGTGTTTTCTCCTGTCTACCTGATGAATCTGGGCATCTTGGGGCAATGCAGTAATTGCCTCATGTACACAGACAACCCTCTCCTCCTGCCACCCAACACTACAACCTGTGAGAGATGCACTTATATAGCCAAACTGGAAGCAAAGCTCTCTTCACCCAAGACTGGACTAGACAGTCAAGAGGAGAAGGTAAACACTTGCACCACACCACACTCAGCACATAGTCCCTCAAAACCTACACCACCAAAACACTCACATAGAAACACAAAACACACACCTACATTCGCGGAGGCTCTCAGTAAAAATCTGCCCAAGCAACAGGGACCTCCAAAGCAGAAACACAAGCAACCTCCACCCCCCAACAACACAACACAAATGACACATAGCCCACAAACTCAGTGTGCCACTCAACCACAGCCCATAAGGCATAACAACGTACCCAATACTCTAGTCATAGTTGACTCTATAGTCAGTCACACTGATGTTCCACTCACCAGGCTAAACAAGGAGAAAGTTACTGTCAGATGCCTGTCAGGTGCCAGGATCCACCACATAATGCATTCACTCAGGTCACTCCACAGCAAGTACAAATATGACTCTGTCATTGTCCATGTTGGTGTGAATGACCAGAGACGTACCTCCTTGGACTACATGAAAAGGGACATGGAGGAGCTGTCCGATCTTGTAGCCCAGGCAGGTATGACCCTAGCCCTGAGTAGCATCCTGCCATCACCCAGAATGATACCGCAGTACAAGGACAAAATGATTGACTTCAACAATTGGCTAAGCTTCTGGTGTCATTCTAAGGGGACCCAGTATCTGTCTGCCTGGGATGACATGATTGAGAAGCCATGATGCTTTGCCAGAGATGGCCTGCACCTGTCGCCCCTGGGATTCCGGATACTGGCTAAGGCTCTAGCCACCCCTATAGTGCCTTTTTTAGGCAAGGTTCAAATGACAAATTCACCACCCTAACAGGTACAGGCAAGAAGAATCTGAGGATATTGCTACTCAATGCTAGAAGTCTAAACCTCCAAATGCACTCTCTCGAGGCAATCCTTAAAATGGAGAACATCGACGTCTGTGCAGTGACAGAGACCTGGTTCAAGGCTCCAGAGAGTACCCCTGCATTACCAGGCTATAATTCATACCACACCTTTCGGCCACGTAACCTGGACCGAAACACTAAAGGCGGAGGCGTGTCCATATTCATTAAGGATATCCACACCTCCAGGCTAGTTTCTCAGTATAATGCATCCGAGATTATCCAAGTGCAACTAACTCTGGGCAAGACTGCAATCCAAATTGTAGCTCGCTACAGATCCCCCACCATGCCCCAGGATTCCCACTCCTCATTTCTTAATACACTGGAAAATATTAGGGTACAACCTAACACCCTAATAATGGGCGATTTCAACTACCCTACCATTAACTGGGAAAACTACTCATGTACCAACTCTTGTGCTCAACGTTTTCTGGAATTCATAAATTCCAATGCCATGGATCAACTTATCCACACCCCCACCAGGGGCAGCAATATTCTAGACCTGGTTATTACCAACATGGGCAACTGGTGCTCCACACCAGAGGTCAATTCCTTGTTGGTCAGATCTGACCATGAGCTAATCACCTTAGACATCCACCCCCCCCACCCCCCATTAGGGAAACCACAGTAAAAAATGTTTCCAAAACCAACTTCACGCTTCTTAAGACAGAAGTGGCAAACTTCACGACACCCATGCTGATGGACAATAGAGGTATGACTGCTGAATCCTACACACATGCACTTTATAAGCACTTACATGAGTGCATGGATCGTGCAATCCCTAACAGAACCAAGATGCTATCTTCCAAAAAAAGGAAGCCAATCTGGTGGTCCTCTGCCATAAACAAATTCTACAACAGACGAAAGAAACTGTTGCAAAAAAGAGTAAAATCCCATGATTGGAGAAACTCCCTGGTCAGCTTCAGTAAGAAGCTGAGATCCCTCATAAAATCCTGCAAAGCTAGTTATGAAAACAAAATCGCCACTGACTCTAAAGACAACCACAAAGCATTCTATAGCTATGTCAAGAATCTCAATGGCAACACTCAGATCTGCTCTGAGTTACAGCACAATGGCACTAAATATACAGAACCAACGGATATTGCCAACATCCTGGCAGATAGGTTCAGTGCTAACTTTACCCCTCTGTCATCCCCTAAAGGGCCCATCTCTATACCAGAAGAATGCAAAGTTCCTGTAATCAGGGCTGCACAGGTAAAAAACACACTATCCAAAGCCAAGAACACAGCATCCATGGGACCTGATGACATCCCAGGCTGTGTTCTACATGAACTACAGAACGAACTTGCACCCCACTTAAGTACCATGTTCAATCATAGCCTTACCTCAGGCTATGTGCCCACTGAATGACGCACAGCGACAGTTATCCCACTCCACAAAGGGGGAGCCACCACAGACCCTGGAAACTACCACCCCATTAGCCTAACAAGCCTGGTCTGCAAGGCTATGGAGTGTATCATCATGGAACTTATAAACAATGACATTGGTAATCTCCAAACTCAGGACCCCACCCAGTTCGGGTTTGTAAAAGGCAGATCATGTCTCCTAAACCGGATAGACTTCTTTGAAGCAGTCACCAAAGCCATAGATGAGGGTTAGGTGGTTCACACAGCCTATCTAGATCTCGCCAAGGCTTTTGACACCATCCCCCACTCTGGAATTATAGATAAACTCACTAACCCAGATATAAATCCCTATGTCACAAGATGGGTTGCCAACTGGCTCACTGACAGAACCCACACTGTGAAAGTAGCAGACTCCAAATCCAGCTTCAGACCAGTGACAAGTGGAGTACCACAGGGTTCAGTCCTGGGTCCTCTCCTGTTTGTTATCTACTTATCTAAAGTACAGGCCAACACAGAAGGTCTTTGGCTAACGAAGTTCGCAGATGACTGCAAACTAGGAGCCATAATCAAAACTCTAAAAGATGTGGACATCCTACAAAAGGGCCTTGCTGAGACAGATGCCTGGTGTCAAAGCCATGGCGTCAAGCTCAATGCCAAAAAGTGCATTGTCATTCCTTTTGGTAAAAACTCAGTACCCATGAACTACCACATAGGTGGTAGTCTACTTAACACCGAAAGTGTGATAAGAGACCTTGGGACACAGGTGGACAGTAGTCTCTCCTTTGATAATCACATCGCCACAGTAGTCAGGAAATCCTTCTATGTGGCACACCTCATCACAAAAGGTTTCTCATCCAGGAAAAAAGAGGTCATTGTTCCCCACTACTCGTCACTCATTAGACCCATTATAGAGTACAATGCCCCTTTTGGTATGTACCTCACAAGACATTTACAACAACTGGAAAGGCTCAGAAATACCTCACAAAGAGGATTACTGGCCTCAAAGAGATGCCCTATGCAGACCGTCTCAAAAAACTGCAGCTTTACTCCATTGCATATCGCCTACTCAGAGGCGATCTCCACCTAACACACACAGCTATGTCAAACCCAGAGCTTTTAGACATGCTCCACTTAAAGAAATCCCAATCCATACGAGCTACACGATCTAGGGACCTAAACCTCATCACCACAATAAACAGAACATGCTGGAGGGATAGATTCCTGTCCCAGAGACTTCCCATACTCTGGAACAAACTACCTATCTATATCAAACAAAGCTCCTCATTAGCACTGTTCAAGAAAAATCTTGATGATTGGATGGGAGATAGGAAATTCACCTCGGGGATCACTTCTGTGGCTCTGCTAGACAGTGGCACAGGAAAATAATTTTCTTGGGTGGCGAAAGCCAGGGTACCTTTCGCTAGGCTTATATAGGCCCTAGGGCCAATAGCCTAGTACCTACCTATAAACCTATGAACCTAAATCCAGCCCAGATGGAACTGTTATACATTCACAAGACAAACTGCATGAGTGCCACCTGATCTAAGGTTCTAAACCTGGTCTGTGGCATGAACAAAATACGCTGAAGCAACAGATACGTATCTCAGGGCTTAGTGCTTCACTGGAACAGGCTTCCTATTTACATAAAGCAGAGCCCGTCCCTGATGCTATTCAAACAAATTTTGGATCAATGGATGGTGAATCATAGATTCACTCCTGGAGTGGCACTAATGTCCCTTATGGACAAGGGCGTTTTGTAAAATATTCAAAAGCATAGGCACAAACCTAAGCCATCCTCTAGCCTTTAGGGATCCAAAGGCTAGTAAAAGTAAGGCAATAATGGCTAGGCTTGTCAGGGCTCTTGAGCTATTAGCCTAGTAATCTCATATGAGCCTAGGAATGCTGACACAATGATATCCTGATAAATTAGTCCTTTTTCTTCTATGCAGGACACTAGTGTTCTGTCTGGGATATACCAAATGCTAACATATACTGACCTCTCTAGATTATACTCCCCCTTTGTTTTTGTCCATTCTCTTTGCTGATTGCACCTAGAGTAGATAACAAGTATGGCAATAGAGTAGATAACACGTATGGCAATGGAGTAGATAACAAGTATGGCAATGGAGTAGATAACAAGTATGGCAATGGAGTAGATAACACGTATGGCAATGGAGTAGATAACAAGTATGGCAATGGAGTAGATAACAAGTATGGCAATGGAGTAGATAACAAGTATGGCAATGGAGTAGATAACGAGTATGGCAATGGAGTAGATAACAAGTATGGCAATGGAGTAGATAACAAGTATGGCAATGGAGTAGATAACAAGTATGGCAATGGAGTAGATAACAAGTATGGCGATGGAGCAGATAACAAGTATGGCAATGGAGTAGATAACGAGTATGGCAATGGAGTAGATAACGAGTATGGCAATGTAGTAGATAACAAGTATGGCAATGGAGTAGATAACAAGTTTGGCAATGGAGTAGATAACGAGTATGGTGATGGAGTAGATAACGAGTATGGCAATGGAGTAGATAACGAGTATGGCAATGGAGTAGATAACAAGTATGGCGATGGAGTAGATAACGAGTATGGCAATGGAGTAGATAACGAGTATGGCAATGGAGTAGATAACGAGTATGGCAATGGAGTAGATAACAAGTATGGCGATGGAGCAGATAACAAGTTTGGCAATGGAGTAGATAACGAGTATGGCGATGGAGTAGATAACGAGTATGGCAATGGAGTAGATAACGAGTATGGCAATGGAGTAGATAACGAGTATGGCAATGGAGTAGATAACAAGTATGGCGATGGAGCAGATAACAAGTATGGCAATGGAGTAGATAACAAGTATGGCAATGGAGTAGATAACGAGTATGGCAATGGAGTAGATAACAAGTATGGCAATGGAGTAGATAACAAGTATGGCGATGGAGCAGATAACAAGTATGGCAATGGAGTAGATAACAAGTATGGCAATGGAGTAGATAACAAGTATGGCAATGAAGTAGATAACAAGTATGGCAATGCACAGAAGTGGAAATGTTAGATAGCTGTGCAAAAGCAGTGCCACTCTCTAGCTCCAGAGTAGGATTCCAGGTACCCATGCCAGACAAAGATATGAAGTGGTACTGGTTTCCAAGGCTATCTCTGTTCACCCTAATTTAACCTTTTCTGGTTTAAACTACTTGGTTGCCAGATGCTGTAGGCTATAAGACTCCACAGCCTTCAGGTCATTTTGTATCATTAACCTTCCATATTTTCCCTTTCCTGCTCTAATTAGGGCTGTCCCAGCTGGAAGATCATACTCCTGTGTTATGGGAACTTAATTCCTTGTTTCTATTCTACATAGATGTGATTATTCGGGTCTACCTGAAAATGCCGAAAGTCCACAACAACGACAACGAGAACACCGACACCAGAAGATCGACAACGGAGAAGACCGAAAGTTGAGAATCCCGACGCTGAGAACACTGACATGTTAAGGTAAGTGTGCGATAGGGACAGACGTTAGGGTAGGGTGCGGGTCAGGTAAGTGTACAATAGTGACGGACTTTAGGTTTGGGGCGGGTTAAGTGATTTAGGGTGCGGGTAAGGTAAGTGTGCGATAGTGATGGACTTGAGGGTTAGGGGCAGATTAACTCATTCCCTCCAGTACAGCCCTTTGGAGTGTGTACCCTTAACTCCAAGTGGGTGTGGCTTCAGCCTTTAAAAATGAAGTTCTTACCTAAGAGTGCTAACAAACAGTCATTGACAGAGGTCATATAGCAATACAGTTGTGTTTGTCATCATGTATGCTTCAAGATAAAATATTGTGATACCTTGTATGCAGCATGGTTTTGGAATTACTAATGCAAATATGAACAGGCAATATTTGACGCCTAGAGGTGCAGTAGGCAGTAACTGCAGAAACTCCTGGAGACGTCACTCGGCTGTAATGAGTGAGTTAGGGTTAGGGTGCGGGTAAGGTAAGTGTGCGATAGTGACGGACCTTAGGGTTAGGGTTTGGGTTAAGGTTAGTGCATAGATAGTTGTGTATGTAAGGTTTGGTGTAGGTTTGTAAGGTTTTTGGTGTGCTTGTGTTGTGTGTGTGTTTTTCGGGAAAGGTATTTGTTTTGTTGATTGTCGGGATTGTGGTTTGTCGGGCATGTGAAGTTTCGTGTTTTTGAACTTTCGGTTTTGTCGTATCGGTTATTTCATTGTCAGTGTTTTGGCGTGTCGGTGTTATGAGGTAGACCCGATTATTCTGGGTGTGGCCGCTGGTCAGGTAAAGGGTTTTGGTATTTGTTAAAAAAAGATGCTCTGGCATTAAAATATTGAGCTATATCGGATGGTAGGTTGTGCTGTATTGGGCTCTGGTGAAAGGTACAGTGAAATGTTTTGGTATTTCACTACTTATCTACTTCATTTTCTGCTTTCCCCCTGTTTCTTACACTGCATTTGTGTAAATGTAAATAGATTTCCAGCGGGGGCTGCACACAGCTTTGGCAGGCTTAATGATAACCAGAAGATTCCAGATAGTTGTATCAGAGTTGTGTACACTTTTATTCCCTTGATTATGGAACCATGACACTATTCTAATAGACTGTAAATATATAAGTTTAGATTTCCTTATATACTGACTGTATTTGGAATGTTGTCAATTTTTATCTCCTTTAATCATGTAAAACTGTACCACCACCTCTCAGCCTGTTAGTGCTAGAATCAGGGGCAAAGGCATAATAATGGTGGGACAAAGGCAAAAAAATGTTAGATTTTATATATTGCTCTTGCCAACTTAAAAGAAATGTAGGAATAACAGGTTTGCATTACCATGTATTTTCTGAAGGATATGCAGTCTGAAACTCAAACGTCTGTCATTATTTAGTAACTGTATTCCACAATGATTTACCAGAAAAAACACATTTAATGGGGGACAGACCAAAAGTATGAGACAAAAGTCTATAAACTCTATGAAATTATGGAGAGTTGATAGGCATGTAATGAAATGTATTATTTGAGCCTTTCTCCCAGGGACTCTGCTGAAAGGCAGCATTCGACTATCACATTTCCTGAAAGTTTGCAGACTCAGTAAGCCTGTCTCGGGTTTTGCAGATTTTAAAAGTATAGTATGCGCTGCATGTAGAGATTTAGCAAGGGATGGGCAAAGAGGGCAATTATTCTGGTGTCAAATGTTAGGGGACATGATTGGTAGATGAGGAGCAGTCTTCAGTGCATTACAAGCATTCAGAAATGAATGCCGATATTCCATTTATGACCAGGAGTACAGCAAGCAGTTACCTACAGTTTAAAAGGAAAGAAACAATTTTTATTGATTTCAATTCTGAGAAGAGGAGCTTTTTTCCCCCTTAAGTCCTATGAGAGACCCTTTAAGACTTTTTACTCATCTACTGAAAGTTGGGGGAGAATGAAGGTTAAGGGACAGCATCACTCAATATCATAGCTGGCTGAGAGCTAAGTAACTAAGCAGTTGGGAAGTTATGAAAGGCAGAGTGATTCAAGCATAATGTGGTATGTGGTTTTCCAGTCACAATAATTTCCACAAGAGATGCTTGATAAAAAGCTTGTTAACAGCTACATTGCTGTATATGTTATAATCATAGACCATAAGTGTATTTATTTAAGGATTCTGCATCCAATGATAATGAAAGCAAAGGTCTAAATACTAAATATAAATGAAGCAAATGAAAAAAATATTCCTTGAATCAGAGCACTTATTTTCTTTCTTCTTCAAAACAGCATTGAAATAGAACTCTGGTACCATTTTTTGTAATATACACTAGAACGGGAATATTCCTTTACTTGTTTCAGCTTCTAGTGTAATTTAAATATAACCCTGTATTTGTTAGTATTACTGAATGCTACTGCTTCATTGCACCATCTGATCTGTCCCCAATTTATTTTCATTTAAATTATAGTTCATAGTTTTAGTTCTCTGACCCAAGTGCACCAAATAATGTAAAAACGTGTTAAATAAAGTATGAATTATACATATATACCGTATTTCTTTCTAAATAAGCCCTAACCAGACAGTAAGGCCTAGCATGGTTTTTCCAGGGTGTTCATGATATAAGCCCTACACCAAAAATAAGCCCCAGTTCCGATTCTTACAGTAACCTAATCATCACTCACACTTGATGGTTGAGTTCCGTGGCCCATAAACCCATGAAGGCGTACTTTGATCAGTCAAAGTAGAGACAACGAGCGGGAAGCATGCACTCATGGTAACGAGCAGCTGTGGTAGTGTCTTCTCTTCATAACCGGCACCATTTTGTGTTGCCACTCCGGTCGCGTAAGTCTTCAATTAACCCCCCCAGACAAGATGAGTGCAAAAAGAAAGAGCTATTCCATCGAGTACAAGAAAAGAATCGTGAAGGACTCCCGTGGAAAGAACCTGACAGCTTTCTATAAAGAGAAGAAGTTAGATCTCTGAATGGTCTGAAAATGGCGAGCAGTGTACGTTAACCTCAGTCAACAGGCCAACGAGAGAAATGCTAAGAAGTGTAAGTGTGGATCAGGTCGGCAACCATTATTCCCTGAGCTTGAAGACATCATCTGTGAGTGGATTGCTAACAGGAGAGCAAAAGCTTTGGTGTGCGCAGGGCTGAGAGTCAAGCATTTGCCCTTGCAATAGCACTACAGTTAGAAATATCCACAGAAGAATTCAAAGCATCACAACTCTGGCTGGATGGCTTCCTTCAGCGATATGAACTGTCTCTAAGAAGATCAACAACACTGTTCAAGCTACTGATGTTATTAAACGTGGACTTGTGTTCAAGTCCTTTGTTGATGGAATTGACTTTTCTAAATACCAACTCTCAAACATGATTGCTATGGATGAAACTGCAGTGTTTATGGGCCAAGGATCTCAAACAATTGATCAGAGGGGTGCCTCACCAATCTACATTCCCTCCACTGGTTACAAGAGTGTACGTGTTACCTGTATTTTGGCAATTTATCTAGATGAAAGAAACCCCCACCTCTAATCATTAGTAAGGGCAAGAAAGATAAGATTGAACGTGTTTCAGCATTTACATTCTTGAAACCGAAAAAGCCTGGTGCACACAAGCAGTTATAAGGAAGTGGGTCGATGTAATGCTGCCACTTGTTTTGCAAGGTGGCAAAAGAGGTCTGCTAGTCTGGGATTCAGCCAGCATTCACCGCACTAAAGAACCAAAGAAATTCCTAGAACGGAGGAGAATAGATCAAATAATGATTCCTGCAGGAATGGCTGCCTATCTCCAGACTCTTGATATTGCAATAAACAAGCCATTCAAGAACCATTTGCGCATGGAACTCAATGACTACATTGAAAACAGAATGTAGAGAAATCAGCATGGAAACTTTGTGAAGCCTAGACTGCAAGAGGTCGTGACTTGGGTGAAAAATTAATGGGATAAAATCACTGACAGCTGTGTTGCCAATGCACTACGAGCAGGCTACTTGGACAAGCAGTGCTCATTTAAGGAGAGCTCAGTTGCTAGGCATGACAGACTGGGGCCAATGGTGCTACAGGAAATGGAGTTGCAAGAAATTCAGGCCAAAATTCGGGGGATGGACACTTATGACAATGTCCCAGAAGAAGATGACATGACTGTATTTGAATAACTGTGAAAGCCAAGGTGCAGATATTCTGGAGTTGAAATGTTTGTTGCACTGTTTATGTAGAATTCACACACAACTGTTAACCTGTTATTAGAACTGTTGTCCAGTAATAGAAAAGTGCAAAATACATTTTAATTTGTGTACATGAATAAATGTTGATTTTTGTACATGAAGAAATGTCAATTTGTGTTCATTAACTAATGTCAATTTTTGTACATGAATAACTGAATAAAGGTAGATTGTTATACGGTGCGGGTAAATAAGGCATCCCCTGATAATAAGCCCTAATGCGCATTTCGCCGGGAGAAAGAATATAAGACCCAGTCTTATTTTCGGGGAAATACAGTTTATATATATATATATATATATATATATATATATATATATATATATATATATATATATATATTTTAACTATCATGTACAAATTGTGGTGCTTGTCAAACAATGAAGACTACTTTATTTCCGAGTGATTTCTTTCCCTAGCATATTAACACTCTACAGTTAGCACACTGTCCAAAACAGTCCTCCCTTCACTTGCCCTTGCTTTATTTGAGTGAGGTATCCCTATAACTAAGTTATGTTTTCCATCTCCTTTTTCATCTTTCATATTGTATGAGTCTGGTTTCTGTCATCCCTGATAGTACAAGTTATTGTGCAGCTCTCACATTGACAGCATTTACATTTTGATACTCACTGTGATTTGATCACTACAATATGGCATTGCCTAAGACAGGTCATTGCATTTTAGTGACATGGAAACTATAGGTTGATTATAAGCCTCTCTTGGTATGTATTCTGATATTTTGGATCATTCTTTGCATTTTTCAGTACTCAATATGAATCTTGCACACTGAGTTCATCAGATGTAATGAAACACAGTACAACTACATGCAGGTATTGGCTTGCACCCTTTTAGCCTAACAGCCATATCAGTGTTTGTTAAATGCGAACCAGGTGTCTTTAGTTTTAATACCAGGAGCTGTGCCAAATCTTCTTGTAGATTTCAGAATAAAAGTCTTTACTCATTAATTGTCTGAAAATTATGGCTCATTAAGTAGTAGCAATCCAACATGATCTGAACAAGACTTATATTACTTAAGCTGTCTCAAATAACAGTGCTGATGAATTGAACCAAACAGCAGCTGAAGATTGCATACTGAATATTCAGTCTTCTCTAGCTCTGAAGAATGAATTGTTCTTTTCCTTTGCAATAGCAGAACTAAGGCAAATTGAACTGTTTTCTGTGTTTCTGGGCTTCTGAACTGACTTCTGAATATCTGAAATGCTGTCCAATCTGTCTGACCTCCGTCTCTGTCTCAGTCTTCTGATTATTTAAACAGACATTTGCCTTGAAAGCATCTCTCATATTACTAAAAGCTTGTAAATTTCCTACAAGTTCTACATGCCTCCTTAGCCTTGGTTCCCAAGCCTTTTGTCACCTAAGATATTGCAGGTGTCGATCTCCAATCTGTTTTTGTAACAAAATGTTCCACACATTCTGCATGCTTCGGCCTAAAGGTCATTTCACTGAACTCATTTGTATCCTTCAATGAAAATTTCAAAACGTTCCATAAAATCTATCCAAAGAAGCTTTAAAGCATGCCACATTTTTGTATACTTTTAGGCAGGGTGTACCATTCATGTACTATCCTTTCTGTAAACCATATTTAGTTTCATAATTCTTATGAAATATACCTGTCAAGGTAAATGAATCAAGCCATTCACTATTCCTTAGTCCAAGACATTCACATAAAAGAATTGTTAAATAATTTAAATACTTGCGCAAGATTTCCCTTTGTTAATATGTAACATATGGGAAAGAAGTCAAACTTTATTAATCTGTCTAATTTTACAGTATTTTTTTTTCCATTCGTTGATTAGGTAAATCTGCATTCTACTTTCTCAAATTGCTGTCTTGTGTCTTTAACAGGATACCATAACTTACTGCCAATATCTGATTTTTGTTCTTGATATTATGTAAAATGTTTTGACAATTTAACATCCCTAGATTTTAAGAATTTCTTTATGCATTTTGTAATTTTACTGCATTTATTATTGACTTGTTTAACTTGGTAGTTAAAACTAAGTTTGTTGCTCACCCAGATGCCGTAGTTTATAAATAAGATAATGCTTATGACCACTCTTTCTTTAATAATATATTTAGTAGCATGTTTTGACTTATCAACACATATGTGTTTTGTCTTGTCAATATTTATCCCCATGTGATTTTCCCCACCAATGTATCAACACTATACAAGCAATTTCATAAACTCGCTATGTCTGCATCATTTGCTATGTATTAACCTAACATTAATTCACCTGCATAAAAGTATAAAACATGTCTGAAAGTATCTGGATATCAAACATATAAATGCTAAAGAGGTATAGCCCCAAGGTGGAGCCTGAGGTGCATCACATCCATAGCTCATATCCTCTCCTAAACAGTTTCATACTAACGCTATCTGGAGGCTATCGCTAAGTCACTGATTAAATCAGCACACAAAGTTTGTAGAAAGACCCATTTTATGCACTTTTTCTACCACCAGCTTGTGAGCTTCTCTGTTAAATGCTGACCTAAAGTCAGTACATACATATTACATCCACCATGATACAGTTTTCAATAGCTGTTACAATATTTTTATAAAATAACAGACCACAAATTGCTACAGACAGGTCTTTAAATTGCTAGCATTTTGACAGATATATATAAATCATTTCTTACATAAATCATCTCTTAGCATTCTTAATACCATGAGTTCTATTACTTTCTCTGAATTGCATAATCGACTTATTGGTCTGCAGTTGTTTGGGACCTCACAAATCCCTTTTCTCTTAAAGATTGGTTTGACAACAGCTATATATAGGCTTTTGGTATTATTTCTGCTTCTAAACAAGCTTAGAAAAGTAATCTTAATGGCTGGGCTAGTATATCCTTAGATGTTTTGAAGTCTTTATTAGTTATGGTATCTCTTCCTCCAGCCTTGTAATGATCTTTTTTTATTTTTTTTTGCTGTAAAGAAGAAACTTCAGAAGCATTTATGGTAGTCGAGTATACCAGTGAAAATGTTTTTCTCCAGGCTACTATTATTAATTAGATAAGCTGTTAACTGTACCCCTGATACCAATTACTTTTTTACCATTCCCTGTCTTAATGATATCAGACTGAGTCTCAAGTTTTTTTCTGAATGCATTTCAAAAAAAGTATTTCTATTATCTGTCATGTGGTTTACCAAAATTTCTTCATAGATCTGTTGGTTCCTTTTTATACTTGGCTTAATCCTTCTTTCCAAGGTATTTATTTTTAGTTCTAGTAATTCATTGACAACCAGTCTCTATTCCTTTAACTTCTTTTTCCTAACATATTAATGTTTTTATTCTACTTGTGACACTTATGTAATTTTAAATACATTAATCCACCTTTTAGTCATTCTTGTATATATGAATTTGTGCATCACAGTTTACAAATATTCTTACATGCTATTTGCATCTCTGATTTTGAAAACAGTATCCCAGTTTCTGTCTTTAAAATACTGAAAAGTTTTTATTCTGTCAGTGTAATTAGTCTCACCAAATTTTCCTTACTTTTGTTTAAAACTTGTGTATTTGGTGTAAACACATCTACATAGTTACTTCTTAGAAAAGTGGCCATGCAGAAAAAAAATTCCTCCTTAAATTTTTGAGGTAGAGATATAATACTGCATGTTATTTTTTCACTGACTTTCTGAGATAAGTCATTTTATTTCAAGAAAGTGTTAAAACACCCTCTTCATTTTTGTAGCATTACTTTTCTTGTCTCGGAATATACAAGACATATTTAAATCTCTAGTAATCATCCCATGCAGTGCATGTATTGATAAGATACAATTTACTAAATAATCTAACTCAGCTACTTTTGATTTTGAGGTTCTATAAATTCCTACTACTGGGGCCAGCATTGTCCATATGTCAGTGCTCAGCAAAATACAGTCAATGGTATTTCCTTTCTTAACAAACTCATTACCACCTTGTATCTGTCAATCTTTTCTTAAAATTATTACAACTCCTCCTTGTCCAGTGTTGCAGTGCCTATTGAACATGTATGATTTAATCCTCCTCTCAAATTTAGGAATCCATTCTGTGTCCTTTTGTCATATATCTATATGCAGCAGTGGATTATAATAAGACCAATTTAGGCAGCTAACTGGGGCTTACAGTGCCCAGGGGCCCATAGCCAGTGTAGAAGTAGGATGCCACTGCTCTTGCTGCTTTGAACAGGGGTGCTACAGGCTATTTTTGTATATATTTTAGTTTTATTTTAATGGCAGAAATGATGCATTTCTTTACTTAAATAATTCAATAGGTAAAACAGATATATGGCCTGCAAATCCTTGTTGAAAGCAGCATGAAGCCCACAAACATTAAACATGACATGGATGGTTAAGGTGGTGAAAAGAGTGTGTGATACTGCAAAGTAAGTCTTTTTTATACTATCCAGCAACCAAATTTCAGCAGTAGGCAGGTTTTTCAGGGTAAAAGTATTTTGTTGTGAGGATTGACTAGTGAGCAGATGTATGTTTGTGTAAAATAGCATATGTGGCTAGAGCATTTCTGTGGCCATTATACAGTCAGACATCTGAGTTATGCACAGACAGCAACGTAGCTGTAATTGCTAGGTACAGCAGCTATCCGTATATAAAAGTGACTGACTGCTGACATTTGATAATTATTCTGGCTTTGCAGGAATAATGGGATTTTTTGTGAAACAAGTTAGTACTGTATCTGTCAAATGTTCCTGATTTTCCCTCTTTTTTTGCCCTGTCCTATCCTATACCTCCTAAATATTTTTGTTTTTTTCTAAATTGCTATGGATTAAAGTCAGTCAGCATCGCCAGACATTAGGGTTTCAGACTTCTTATTCTGCAGGAAATGTATACAGATGCATAATCTATTGTTCTATTAACAAATCAGCCACAATTGCTCAGTAACGGGTGGTATATGTATGAAAATGAATGACTGCTGTTTCTGGAAAATTGTTCTGGCTTTGCAAGACTTGTATGAGTTTCATGATGCACATTAGTATCATTCCTCTCAATTGCCCTTGAATTTGATTCATATTTTCCCTGTTTTCTCATAAAATGTTTGTTTTTCTCATAAATCACTGTGGACTGAAATCAGTCAATACTGCAGACATTAGAGTTTCATACCACTTATTGTTTGGAAAAATGTAAGTTGATATAAAATGTATCACTGCATTAACAAAGTAGCTATAAAATTGCTGGGTACAAGGGCTGTTTCTATATAAATATGACTACCTCTGTTTGCTCATTATTCTACCTTTGCAGGACTAATGTAATTTTTGTGAAGCAACCGTTATGATTTTGTTTCATATTTTCCCTGCACCTTGTGACTTTTTTTTGTTTTCTGTTAAATCACTAAAGGTAACACTCAGTCAATAATAGCAAACATTAGTTTCATACTTTTTATTGTTCAGAAAATACACGTTGATGCAAAACCTATCATTCTATTAATAACTTAGCTGTAGTTGCTGGGTACAGGAACTGTTGGAATATGAAAATACTGATTGCTATTACTTGTTCCTTATTCTAGATCTGGAAGAATAATTTGTTTTTTTAAGTGTATTGGTGCTGTACCTCACAGCTGTCTACGTTTTTCCAGAACATCCCTGATTTTGCCTCATACATTTGACCTGTCCATCATATTATTTTCGATTTTCTGATAAATTACTATTGAGTAAGTTAGTCGATAATGCCAGACATTAGAGTTTTATACTTTTCATTGTTTAGAAAATGCATGTTGATACAAAATCTGATGTTTTATTAATTGTTAAATTATTTAAAGTAATGCTTAAAACATGTTGGTGTTTTTGGGCCTTTGCTTCCCCCACCATTATTTTTGTCTGTGATTGATACTTTGCTGTAGTTATTATTTGGATGAAACAAAGTTGAAATATATTTATGGTTGCCATTATTTCTTACCACAATCAGATATCTGAGGTATAAACAGAGAAAATACAGTGGCTATAATTGGCTATTGGATGAGGTGGAGGCTGTCTGTTTAAAGTGTGTTACTCTTTTGTCCATCTGCACATTTTAAAGAATCATTAATCTGGGTTTGCAGGACAAGTGTGCATTTGTTAACTTGTAATTTTTCATTGTTGCTATACCAAATAATATGTGTTTGTGTAAAACAAATTTGAAACACATTACTTTCACTATTATTTTTATTAAACTCAAAAGTCTGAGATGTACTGCAATAGCAAATTGGTTATAACTGCTGGGTTGGTGTGTGTGGGTTGTCTGTGGATGAAAGTCTTTAATCTGGCTTCAACAGACTAGTATCACTTTTGCAGGGCATTGGAATACTTTGTCTTGTTTGCCTGTACTCTGTTTTTGTGAAACAAGCTGTGTGTAAATGTCCCTGTGGCCATTACTTTTTTGCCATAATCAGATATCTAAGTGAGATGTACAGAGTTAACAAAATAGCTGCAACTGCTTCATGGGGGGTGTCTGTCAATGAAAGTAACTTTTTCTCTGGTTATCTGCTCATTTTAAACAGTCATTAATCTGGCTGTACAGGACAAGTGTGCATTTATGTGAATTAAGTTATAATACTTTACTGTGGTTATTGTGTGTGTGTGTTTATACAAAACAAGCTTGAAATACATTTCTGTGGCCATTATTATATCTCAGGTCAGATATCTGAGTTGCCCACAATCAGCAATGTAGTTATAATTAGTGAGTATAAAAGACTTTTTGTAGATGAGAATGACTTACATGCTGTTTGCTCAGGTCAAACAGTTATTAGTCTGGATCTGCAGGACTAATGTACATTAAAATAAAACATCTGGGATATTTCACTGTTGCCATTTTATCATCAGACATGTGAGCTGTATACCATCAAAGGGGCTGTAATTGATGAGTAAGATATTGGTGGAATAAAATGACAACTGTTTGGGTGGTCTTTCATGGTCGAAATGTTCTGAAAACAGTGAGTCTGTTATTATTGGTTAATACATTTTGTTTCACTTCTTGCTGGAAAATGCTCAAGACTAAAAGTTTAAAACATATTCATGCAAAATTTGCTTTATTAAGCAGTAAGTTGTTTAGCTTTATTAAGCAATAAAGTATTTATTAACTAATTAAACAAAGAAAAAATATTTTTTTAGTAAATCAAATTTTGTTTTGATATGTTAAATTATAAATATAATTTAAAACACTCTCCTAAGTAAATATACATTTAAAACCACAGGATGCTGAATCCAAAAGAACACAAGCATTTATGCATGGTCCTTAAAAGTGTGATGGAGGCTCATTATTTGAAAACTGCATTAGGATCAAGATACACTTCATCTGTCATTATCTTAATTCCTTGATATTAGAATGTCTTTCTCCAACAAAGTTTATTTTTCTAAATGTGAACATTTATTATCAGAAGCCTCTTGCAGTTTCTATTTTCACTGTTGGCTGATGCCAGAATGCCTGAAAAGCTTGTCGCTATCCCATTACATATATAAGTAGGTAATTTGCTAAAATAATCCTTCCTGCCTTTGAAAGTCATATTCCATATTTAGCAAACATAATTAAAGTCAAATGGCAGATGGAATCCCATCATTTTAGTTATGCTTTGTATAAGTATTGGCATAATCAATTTTTCTATTGTTTCTATGTGATATTTCTTGAAAGCAATTCCAGAAAAAAGCATGACGCCTTCTTCCAAAATAAAAGTCATTAAATTAATAATTTCCTTGCTGTAGAGTGTAGGTCATTCAGACTAATGTAATCTGTCTATATGTACCAAGATTCTGTCATACAGCTTGTTAAACACTTCACATTTGTACATGTTCCTGTAAATAATTTTATCACCTGGAAGCCCATTGCTACTATGATTTTATTATGTGTTTTGCTTATATGATGGTTTATTTTGCTTATTATCAAATCCTTCTGTGAGTACTATTGTGTTTCCTTCTAACCTGAAGTGTAAACTACATTTTAAATACATGATATTGCATCAGGTGCGTTAATGGAATGTCCTGGCACATTAAAAAAACACTGATCCATAACTTCCTCCCAAACAAGCTTCCTCTTTGTTCTTCTAGCCTTTTTTCCTTATAGTAATGTGTCTTAGTTGTTTGGAGCTTGGTTTGCTTTTCCTAGTGTTTTTTTATATATATGTCTAAAGCATTTGTCATGTATTTGTTCAACCTGAATGAATGATGATTTTATCTTGTGCAGTTCTGCATGAGTACTTCTGTTGCAGGTTATTTCATTTTTTTCTTCCTTTTATTTACTTCCTTTTTGTGATCTTTGTAAGTTATAGTAGTCGCACTCACTCTTTCTTTGCACCATACCTGGATGTTGATCATTCTGTCCTTCATCACTGTCTATGACTTTCTATAACCCTTCTAACTGCATTATATTATTAGATTTTCTCTTGTCTATATTATTCACGTCATTGCTGTTGTATCTGGCTCCACTTATGACTATGTTACTTGTCTTTGAAGTTAGACACTTAACCTTTCTTCTATAGTTCTCTTATTTACATTTTTGCCTTTAGTGAACATTGTTTCTGAAGTTGATCACTGGGATTCAGTAAACTCCATGTAGGCTTTGCAAAAAAAGTCTACACAGAGTTTACTTGTGTGCATGGTAATGCGCAATGAGCAGCATGGCTAATTACATATTGATGTAGTGCACCGCGTTTAAATGTAAATAAGTGTGGTTTCGTGGCTGGCAACAGTGCTGCTGGCCAGGAAACCATGTAAAGCAACATGGATAGCAAACCTGTTGACATCAGAGCACAGTAAGTTAGCAAGTTTGTGCAGAATGCTGCAATGATCACCATGGCTTAACATATAGTTATCGTAGCTCTCAACCTCTTAGTACAAGAAATCTGGGCAAAGCCTAACATAATGGGGGGGATAATGACCCATAAATAGGGACAGATTTTACATACTTGCTCTTTTAAACTTAGAAATGTGCTAGAATAACAAGATATGTGTAAAGATGCATTTTCTGAAGGATTTGAAGTCTGAAACTCAAATATATGTAATTATTTAGTGACTTCAGTCTTGAGATCATCCCAGTGATATGGCAGAAAAAACACACCTTTATAAGGAAAAGACCAAAAGATATAAGGCAAAAAATCCGGACATTCTGCAAAAATCTGGACAGTTGAGAGGTATCATAGTTACATATATGGTCCAAACACAGTACAGGACAGTGTATACAGTGAAGAGTATTGTGAAATTCCATTTCAGGCACTCTGTACCAAAGTTGTGTAAATGATCTGTAAGGGTACATAGGATCATAGGATCATATGATCATAGGAGGTTATTAGGCTAAAGGTCCCAGGGCCCTTACAAGCCTAGAAAAGTCTAACCTATGTTCACAAGGGTGTCTGGTTCATGCAGACACTAAAATCAGAACCTATTGCCCCTGTCCAAGAGGGACACAGGTGGAACCCCTGGGGTGAATTTCCAGTTACCTATCCAATCGTCCAAATTACACTTAAATAGGGCCAGTGAGGAGCTTTGTTTAACATGAATAGGAAGCTTGTTCCAAAAGTGGGGCAGCCTCTGTGAGACAAATCTGTCTCTCCAGCAAGTTTTGTTGATATCACATACCAGGTAAAGGTCCTTTGAGTGAGTGACCCATGTGCCATTTGACTTGCGAATGTGCAGCATTTCCATTAATGATGGGTCAGTGATTGTTCTGTATGCAAGGTACAGATCGCCTCTGAGCAGTCTGTAAAGTGACAATGATTTCAATCTGTCCACATAAGATAGATGTGGAAGACCCTAAATTGTCCTTGTAAGGAACCTTTGTGGTCATTCCAATTGCCGCAGGTATTTGGAAAGGAACATACCAAAGAGAGCATTGTACTCTGTTATTGGCCTGATGAGGGGAAGAGTACAGGAAGGTTATAACCTCTTTTTTTCTGGAGGCAATGTCCTTACTTATGAGATAACAATATAAAAATGCCCTTCTTACCAGTGTGAAGACATGGTGATCTAAGTTAAGGTTGCCGTCAACCTCTGTGCCCAGATCTCTCACCAATGACTGTGTGCTTAGGGTATTGATAGTAATGTGGTAGTTTGCAGGAACATCACCCTTGCCAAAGGGGATGATAATGCATTTTTTGCATTAAGTTTAAGACAGTGACTTTGGCACCAGTCATTAGTCTGCGTAAGACCTTCTTGCAAGTTGTTGACATTGTTAGGGGTTTCAGTGATCGCTCACAATTTGCAGTCATCAGGAAACGTTTTCAGCCACAGTCTTTTAGTGTTAGCCTGACTTTGGAGAAGTAGATTCTGAATGGTGGGGGTCCCATTACTAATCGCTTTGGAATACCATTGGTTATGGGTCTGCTGAAGGAGGTGGAGTCCCCTGTAGAGGTGGAGTCCCCTGTTTTGATCATATGAGTTCTATCAGTGAGCCAGTTTGCAATCCACCTGACAATATATGGGTTGATGCCCAGCTGGATGAGTTTATCAATGATGCCTGTGTGAAAATTGTGTCAAAGGCCCTGGCTAAGTCTAGGTAGGCCGTATGCACAGATTTGCCCTGGTCTCGGGCTTTGGTGCCTGTCTCAAAAAAGTTCACCAAGTTTAACAAGCATGATCTCCCCTTGACAAAGCCAAAGTGTTGGGCTTGAGTGTTTGTAGATTTCATATATATTTGTTAATAAGGTCCATGATGATTTGCTCTAAGGCCTTGCAGATAAGGCTGGTCAGGCTAATGGGTCTATAGTCCTGGGGTCCATGGATGCACCCCCTTTGTTCAAAGGGATGACATTAGCTGTTTTCCATTCTGTTGGGATGAAGCCAGTGCTCAGGCTGTGATTCAAAAGCATGCCCAATGGTGATGCTAATTTCTCTTTTAACCCATGTAGAAGACAGCACGGGATGTTGTCTGGTCCCATAGAGGCTGTGTTTTTGGCCTTGGTGAGGGCATTTAAGACTTGTTCCTTGGAGATACTAGGTGGGGATAGGTGTTATGGATGCTTTGGGGTATATGTGGTGGGGACAAGGAAGTGAGGTTTTCACTGAACCTGTCAGCCAACAGGATTGCTATATCCACAGGTTCTATATATATGTAGTACCATTAACTATGAGTTCAGTGCAAATCTGGACCTTACATTTAAGGGTACAGATGTAACTAAAGAATGCCTTGTGGTTATCCTTAATTAGGGAAGCTAATTTGGATTCATAGTTAGCTTAGGAGGACTTCACTAGGAGTCATATTTGCTTGTTTAAGCTGAGGGAATAATCCACTTTTGAGACCATTCCTTTCTACTCTTAGACAGCAATTTCTCCTATTGTATAGCCTATTAATGGCAGTTGTCCACCAGGCAGGTTTGTTTTTCCTTGAAGATCTTGCTTTGGTTCTATCAGGTATGGCAGAGTCAATACAATTGTACAGGTGCTTATATAAAGCATCGGTGTATAACTTAGCATAGGTGTCTGTTCCATCAGTGGGGGGAGGGGCTATGAAGCTTTTTATGCAGTTATGTAAGAGGTTGTAATTGCCCTTGGAGAAGTTTTTTAGCATAGTTGTTGCTAGGGGGGGAGGGGGAAGGCTTGTGTTATAGTTACTTCTAGTGAGACTGATTTGTGGTCACCAGGGATGGCCACACACACTCTGGTAGTGGTGTAGTGGTCCCCCACATTGGTGAGCACCAAGTCCAGGATGTTTGAGTCCCTTTTGAGTGTGTCAACCAGCTGGTCCAGGGGACTGGAGTTAACAAAGTCCAGGAAACTTTGGGCAAGTGCGTTAGAACACGTATAATTTATCCAGTCTATGGATGATGGATGGATAAGTAAAGTCAACCAAAACCAAGTAGATCCAAGTAGGTTGAGTTGATGTCTTGATTCATGGAGGGGGTCCTATAGTTGACAATGACCTGAAAAGGGGTCTTACCTGCAGTCAATTGTACCTGAAGTAATTCAAGGGAATCATGCTGTTTAACCAATCTAGAGACGTACTTATCTTTAATGACTATTGATACACCATCTCCTTTAGTTCTCATGCCTTCAGTTTGTGGTCTGAACATGTGGAAGGAAATCTAATCTGGTATAGCTGGGGTGCTCTTCACAGCCTTAAACCAGGTTTCAGTGGCTGCACAAATGTCAACATCTTCTAGGGTGAACACTACTTCCAGTGAGTGCAGTTTCTGGTTTAGACTTCTAGCATTTAGCAGCATAACCTTGAGGTTGTTTTTAGAGGGCATTTTTACCTCAGAAATTTTGTTCTTGTGACATTGACTAAAAAAAGGCACTATAGGTGATAAGAAGAGCCTTAGCCATTAACCAAAATCTCAAGTGGACAGTTGAAGAACATCTCTGACAAAGCATAGAGATCTGTTAACCATGTCATCCAAGGCTGACAGATACTGGCTCTCTTTTGAATGACACCAGAAACTAAACCAATTGTTGAAGTCAATAATTTTTTGTTTGTATTGCAGTATAATCTTAGGCAAAGGTAAAATGCTGCTTAAGGCTAGGGGCATACCTGGCTGAGGCACATAATCAGAGGGCTCATTCATGTCTCTCTTCATATAGTCCAATGAGGTATGTCTCAAGTCGTTCAGACCATTGGGGACTATGATGGAGTCATAACAGTGCCTGTTGTTAAGAGACCTGAGTGCGTTTGTGATGTGGTGGATCCTGGCACCTGACAGACAGCTGACCATGACCTTTTCCTTATCCAGCCTGGTAAGAAGCACATCTGTGTGCCTCACAATTGAGTTGCCTAGGACTAAAATGTTTGTTTTTGTGTTATACCTTAGAGGCTTGACTGGTGAGGCACTAGTGTGTGATATCTTATGTGCACTATGTTCTGCAGAGGATGTATTATGTGAAGCATGGTTGTGTTTGTGTTTGGGAGGTCTCTGATGTTTAGCTAAGCTTTCTGTAAAGACCTCTGCATATGTAGGTTTATGTGTTGTTGGCTTGATGGGTGCAGGAGGTGAGGTGTGCATGCTGACAACCTTTGTATCAGATTAATTGACTGGTGAGTGAGAGAGACTGGATTCTAGGTTCTTGATATAGATGCATCTCTCACATAATGAATTTGTGGGGACTAGAAGAAGTGGGTTGTCAGTGTACATGAGGCAATTGCTACATTGCCTCATGATGCCCATGTCAGCTAGACTAGCTAGAGAAATTGTGGGAAATTGTCCATCCATAATGCTAGATAAGTTGACATGGTCAGAAAACAACAAGAGGACAGGAAAGACCAGGTAAAGTACAGGACAGGAAAAGTGGACAAAAAATACAAAGTGCTAGTGAATAGGATCTGCGTTGGTACCTCAGGACGTTTGCTGAATGTATCACCTGGCAGTGAGGGACAATCCCGAGAACTCACCGATGGAGCACCAGAAGAGTACTAAGGGAAAATTTGCAGGCAAAGGTGTTTGCATCTATAACCACCAATGGTGCCAACCTCTGCATGGCAGTGTGTGATGCACAGATACTGTAATTATGTAGCAGACAAGTGCAAACTGATCTAAACAAATTAACCAATAAAAAGCTCAAAACTGCACTCTAGTTTGGCAACCTTCAATCAGATGAGTTCTAACTGCACACTCCTGCCACTAAGGTGGAGATGTTAAACAAAGATGGCCTGGTTTAGTGCTCAAGTTACACAACCAAAACTCAATTCAGCATGTCTGAATCTAGTCTATGCTATAGCAAACAAAGTGCAAAAATTTTAGAAAAAAATGGTTCAAATAAGCAGTAATATGTTAAAAAAATGCAGTTCAAAAGTACAATATACAGTGAAAATTTTTACTTAAATTTTGCTTGGATTAGATTGGATTGGATTGGTTGGATTGGCTTGGATTTGCTTATGTAGTGAATGAGAGCAAACTGACTTAAACAAATTAACTAATAAAAAAATCTCAACACTGTGCCGTGTTCTAGCAACCTTCAATCAGATGAGTTCTAACTATACACTTCTGTTACTAGGGTGCAGGGGATCCCTTTCCAACAAAAGATGGCATGGTTTAGTGCCCACGTTATGCAAACAGTGGTAGATTCAGCAGGTCTGAATCTTGTGTATGCTACAGAAAACAAAATGTACCAATTTAAAAAAAAAAGCAACAGTTATCCCACTCCACAAAGGGGGAGCCACCACTGATCCCGGGAACTATCGAACTATTAGCCTGACGAGCTTGGTCTGCAAAGCCATGGAACGTATCAGCATGGAACTCATTAACAAAGACATTGGTAACCTCCATACTCTGGATCCCACCTAGTTCAGGTTTGTGAAACGCAGATCATGCCTCCTGAACCTGATTGACTTCTTTGAGGTAGTCACCGAAGCCGTAGATGAGGGTAAGGTGGTTCACACAGCCAAGGCTTTCAACACCATCCCCACATTCTGGAATTATAGCTAAACTCACTAAACTAGATATAAATCCCTACATCACAAGATGGGTTGCCAACTGGCTCACTGACAGAACCCACACTGTAAAAGTTGCAGACTCCAAATCTGATCTCAAAGTGAAGTACCACAGGGTTCCATCCTGGGACCTCTCCTGTTTGGTATCTACTTCTCTGAAGAACAGGCTAACACAGAAGGCCTCTGGCTAATGAAGTTCGCAGATGACTGCAAACTAGGAGCCATAGTCAAGTCCCCAAATGATGTGGACATCCTACAGAAGGGCCTTGCTGAGACAGATGCCTGGTGTCAGAGCCATGGCCTCAAGCTCAATGCCAAAAAGTGTAGTGCCATCCCCTTTGGTAAAAACTCTGTACTCATGAACTACCACATAGGCAACAATCTACTTAACACCAAATGTGTGATAAGAGACCTTGGGACCCAGGTGGACAGTAGTTTCTCCTTTGATAGACACATCGCCACAGTAGTCAGGAAGTCCTTCTACGTGGTACACCTCATCATAAAAGGGTTCTCATCCAGGAAAAAAGAGGTAATTGTTCCTCTCTACTTGACACTCATTAGACTGGGTCTATATCAGAACACCAAAGTATTAAAACTTTGAATGTTTTGATATCGAACACTATTCAGCGAACGCTGAGAATAGCAAAGCTGCAGAACAGTGAATTCTTTCCTCAGGAAAGAATCCGGTTGGCCATTTCTGTGGCTTTGCTATTCTTAGCACTGTGGTGGAAAGTTACGGGTTGGGTTCAGGTAAGTGTGCAATTGTTTGTACATTAGGGTAAGGGGTGGTTTAAGTGAGTTAGGGTTAGGGAGCGGGTTAGGTGAGTGTGCGATAGTGACGGACCTTAGGGTTAGGGTTTGGGTTAAGGTAAGTGGGTAGATAGTAATGTATGTTTAGTTTAGTGTAGCGTTTGATGTAGGAATTTAAGTCTATGTGTGTGGTTGCTGTTTGTCTGATGTGCTTGTGTTGTGTGTGTTTTGGAGCAGCAATTTTTTTCCATGGGAAAAAATTTGCTGTTTTGAATGTTCGATATTTTCACGTTTAGATGTTTTGGGGCCAATGAAATAGCATTTGCTGTTTTCATCTTTTGATAACGTGATATAAATGCATTAGACCCATTATAGAGTACAGCTCCCCTTTTGGAATGTACCTCACAAGACATCTGCAGCAGCTGGGAAGGCCACAGAAGTACCTCACAAAGAGGATTACTGGCCTCAAACATATGCCCTACACTGACAGTCTCAGAAAACTCCAGCTTTATTCCATAGCATATCGCCTACTCCAAGGTGATCTCTGCCTAACATATAAAGCTATGTCAAACCCAGAGTTGTTGGACATGCTACACCTAAAGAAATCCCCATCCCTCCGAGCTGCACAATCTAGGGACCTAAACCTTGTCACCACAATAAACAGGACATGCTGGTGGGATAGATTTCTGTCCCAGAGACTTCCCATACTCTGAAACAGGTTACCCATCTATGTCAAGCAAAGTTCTTCATTAGCACTCTTCAAGAAAAATCTTGATGAGTGGATGGGAAATAGGAAATACACCCCGGGGATCACTTCTGTGTCTCTGCTCGACAGTGCACAAGAAAATAACTTTCTTGAGTGGCGTAAGCCAGGGAACCTTATTGACTAGGCTTATGTAGGCCCTTGGGCCGATAGCCAAGTACCTACCTATGAACCTATGAACTTAAAGAGTTCAAATAAGCAGGCACAATAAGCCTTCAACCAGCAATTCTCAGTTCAGAAGGGCAGAAGCTACCCACTCCTCCCATAAGAGTGTAGACCCCAAATCTTCTTAATGTAAAATAACTGGCCTGAAACCCAGGTGCTTAAACCAGAATGAAGACACTTTTAGAATAACAGACATACTAAGCTTTCAACCAGCAATTCCCAACTAAGAACGGTGTAAGCTATCTCTCCTGCCACAAGAGTGTAGACCACAAACCTTCTTAATGTAAAAGAACTGGCCTGAAGTCCAAGTGCTTAAACCAAAACCAAGAGCCTTAGAATAACATTTACAATTTAATCAGGCTACTAACAGGCAGTAATAAATGTATCAGAATAAATGCAATTGAACACATTTAAGAACAAGCAGCAAAAGCAAAATAAAGTAATAAAGTAGGAAGAAACACAAATACAATAAAAACAGCTGAATAAAGTGCATTTTTTAAGTTAAGTGGGAAGGGAGGAAACAGAAGATAATTAAAGGTTAAGAAACTTAGGGACTGTGCTTTCACAAATGATCTCTCTGCACTCAGTAGAATGAGCTGATGAGAAGGGGCTGGGAGGAGTGTCCAAAATCAGATTTATAGTAGGGGCAGACAACTCGAAAGCCACCAAGTTTAACAACACAACAACAATTGCAAGGTTGGGTGGGAAAAATAAAAAGCAGCCAGAGATCAGCAGTATTCAGGCAGAATACAACAAGCAGGTCAAACAAACACTTCAGCTAAATAGAGATATGTCTAACTAAAAGACAAATGCAGTTTCTCAGGTCCTCCAACTAATTATCTGATGTTATTCACTGTTTGCAAAGGAATTCTTTGCTAACTTTTATAACTGACCCTAGCCAAGACCACTTAAAAATCCAACAGAACAGAAAAATGTAAAACAAAACAAATGTAATACAAGAATAAGATATAAAATTGAAGTGACCAAACCTTAAATAAAAAACTTCAATTCAAAATAAAATGCAGCCAGAGATCAGCAGTATTCAGGCAGAGTACAGCAAGCAGGCCAAACAAACATATGGACTGCCATATAAAATAAACACTCAGGGGAAGTGTGTGCATTGAACAGAGACACAGATACATTCTAAGAATGAACACAGGGAAACAGGACAGGTGAACTAACCTAATGTACAATAGATGTGGACATGTCAATGTAAGACAGTTGTAGCAGAAACACCAGTCACATATCAATATAGTACAGTACGTACTGTACAGTGAAAATGTGTATTATGTGACTGTCAGACATGGTGACATAACAATGGGGAAGATATCTGTGTGAGATAAGCATCCTTACATGAACAATGCAGAGGTAATCTATCAGGGATGTTATACACAATTGGGGTAGGGCACATATTGTTAAGCTGGTCAAACTGATTTGCCTGAATATGAGTGTAATCTCAGCAGAGGTCACAAGCAAGTGGGACACATGTAAAGGCTCATGGACAGCAGTAAATGAAGCATGTGCAGTCATGGACAATATCAGAATAATACCACCAGTAATCCCATGTGTCTGACATATCATATGTGATTTAGAGTGATCAGAGATGGTTCTGCACAAACACTCTTGTACAACTATTATGACATGTCCACACTCTTTGAGGGTAATCATGTACACCATCCTGGCACTGTGTTAGGAGGGACACTGCTATACCTGTATGTGACATTATGATCGACACAGGCTAGTTGACTGGCGTGCATGGCATCTATATATGGCATAATACACACTGTCATGAACGTTACCCATGTCATCAATGTTGCCAAACAGTTAAGTATGTAATGTGTGCATCACCGGAATGGGTATCACACATGCATCTGGTGTAACAACTTGATAGGGATACCACACCATCACACAGTAATATTTAAGCCGCAAAAAATACCTAGGTATGACCAATAAGATGTGTGGCCAGTCACTGAGGCAAAGGTGGTACACTTCAGTTGCACATCACTAGAAGATGTGTAGGGAGGTACATGAAGAAGGGTTAGTTGTACCCAGTTATTGGTATGATGAAGGCTGTGAACTAAGGAGGTATTATAGCCTGTGTTGTGGATATCCTTCACATACTCAGTAGTTGTGTTATATACAAGGGAGTAATCAGCACTGTGGCCACATGCTGGTGGACATTCTACATATTATCTACCTCAGGACACAGGTCACATACCTAGTGGTCTAATTATAGGGTGTGATGTATACATTATCATTGGGTTGTTGTTTTCCTGATGTAATACATCTCCCCATTTTTTTGTTTCATTGCAGGTGTTGTCATGGCTGTGGTTGCAATCTTTGGTGTGTGTTGATATTGTCTGTATAATACTAATGTCACAGTTGGAGTCAAAGATTGCCCTCAATCTGTAGTCATTCAGACAGCTTGTGGACACAGGATATGTATGCAATTTGTGATGTCTGTGACCTAAATAATGGACAGGAAAGGGCCTAGCAGACATCCCTGATGTATGGACCTGATCACTGGACCTGATACGTAGGTCACTTCACACATTTCAGCATAATTAGATGGCACTTATGTGGTACAGTGGTATCACCACTTGGTGATATAAGTGTTTATGTCCACATTTGACATCGCTGAGTGAATACCTCACTGTGAATTTGTGTCAAATGCTTTGGGCTTCTCAAGTTCAAAACAATAATGATGCCATCATGCATGCCCTTGATGACCTCTTTGAGGACATCTACTAGATGTAACAGAAATGATATAGCATTAACAACTCACACAGGTCTATTGCACACAGCTGGGATATTACTAGTGTCCATTTTGCAAAGATCCATGATGACATGTTGGTCTACGTCACATATGAGGAGAGTCAGAATATGTCTATACATGCATGCATCAGGTACTGTCCCGCCCCCAACGCAGATGGATGCATGTTGATGTATACCCTTCTACAGGAACATAGTCTGTGTGGATTGTGTGCTGAAGTGTGTATTCAACCGTGTCAGGAAGATGCATGTGCTGAGTCATGCTATAGGTGATCTGTGATGTTGTCACAGCCCATTGATTTTGTGCCATAGGCCTGGATAAAGGTAAATCAGTGCTTACTGCTTATCCTGATCTGGCCTAGGTATCACTGAAAAACTCTCCCAGCTGGGGAATAAACCCTTATGTCATCAGATGGGTAACCCCTTTTGGTTCACTGACAAAACAAATGCTGTGAAAGTTGGGGAATTAACCTGTACCAGTAGAGCTGTCACCACTGGTGTACCTGAGGGGTCTGTGCTTGACCCTTTACTGTTTGGAATCTATTGACAGCTTAGGCTAAAACATATGTTTTTTGGCTTACTGCATTTGCTGATTCTTGCATGCTGGATGCAATCATTGAGTCCACTAATGATGATACTACAGGAGGGGCTAACACAGACAAATGACTGGTGGCAAAGCCACATAGTCTACAAATAAATGCAAAAATGCGTCTTTATTTTGTTCTTCTGCAAAGCAGAATTCCCTGCTATTTACAGCATTGACAACAGTCCTGATATGCTGAAACCCAAGAATACAAGACCTGGGAACACACATAGCTAGCAATCTGAACTTCAACCACCAAGTGTCCACACTGGTCTTGAAAGCCTATGTTCTGCACATCATCGGGAATGCCATCATATGCACATCTGAGGATTATACTATAGCACTGTACTCAAACCTCATCAAAACACTAATAGAGTATAATGCTCTCTTTTATATGTACCTTACCAGACACATGCAGCAGCAAGAGAGACCACAGGGGTTTCTCAACAAGAAAACACAGGGCCTAAAAACATGCTGTAATGATTGAAAGCCATGCAACTGTAATCTGTGTCATATAGGATGAGGTGACTTCTGCCTGGCCTCCAGGCCAGTCTCTGACACTGCTCTGGTAGGACTAGGAAATATCCACAAATCAGATATAGCTTATGACATCAGCAGTGTCTGGTGAGACAATATGGTAATAACAGCATCCCACATGCTGGTGTAAAAGGCTCTCTGTAATGTCAAGCAAGTGCAGAAACACACACACATACACACACACACACACACACACAAACACACACACACACACACATGTGCACGCATGCACATTACACACACACACACACACACACACACACACACACACACACACACACACACACACACACAGACACCCCAGTTGACTTCAGTGAGAACAGAACCCCTACCTATCCAAGTACACAGACTACAGAATTCTGTATTTAAGACAAGCAACACAGCTCAAGTCTGACTTGGAGTGTCTTTATAGCTGATGACATCAGCAATATCTAGTGAGGAGAATATGGTAATAACAGTGTCCCATATGCTGGTGTAAAAGGCTCTCTGTAATTTCAAGCAAGTGCACACATGCACACACACACACACACACACACACACACACACACACACACACACACACACACACACACACACACACACACACACACACAAACACACACATCAGTTGACTGCAGTGAGAACAGAACCCCATACCTATCTAAGTATACAGACTTCAGAGCTCAGTACTTTACGCAAGAGCCAGGGCACAAGTCTGACTTTTACAAAGCTGCAGGGCAACTTATAGTGGATTATAGCAGTGTATGTAGGAGAGAAGATGCTGGGAGGTCTGCATAGGTTTATAGGAAGTTACTAGGCTAATGACACTAGGGCCTTTACAAGCCTAGCCATGTAAAAACCTGAGTACCCTAACTGACCATACTTAGATGGTCGTTTGTTAGCAGAGCGATTTTGTGATCAGTACTGACTGCCCTTGTCCATGTGTGACATAAGTGCCACCCCTGGGGTGAATTGACAGTCACCCATCCAGCTGACAAGGTTGATCTTGAATAGTGTCATTGAGGAACTCTGCTTCACATGCAGTGGGAGCCTATTCCAGAGGAGCGGCAATCACTAGGAGATATATCTGCCTCTCCAGCATGTTTTCTTTATGTCACAGGCTAGGTTGAAATCCCTCGAGCAAGCTATTCTTGTCCTATTTGATTTGTAGATGTCCAGCATTTCCATTAGGGCAGGGTCTAAGACTGTTCTGTGGGCCAGGCACAGGTCAGCTCTCAGCAGCCTATATGACAATGAGTACAGTGACAGGGCTTTCAGTCTTTCCATGTATGTCATGTTTTATAGGCCCCGGATTATCTTGGTCAGAAACCTTTGTGGTCTCTCCAGTTG
Organism: Protopterus annectens; assembly: GCF_019279795.1. NCBI lineage: Eukaryota > Metazoa > Chordata > Ceratodontiformes > Protopteridae > Protopterus > Protopterus annectens. Next base: position 357,011,621 of record NC_056732.1, on the reverse strand, counting down.
CTGAAGGTGTCTGGTGAGGTACATACAGAAGGGAGCATTGTAATCAATTAGTGGTCTGGTAAGGGTAGAGTACAGTGGTGCTATGGCCTCCCTGGTCATAGGTTCATAGGTTCAAAAATAGGTACTAGGCTATCAGCCCAAGGGCCTAAGTAAGCCTAGCCAACAAGGTTCCCTGGCTTATGCCACCCAAGAAAGTTATTTTCCTGTGCACCTGTTGAGCAGAGCCACAAAAGTGATACCCAGGGTGTATTTCCTATTTCCCATCCACTCAACAAGATTTTTCTTGAAGAGTGCTAATGAGGAACTTTGCTTGACAGAGATGGGTAGCTTGTTGCAGAGTATGGGAAGTCTCTGGGACAGGAATCTATCCCTCTAGCATGTCCTGCTTATTGTGGTGACAAGGTTTAGATCCTTAGAACGTGTAGCTCGGAGATATTGGGATTTCTTTAAGTGTAGCATGTCCAACAGCTTTGGGTATGACATAGCTTTATATGTCAGGCAGAGATCACCTCGGAGTAGGCGATATGCTACGGAGCAATGTTAGAGTTTTTTGAGATGGTCAGTGTAGGGCATCTCTTTGAGGCCAGTAATCCTCTTTGTGAGGTACTTCTGTGGTGATTACAGCTGCTGCAGATGTCTTGTGAGGTACATTCCAAAAGGGGCATTGTACTCTATAATGGGTCTAATGAGTGTCAAGTAGAGGGGAACAATGACCTCTTTTTTCCTGGATGAGAACCCTTTTGTGATGAGGTGTGCCACTTAGAAGGATTTCCTGACTACTGTGGCTATGTGATTAGCAAATGAGAGACTACTGTCCACCTGGATCCCAAGGTCTATTATCACACATTTTGCATTAAGTAGACTGACGCTATGTGGTAGTTTATGGGTACAGAGTTTTTACCAAGGGGGATGACAATGCATTTTTGGCACTGAGCTTGAGGCCATGGCTCTGATACCAGGCATCTGTCTCAATGAGGCCCTTCTGTAGGATGTCCACATCATTTGGGGACTCAACTATTGATCCTAGTTTGCAGTCATCTGCAAACTTCTTTAGCCAAAGGCCTTCTGTGTTAGCCTGTACTTCAGAAAAGTAGATACCAAACAGGAGAGGTCCCAGGACTGAACCCTGTGGTACTCCACTTGTCACTGGTTTGAAGTCAGATTTGGAGTCTGCAACTTTTACAGTGTGGGTTCTGTCTGTGAGCCATTTGGCAACCCATCTTGTAATGTAGGAATTTATACCTAGTTTAGTGAGTTTAGCTATAATTCCAGAATGGGGGATGGTATTGAAAGCCTTGTCGAGGTCAAGATAGGCTGTTTGAACCACCTTACCCTCATCTACGGCTTTGGTGACTGCCTCAAAGAAGTCAATTAGGTTCAGGAAGCATGATCTGCCTTTCACAAACCCAAACTGGGTTGGTACAGAGTTTGGAGGTTACCAATGTTTTTGTTTATGATTTCCATGATGATACGTTCCATGGCCTTACAGACCAGGCTCGTCGGGCTAATAGTTAGCTAATAGTTCCTAGAATCAGTGGTGGCTCCCCCTTTGTGGAGTGGGATAACTGTTGCTGTACGCCATTCAGTGGGCACAAAACCTGATATGAGGCTATGATTGAACATGGTGCTCAGGTGGGGAGCCAGTTCGTTCTGCAGTTCATGTAAAATGCAGCCAGGGATGTTGTTCGGACCCATGGATGCTGTGCTTTTGGCTTTAGAGAGTGCAGCTTTAACCTGCATAGTTGTGATTACAGGGACTCCGCATTCTTCCTGTATAGATATGGGACCTTTAGGGGGTGAGAGGGGGGTAAAGTTAGCACTGAATCTATCTGCCAGGAAGTTGCCAATATCATTTGGTTCTGTAATTTTTGTGCCGTTGTGCTGTAACTCAGAGCAGATCTGGGTATTGCCATTGAGATTCTTGACATAGCTATATAATGCTTTGTGGTTGTCCCTAGAATCAGTGGTGATTTTGTTTTCATAGCTAGCTTTGGAGGATCTTATAAGGGATCACAGCTTCTTACTGAGGCTGACCAGGGAGCTCCTCCACACATGGGATTTTACTCCCTTTTGCAACAGTTTCTTCCTTCTGTTGTAGAGTTTGTTTATGGCAGTGGACCACTTGATTGGCTTGCTTTTTTTGGAGGATAGCATCTTGTTTCTGTTTGGGATAGCTTGATGCATGCACTCATGTAAGTGCTTATAGAGTACATTTGTGTAGGATACAGCAGTCATAACTGTATTGTCCATTTGCATGGGTGTCATGAAGTTTGCCACTTCTGTCTTAAGAAGCATGAAGTTGGCTTTGGAGAAATTTTTACCATGGTTTCCTTAATGGGGGATGGGGGTGGGATGTGGATATCTAGGATGATAAGCTTATGGTTGGATCTGACCAATGAGGAGTTGACTTCAGGAGTGGAATACGGGTCACTCATGTTGGTAATGACTAGGTCTAGGATATTGCTGACCCTCGTGGGGTGTGGATAAGTTGATCCAGGGCACTGGAATTTATGAATTCCAGAAAGGGTTAAGTGAAAGAGTTGGTACATGAGTAGTTTTCCCAGTTAATGGTGGGGTAGTTGAAATCGCCCATTATTAGGGTGTTTGGTTGAACCCTAATATTTTCCAGTACATCAAGAAAAGAGGAGTGGGAATCCTGGGGCATGGTGGAGGATCTGTAGCAAGCTACAATTTGGATTGCAGTTTTTCCCAGAGTTAGTTGCACTTGGATAACCTTGGATGCATTATGCTGAGCACTAGCCTGGAGGTGTGGATATCCTTAATGAATATGGCCACACCTCAGGCTTTGGTGTTCCGGTCCAGGTTAGATGGCCGAAAGTATGGTATGAGTTATAGCCTGGTAATGCAGGGGTGCTCTCTGGAGCCTTGAACCAGGTCTCAGTCACTGCACAGATATCGATGTTCTCCATTTTAAGGAATGCCTTGTAGGAGTGCAATTTGAGATTTAGACTTCTAGCATTGAGTAGCATTACCCTCAATTTTTGCTTGCCTGTTCCTGTTACAGTGGTGAATTTGTCATTTGAACCTTGCCTAAAAAGGCACTATAGGGGCGGCAAGAGCCTTAGCCAGTATCTGGAATCTCAGGGGGTGACCGGTGCAGGCCATCTCTGGCAAAGCATTGTGGTCTGTCAGCCACGTCATCCCAGGCAGACAGATACTGGATCCCCTTAGAATGACACCAGAAGCTTAGGCAATTGTTGAAATCAATCATTTTGTCCTTGTACTGTGGTATCATTCTGGGTGATGGCAGAATGCTTCTCAGGGCTGGGGTCATACCTGCTTGGGCTACAAGATTAGAGAGCTCTTCCATTTCTCTTTTCATGTAGTCCAGGGAGGTACATCTCAGGTCATTCACACCAACATGGACAATGACAGAGTCATATTTGTACTTGTTGTGGAGTGACCTGAGTGCATGGTTATGCGGCAGATCCTGGCACCCAACAGGCAGCTGACAGTAACTTTATTCTTGTTTAGTCTGGTAAGTGGGACATCAGTGTGCCTGACTATAGAGTCACTTATGACTAGTGTGTTGGGTACGTTGTTTTGCCTTATGGGCTGTGGTTGAGTGGCACACTGAGTTTGTGGGCTGTGTGTCATTTGGGTTGTGTTTGGGGGGGTGGAGGTTGCTTGCATTTCTGCTTTGGAGGTCTCCGTTGCTTGAGCAGATTATTACTGAGAGCCTCCATGAATGTTTTTGTGTTTCTATGCATGGATATGATGGCCTTATTTATGAGGTGTGCAATGTAGAATTTTTTTTTATCATTATGGACAAATGATGATTGAACTTTAGGTTACTATCAACCTGTGCTGCCACGTCTCACACCACTGAGTTTGAGCTTAGAGGGGTGCTATATATATATATCATAATTAGAAGTGGCTACTTCTTTGCCAGAGTGGACAATGAGGAAATTTGTTGTGTTAAGTTTCAGTCCATGAGTTTGGCAGCAAGTATTTGTCTGTGTCAGCCCTTTCTGTAATATGTTAACATCATTGGGGGACTCTATATGACTGTGCCCAATTTATAGTAATGTGCAAACCTGGTAAGCCACAGGCCATCTATCTTCACCTGGACTTCAGAGAAATAGTTTCCAAACAGTAGAGGGCACAGCACAGATCCTTGTCGTACTCCACTGGTAACTGGTCTACTGGTGGAGGTGGACACCCCAACTTTAACAGTATGCATTCTGTTGGTGAATCAGTTGACTACCCATCTAGTAATGTATGGGTTAACAGTATGCATTCTGTCATGAACCAGCTGACTACCCATCTAGTAATGTATGGGTTAATCCCCAGATGGGAGTGTTTCTGTATAATACCTGAATGGGGGATTTGTCAAATGCCTTGGCTAAATCAAATTATGAGGTATGTATTGTTTTTCCTCATCCAGGGCTTGGTGTCATTCTCAAAGAAGTCCATTAAGTTTAATAAGCAAGCTCTACCCTTGCAAAACCAAACTGGGTTGGGTCAAGAGTTTTGAAGAATGCCTATGTCCTTGTGGATAAGGTCCATGATGATTTTTCCATAGCCATTCAGATAAGGCCGGTTAGGCTTATAGGATGATAACTCTCAGGGGCAGTGGATAGATGTGTAGGCATGTTCATCTGTGAAGATAGCTCTAGTTTTGCATGTTACCAGATTGATGTCCACTGCATATCACACAGCACTTGTTATTAATTGATGTAGTGTAGTTGATATATTTGTGAACAAGTACTGAGAGACCAGGGTTACAGTACATGGGGGAGGCAACATATTGCTGCATTGAAAATATGTGACATGTTTTTAGACAGGGCCTTCAGTTTGTTATGTTTACACATGTAGTTTCATGGCATAAAGAGTAAATAGACAGTAAGCCCTAATACATGCTAATAGTGATGGGTGGCAAAGTGTTAGCGCATGCGATATACACATTTCCATTACTTTCTGTGTTTGCCACAGTTAAGCAGTGTGCACATGTGAGCTGCATCGCTAAAATTTTTAGAGTTAGTAGTGAGTCTATGAAACACACCTGATGCTTAGCTGACCCTTAGCTGACTCTGTGGCAGCAGGTGTAAATACATTGATACATTTCTTTTTGAGCCCAGATGATACAAGGTTTGAATCCAGGTATATCTTATACTTTAAAATAAACAGTGATAATGCAGTGACATCAGTTCTTTATAGGGTCTATATCATAACATTGAATCAGTTAATGTCGAAAGCTTTCAAGTGAATATTCACATCCTCGAAGTTTATGAATTTTTTTTGCGGTAGAGTGAAGATTGGGATTTTTGCCCTTTCCTCACTGTAGTGTGATCTCGGAGTTGGAATATATATTTAGTGGGGTGTAGGGGGCACAGCCTCCCACAATACTGTATTTGAGTACGTGAATATTTGCTCATGTGAGTGTTCGATATTTACAGATTCAATGCTGCTATATAAATGCCTTTATAGTACATGTGTTCTGCATTTTGGCATAGTACAGTGGGTTTAAGCTGCACTGTGCAGAGGTAACCACAGCATTGTAGGGCCCCTCACCATCACTTGGCATTGGTATACAATGCCAAACTGCGTGCCAGCATAGTGGCCAAAAAATGAAAGGATCCATTGCTTTTTCTGGTACTTATGTGTGTTGTGTGTGATTCTACTTTTTGACCAGATTATAGTTGTTAAAATGGGGTAGATAGAAAAGAGGTGAAAAGGTGAGCAAGCAGGGGGAAGACCAAAGGGAAAGCAATACAGGAATGTGCAGGAGGAAGGTAGTAAAGTATCATTACTATCCATTTCTTCAACCATGAAAACTGAAAATATCTGCAGAATATTAGCTAAATGTGGACTGTCACCTCCAGAAAGAGGGGCGACAGGTACCCATTTTTTTTTTTTAATTCAGTTAGAGAGGAATGCTGAGCAAGGGATATGGGTATTTCTGGATCAAGTAGGTGAAGAAGCAAATGCAAACAAACAAGACAAACAAGACAGGAGTCAGGGATGGTGAGGGACACAAAGGTTTGGGGGACACCAAGATTAGGATTAGGGAGGGCGCAACACAGGCTCATACTCATTAACAGGGACACAATATCTATTCCTCACTCACTGGACTGTCATCACTGTCCCCTTACTCCACTGGTGGCTGGAGTACTTGATGTCTCCTCCTCCTCCTCCTACATATCATGAGGGAGAGCAGCCTCTCCATCCAGAATAGGCATACACCAATGGTGCAGTGCACAACCCTACACACCAACTCTGGCATCTCTTGGCAGGTGATGGAATCCTCACCTCTGCCACTGCTCCTGGAGAGTATCACAGCATCAGCTGCTGTGGAAGTACTCTCTGAGGATGCAGGTAGTGCAAGACAGTAGAGGCAATACTGCCAGGTTGGGTCCCAGATGTGGTGGGCATTGGTGCTAGAAAAAGTAGAGTGGAAGCAGGCTGATCCACTGAGGCTGGTCTACCTCACTGTGCTGTGAAGCATTTAGTGATTTGGTACAGATGGACAACATGGATACATTTTCATGACATATAATAGAAAATAAAAATGAGATAAGGGTTGGGATTAGACAAAAAAGATAAAATTCGTACCATCATATATGACTTGCAATGCATTAAGACAATTATACAACTATTTTATCTGAAGTATTACATTTTAGCATATGTGCAACAACTACACAATATAACTGCAGATTGCTCAAATCCTTGGAATGTGCATATATTGCACATATGCTTGATCCAATTGTACAGATTACAGTTAACAGCAGGGCATTTATGCCACTAGTATAGAGTTTAAATTAATGTAATTTTATTAAAGAACTGCAGTATTGTAGAGTTGTTACTGATGGTATTTAAACCCACATCCTCTGACTACAGTCTTATACTTGACTCATAAAGTTGGTTGTGCTACTGACTAATGCATGCATACTTGCTTTTACAGTTAGGCTATGCATGCTCAATTTGCTCCAACTGTATAAAAAAACCCAAAATCTATCTTTAACTTTCAAAGCTAGAATACTACTTCTCTTGTGCTGCATACATACCATTTGCTTCCCTCAGTCTCTCCATTCAATCAGCATGAGCCAATCTATTGAACTCTCTGTCAGCATTAGCTATGGAAAGAACAGAAAAGAACAGCAGAGGATTATGCATACCAGTCTTGCTTATATTTAGCTTTTCATATATTACAAATACTCTCTATTATCATACTTACATATCTGTGGGATGTCAGCAGTTTGAAATTCATTCAACCACTGGTTGAGGGGATCCCTTTTGCATCTCTATAGGAGGCCACTAAAACAGTGCCTACACTGTTCTCCAGTGCATGGGATGCCAGTAGCACTGGAGGCAGTCTAAGCCAAACTACTCTAAGCCTCAGACTTGTACTTGGAGCCAGAATAGTCCCCCTGCAAAGGCTTTTGGCTGTGACACTTTAACAGGAGTCCAATAAATACCCTGGACTCCTGGATACCTCCCTCTATGCCCTAAACTGGGCAGCTTCCCCTCTAACCCAGACATGTTTCATAACTGAAGTAGAGCAATGATAATGAATGCTTTCCCACCAATTCTTGTTATCATGTTTACTGGTAGTGAGCGCAGTAGTGCCAAGGAGGAAGGAAAAAAATATTTTAAATTGGAAGGTTAATTTGACACTTGATGTTATTTTGAGGGGTGTTTGCTGTTGTAGCTTAAAAATATATTGAAAATTGGAAGGTACCTCTTAGTTGAGTTAAGTTTGCAGCCATGCACTGGGGACATAAATGTCATGACCTGACACATTTGTTTTTGGTTTCATACACTGGTAACATTGATTTTTAAAGTGAGGGATTCACACCTTGGCATATGGGTCAAAGCATTTTTTTCCACAGCGGTGATATTCCATCTTTCCCACAGAAGAAGTGTTGCTCATACATACTCAGGAATCAAGTACAGGTGACAGTTTGAGTTCTTACACATGTATGTGTATGACCTTGTATATAGATCCAGTTGTGTATGTATCTTATTTAATTGTGAAGACCATCCAAGTCCAGATAGCAGAATCTTATTTACAGAAATATAGTAGACAGTATACATTCAGTCATACATCTGAAAACACAATAAGGATGTCTTATCCCTCATACATATAATTCATATCAGCTCCACTATTTAAACTGTTATAAGTGAGAGTGAATAAAATGGGAAATGGAACAACAGTAAAAATATGTGAAATACCCTGTATTAGATTCCAGGACCATGTGTATGGCAGCCCTACACTTACATCTGTTGCCACAAGAATGTTGAAATAATACTTGTATATTTTTCAGTTCATTGCTATAAACTGCACTGTCATAACAGTACAAATAGGTTGCACACACTGTACTAGAACCCAGGACCATCTGTATTCCAATCCTACACTTATACCTGCTGCCACAGGAGTAGTTACATGACAGTTCCATAATTTTCTATTCATTCTTAAGTTATGTTTAACTGCCATCCAATGCCACTTTGTGTGTTTTGTGTTTATGTGGTACTCAACGAAATTAATTGAATTAATCTGTTTTTAGTGACTGACTTTCTGCATCCTGCCCGCAGGTGTACAATGGCTGCAGGTGTTGGGGAACCTTGGTAATCGCTGCAGAACACTGCTTACTACACTTTTATAGACACCCTGTCTGCAGGTGTTCTGTCTGCTTCCTGTGTGGGCCACTAGTCTGGGTTTGCACACTGCTAAGCATCTCGCAAATGAGATAAGCATAGCCAAACCTGGCATTCATTTTCTCCATTTCACTTGTTTACACTAAGACATGCACCACAAATGCTGACAAAAAGTAATTAAATAAAAGGGAAAAGTAGCTGAAATGCTGAAATAAAGAAAAGCAATCTATGAAATAAACACTACAAAATGTGTGTTAGTACACATGAAATATTTCCACATAGGTGTTGCTTTGAACTCTCACTCCAATGAACCTTCTGAATACAGTAAGGGTGCCTTATCCCTCTTTGCCACACAAACAGTTTTTCAACAGGGAACTGAAATTATTCTGCATTCAACCAACTGCAACATCATCCACAGTACTAAGAAACCACATAACAGTTATTTGTACAGGTATTAATTTTGGATGTAGTGTACTGAGTGATCACACAACCATTTATGATTATTGCTTGCAAAAATGCATCTCTGTCTTACCTCTCTGTGTTTGTTGCTCATTCTTGTCTTATCTGACCAGTAATCTGAGATATGCAGTCTGTAAAGCATTCTATACCATTGTCCTTAAAATGTGTGAAGATATTAAATGGCAATCATATACAGTTGTCAATAAGTGAATGGGAGGATGGATGTTAATGAGCAGAACCTGTGAACTGAGTGCTGCTTACTTACATTTCCAACCTTGATAAGATTACTTATAGACACTTTGCAAGTCTAACCTGACACAGCCATTGCAGGTAGGGCAGTCTGCATTACTTTTGTGTTTTGTTTCTCCCTACCAATAATCATTCACATTTTCAATCCATTAGTAAAAAACACTGAGGGAGTACCTGCACTATTTTACATCAGTTACACAGAGCCAATTATTTGGGATTCAGCAATTCTAATGAGTTGACACCTCATTTATATCTTTACCATGCTTACAACACTGAATCTACACCATAAAAAGGCAACTGTGTAACTAGGGAGCCTGAAGGTGAGTTGACTTGTTTATGTGGATAACACAGAAGAGGCTATTACTTTGGGATATATCTGCACATAGGACTATTAAACTTGACAAGATATGTTTGCATTTTTCAGCTAAATACTGCAGATGCTGAAATGTCATTAAGAAAAATCTATTCATATATATTATATATATATATATATATATATATATATATATATATATATATATATATATATATAATATATATATATATATATATATATATATATAGTTCCACTTCATAATATTGAATTAATGAAAACTCAAACTTCATATGGTCGAGACCATATGATCGAGTTTTCAGTAACTTGAAATTAGGAAGTGGAATAAAAAAAACCCCAAATATATCATTTCTGCAGGGGGCCACACCCACCTACACCCTTCCTACTTAAATATACCATCTTTGTGATCGCACTATAGCGAGGAAACTGGAAATCTCCCCTTTCTGTGCTTCTGCATACAGTGTGGAATTAGAGATTTCCCTTCTCCCCACTGTAGCGCGATCTCAGAGTTGGTATATTTAAGTAGGGGGGTGTGGGGGAGCTTGCCCCTCTGCAGAAACAATGTCTTTGACTTTGGTTTTTTTTTAACTTTGGAATTTCAAGTTTCTGAAAACTTGATCATATGGTCTAGACCATATGAAGTTCGAGTTTTCAGTAATTCAAAATTCTGAAATGGAACTTAATATATATATATATATATATATATATATATAAAACAAACCCAAACTGTAAGACTGCACGGTCTACCTCGAGTGCACGGAAAAGAAAATACAGATACCCAAACCGCATGTCCAGCACTCGAACACAGGAGACATAGGCAGCAGTACAAACAAGCTTTATTGCTTACACGATCCCCCAAACCGGTTTCGCTGCTACGAGCGTCATCAGTGAGTACAGAAATGCGTAAACATACGCTATTTATAGGAGACGTGCTGTTTTCAATTCTTAAAGTGACACAATCACCACTATAACCCCACAGACATAAATAACATAGACAAGCCAACCTTATCCAATTCAAAAAATGCATGAACCGATCTACTAAAACTGGGCTACTTTTGCCCCCATATATGCTGACCTTTTCATGGGTTTTTTTGAAGTCGAACATATATATAAAACCATTTTTCCATTCAATACACAATTGTTAATGTGGCGCAGATACCTAGATGATTGTTGGGCAATATGGAATGGTACTTGTTCGGAATGGGACCAGTTTGTAAGATATCTTAATCAAAATGAGTTTGGTATCCAATTCACAGGTAAATTGGATATGTTTACAGTGGACTTTTTAGACATCAATGTTACGAAGGTATTGGATGGTACTATTGTGACCACGCTATATAGAAAACCTTTTTCTAAGAACTCATTTTTACATGCAAACAGTTGTCATCCTTCCCATGTTATTAAAAATATTCCAGCCTCACAATTTCAAAGAATCAAACGCATTTGCTCTAGCCCTGGGATTTTTAGAGACAAGCTACAGGCCTTAAACATAGATTCCGGGATAGGGGTTATCAAGCCCATTTAGTTGATAAAGCCTATTTTAAAGGCAAACAACAAGATAGGACTATGCTCCTAGGTAAGATCAAAGATCCTAAGAGGGAATCTCATAATATTAGATTTATTACCACTTATGCTTCTAATACATTTAAAATTAGAGAAATTATATTTAAATATTGGCCTGTCCTTAACAGAGATCCTTTCTTTTCCAATGTAGTTACAGAAAATTGTCAATTTGGTTACCGACGGGGCAAGACACTGGGCCAACATTTTTCTGGTTTTAAGAAACCAGCTCATGCTAGTACATCAAGTAGCATTGGAAGGCCTGGTAGTACTTTCTGTTGTAACTGTAAGTTTTGTAAGGTGGTTTCTAGGACGGATTCCTTTACATCAGTCAATACAAGTAAAGTCTATGACATCAAACAACATATTAAATGTACTAGTTCATGGGTGATCTATATGGCCGTCTGCCAATGTGGGGCTTTTTATATAGGGCAGACCTCTTGTAGTTTAAAACAAAGGATAGCCCTGCATATAAGTGACATTAAATGCAGGCGTACCCGAAGTGCCCTCTTTAAACACACTTTGGTTCATTCAGGGTCCCATTTTGTATTTGTTGGGATAGATATGCTTACCAGTGATATAGTTCATGAACCTTTAAGACATCAACTCCTAACGGAAAAAGAACGCAGATGGATAGTTAACCTGGGAGCATTTTTTAAACCCGGGTTAAATGATCATTGGTGAAAAAAGGGGTATAGACTGATAAAACCGGTCAAGTATTTACCTTGAGGTTATTTGTATATTAGATTTTTTTGATCATTTGTAAGTATGGAGTTTATTTATTTTTTTTATATATGCATAAAGGTTTGCCAGTAGGGATGGACTATTTATTTATTCATTTATTTATTTATTCATTTATTCATTCACTATTTTATACTTTACATAACAATTTTTTATAATTGTTATATACAGATTACCATCTAGCACATTTATTTTTATAGATAGATCGGTTCATGCATTTTTTGAATTGGATAAGGTTGGCTTGTCTATGTTATTTATGTCTGTGGGGTTATAGTGGTGATTGTGTCACTTTAAGAATTGAAAACAGCACGTCTCCTATAAATAGCGTATGTTTACGCATTTCTGTACTCACTGATGATGCTCGTAGCAGCAAAACCGGTTTGGGGGATCATGTAAGCAATAAAGCTTGTTTGTACTGCTGCCTATGTCTCCTGTGTTTGAGTGCTGGACATGCGGTTTGGGTATCTATATATATATATATATATATATATATATATATATATATATATATATATATATTAATTAGCAAATACTATTACTCAGAAGTGTACTGATGGCATGGGGGTGTTTGTCAGGGCACTTCACGTGTGTACATGATTGGCAATAGCTTAAAATGGAATGTTCTGTGTTAAATCTGTACATGATTCACAGACAGTTCATTTGATAGCACTTTTAGCATTTCACTGATGTTTTGTTAACAAAATGCATCATTTGTCTGTTCTTTTGAGGGTGGGGGAGCAAAGCTACATTTCTGTTTTGGCACAAACAAGGATATGTAGCTATTGTTACTCTCCCTTGTTTTACATACAGCCTTGTTTTGTTTATAAATGTAATATGTTAGAATCACACAACTCCTGTTGTTCATATTTCAAATATCTTGACTGTTTTATGTTTCTCTAGTGGGTAACACTGATATGCTATCTTTTCTGTTTTATCTGGTAACTGTTATTTTGTAATTATGTGATACATATGTGTATTGTCTTTCTGTTGTGTTTTAGAATGCCTAGGAGTATGGCACCCAGGTGCCTCAGTCCCTGAAAACCACCCTTCAGTGACCCTGAGAATCAGGTCATTCTGGAAGCTTTTAGGTGACACTGTGCCTTTCTGCTTGAGAAGAGTCATGGAGATATGTCAGGCAGAATGCAATTTGGCAGCAGATAGTTGTAGATATGAATGCAGTAGGCAGCCACAGCAGAGCATATGATCAGTTGTGCCAAAGGTCCACTGACATGATCTCATCTGCATTTAGGAGAGCAGCTGCTACACAGTAATGACTAATAGCAAACTAAGAGTTCCTGTCCACTCTCAGGGATCCAGGCAGCTCCTAGAAAAGTGACAAATAGCATGTCCTTGACATTGGTGCTTATGTTTCAGGGACAGCAAGTATGTCCCAGGATGAGCTGCCAAGTAGGTTTATGTATCTCCATTGTTAAATACTGTTGTATAGTTAAATATTTTCAACAAGTCGTTAGGCCTGTTTAACAAGACATTGGTTGGGGGTGTAGATTGCTACAGTTAACAATGCATTCTGATTGATTAAACATGGGCTTAGGTTGGACTTGTCATCCAAGTTCTTGAAAGTATAGTTAATGGACATATAAAGGGAAAAAAGTTTTAGCCCTGTGTTACTGTTAATTGTGATGATGTTGTCTTTACCTTTTGCTTAACTTCTTCCAAGACCATCCAGCATGGGGGAGCCTACAATCATCTGCATATGGTAAGTCAAACTTTTTTATGCCAGTACTGATGAGCAGCTCAAAGAAATATTTAGTTTGTGATATTGATGTCAGGACAGTTGTGTGTATTTCTGTATTGTCTGTAACAGTGGCAGCACTGTTAGTTTGTTAGTATACATTGGACTATAGTAGTGTAGGTGTTAATTTTTCCTGGGTTTGTTGCTTATTTTCACATGTGGTCCTGACAGTGGAAGTGTGAGACTTCCACCACCTGATGTCAGAGTATCAGCAGACTCTGATGATGATGATGGTGGCCAAACAGATGCACAGTCGGGAGGTGCAGAGGTTGAATCTGGCACTGAGGTTGACATACATCAATCCCCTGAAATTCCATCAGATATAGCCAGTAGGTCTACTCCTATCCATTCCAGTGAACCCTCAGATATTGGACAGGTGGTGGGTGAGACACTCAATCAGGGAAGTGTGGTTACTGTGGCATCACTGCTTGTTGACTCTGGCCATAGCCAAAGTGTGCGTGCATTGCCATGCTGGAGGGTTGTTAGGGGTGCTTGGAGGAGGCCTGCTGTCCATTTTCCATCTGATCCAGGTGTCTCTTCCTGTACAACTCATATATTTAGTGCCATCATGGAGGCACAGGTACATTCCCATAGGTCCTCCATAGAAATGCTTAGGGTTGTAGATGTGGCACAAGCTGACATGCGTGACTGCCTCTACTGTGTTGCCAGTTCAATGGATTGGGTGAATAACACATTGGAACAGGCAGTGTCTGTGATGGAACATCTGCTGGGAGGGGAATGGCATCCTAGTGGGTATAGGTCAACCACATCATCTGCTGTTAGCCGCTCTGGCCATGCCTGATCATGCTCCCACAGTGGCAGTGCTTCAACTGCTCCATCAATGGTTAAGCTATCAACACATAGACATGGCAGGCCATGGGCTCATGGTTTGGGTTTTCTCATGAGGGGAGCTCATCCAGTATACATCAGTCACATTCAGGTAGCAGCAGTGCATCTGGCCATGGGAGTGGACATGCCAGTGCAATTCCTGGCAGAGCCAGCTCTCATGGTTGGGTACAACTATGATGAAATTCCACCTCTACCATGCATGGCTCACACCTGTCCGACATGCCAAGATGTAGAGCTAGGACAGAGCTTGGCTGTGTTCTTGCAGGCACTCACACACCATTTTCACCTGGAGGACCCATACAGACATGCATGCAACAGTTACATGGTTCAGGCACGAAGCTTAAAGCTCATTTTGTATCACTAGCTATTTGTTACTTTATCCAGATATCTGCCTGCTTCTTTTTCTTACTCTAATACACTCACTGAGCTTTTGTGCCAGCCAAGGCTTTCTGACCCCCCCTCCCCTTACCACAACACCATGTGCAAGTGATGATAACTATGCCATATCCCTGTTTTCTATCTTTTGGATTCGGGGATACATAACATTTGTGTCTGATGCTCAGAGTGCATAGCTGACTTAGTGCTTAGTATACCTGCATTTGTGATGTTGAATTGGTAATTGTACCTTTGACTTATATTAGTCTTAGAAAGTTAGACAGTTGATAGCATGAAACATTTTTGTATCAGTATTGTTAGTGATCTTGTGAGGGTTGTGAAGCCTGAAACTGAAATGTGTCTCATTACTTTCTAACTTCTCTCTTTAATGATTCTCCAGTTAAAACTTATGATGCTAAACTGAGGACATTCAGTGACAATCAGTACTTTTGAGAGATATGACTCTGTGAATCTTTGATAGCTGAGGCCTACTACTTGATAATGGACACATGTAAGTCACATCAGTCTCTGCTGTTACATGTTAAAGTAATTTCTGTACAAATCACCCACCTTTTATTTGCTTACACTACCAAGTAACAACATGCAAGGATATGCCATTCATTCATATTATTACACAATATACTCCAGGTTCAACACTTACATTGTAAATCCAGCAGTTGCAACAGTTTTAGTTTAGGGCTGACTTTGTCTGATGCATACATAGCCATTACATGGGTAGGTAAAAGTTGTGAGCGTTGCCTGGCATCAATGTTACTGTATGTATATGCATAGGTGGAAAGTTCTACCCCCTTAAGTGGTGAGTGAGTGTATTTACATTGCTTCTTAGTCAATGCAAGGGCATATTAAGCATGCACAGCTGCTGGTTCCCCCCTGACTCCTCACCTGTGTGTTGCTGTGGTAACCTTGCCATTGGTGGTGGGATGTGTGTCCCTTCCCCTTGTTGATCCTCCTGAAGCTGTTTTCTCAGGATGATGTTGGGTAGCATGGCACATACAGTGAATATTTCAATATACATGTACGTAGATTGTACTGCAGAGCTCCCTCAGATGGCATCTAGGCATAGGAATCATGACTTCAGCAGCCCAAACACATGCTCTATGAAATTTCTGGTTTGAGTGTGTGTCTCATTATGGTGCTTTTCAGTGAGTGTGTGTGTGCATTTCTGATGGGTGTCATCAGCCACGGTTCCAGTGTATAACCTGCATCCCCCAGTAAATGACCCTGTGGGATATCCCCCCGGTGAACATCTAATACAGTTCTGAGGTGTGCCAGATATGTGAGTCATGGTAACTGCCTGAGTTGCCAACATACACATTCAAAATGACTCCCTTGGCATTACACACAATTTGGCAGTTAATAGAGTGGAAGCCTTTTCTATTTATGTAGAGCCTTCCCTGTTCCCTGGGTGGTGCCTTAATTTCTATATGTGTGCAATCTATGGCACCCAGTACTTCAGGGTAGTGTGCTACAGGGTAGAACTCCTGCATATCTCTGGCCCTGTCCTCAGGAGTACGGGGAAAATATATGTGGTCACTGGCATATTGGAGCATAGGATTCAGGAATTGATGGAGGATCTTGGATGCTGTAGCCTGTGACACCACCCAGCATGTCACTTGTTGGTCTTTGAAAGGTACCTGTAGCTGCAATTCAAAGTGCTACACATACCTTTGTCTCCCCTGGTAGGGGTTCCTCTCAGTTTGCCCTCTCTCTGAGTTGAGGATGACAGAGGTTGCAGAGTTCCTGTAGTATGTCTATAGCCACCTTGTACCACTCAACAATTTCCATGTCATGTAGACTATGATAAGTTAAAAGGGGTCTGAAAACTTTTTTCCAACCTAGCCATGGTCTATTAGCTGCAGCAGCAACAGCATAGACTTCGGCCTGTTGCACATACACATGAATTAAAGCAACAGCAGCCCCTGACATTGTTTCTGTGTAGACTCCTTTCTGTGCCTGTATCCAATAGGTTTTGGAATTCAAAGGGAAAACCAGCACTGAGTCTACATGGTTGCTTTATAGCTTGATGAATAGCTCCTCCATCTTGGATTGGATGATTAGAATACAATTCAGCTGCTTATGTTGTACTTGGCATGCCACGGTGTTACCTTGTTTGCACAGCTCTAAACAACTTATTTATTTACTTTGGTGACTGGGTAGGTGGGCTGGTTCACAATCCATTTTCATCACTGACCTGTGCTAGATAGGCATTCACAGGTTTCAATAGATCATTACAATTCTTTGTTATCTTTACAATTCAAAGGGTGCGACTGTTTATTTGCAGAACAACAATGGAGTGATTTGGAAGATACAAATACATACAGAAGACAATGATAGTTTACAATTTAAAAAGAGTCATAATTTGGTTTATAGAAGGAAGAGTGAGAGAAGATTAAAGAAGGAATAGAAAACAATATTTACATATGTACAATGCATATCACACAACTATTTTAGTGCAGTTTACAAAGAGCATAGTGTTTAGCTGTGCACATATGAGCTAACTGGCAATTAAAGTTAAGTATTCATTTTGCTCATGTTTGGCTGTAACTCATCACCATCACATATTCTGGAATAGGACGTGGCAAAAGATTAAGATAACATTGCTGTATATTGCTTCCCTCCTAAAGAATGCAACAAGCGATGTTTAGAAACGTATAAAATAAGCTGAAATACTCATTTTGCTTATATTTAACTCTAGGTATCACATAACAATACCTGTTTAACAGTGATTACCGTGTTGCTAAATTTTACTTCCTTTTTTTTTTTTACTTCTGCATTACAGTAGTAGAATTAATACAACCACTGCATGCTGTCTTACTGCTCTCCTTAAGAAGATATCATAGAACAGGACTTGTCTGACATTCAAGACCACACTGTTATGTATTGATTTTACAAGCCATCTCCTACTCCTACCTCTGACATGTTATTATTCTGCTGCAATATAATAAATAGCTGTCATTGCTCCTCAAGCTGACACTTAACATTGACAAATACTTGCTTTTTTCCCTTTTTCTTTAAACTTTTCTCTTCCAGCCATACCAATCATCAAACCTCTTCCTACAGGGCTATGTCTTCCTCAGGGATGGGGAGAGTCCCATTGTGGGAAATTCCTTCAGATCCTCAAGGTTGAAAGTAATCCAGATGGTATATCATACTGCCAGATTTCAGGTAGTTTGCATCTTCATCAGCTTCTCACCAGCTGATGATATCATGTATACAGTGCCCTAACTCTCCTCCCCTCATTGCTGACATGGGCACGTGAGCAACCCATGCACTGCCATTTGTACACATGCATTCCTTCACTCATGCAAGGCAAGGACTACTGTCATTGGCTTGGAGCCTGCCACACCCCACTGCAGGTGGGCACCCATTGAAGACTCACCCCCAGCAATGAACATGAAGTCTGCCTATCCAGATCTGTAAGCATGGGCAACAAATTCCACCAACCCTCTCCTCCCCTGGATGGGCACAGCCATCCTCTTTTGCCTGCACTATCAAACATCCAATCTGCTAATTGTATTTAGGATGCCTGGTCCTGGTCCATAATCATGTTATTATCCACCTGTTTGTGTGTGTGTGTGTGTGTGTGTGTGTGTGTGTGTGTGTGTGTGTGTGTGTGTGTGTGTGTGTTAGATTGTTTAGTTTCATAGCTTAGTTGCATTTTTAGCTATTACTTTAGATAGAGTTGCTAAAAATGCAACTAAGCTATGAAACTAAGCAATCATAATATGATCCCTACTACACTACTAAAATGCATAAAAAAATCTAACATTAAAAAAAAAAACATAACACGCACACACAAACAGGTGGATAATCACATGATTATGGACCAGGTATCCCAAATACAATTAGCAGATTGGATGTTTGATAGTGCAGGCAAGAGAGGATGGCTGTGCCCATCCAGGGGAGGAGAAGGTTGGTGAAATTTGTTGCCCATGCTTACAGATTACTTTAGATAGAGCTGAAGGCCACGTCGGTGCAGTGGTTAGCATTGTCACCTCACAGCAAGAGGTTCTCCCATTCAATTCTCGGCTGGAGCACCTTCTGTGTGGAGTCTGCATGTCCTCCCCATGGTCGAGTGACATTAAAGACATGCAGGTAGGTGCGTGCGTGAATGGGCGTGCCTTCTTTGAAGGTTGGGTGTCGGGCTGGCAACTTGGCACTGTAAAAATCTACTGCCAATCATTAGCAGACGGGAGTTACGCTATGGTGACCCCTAACTGGGAAAAGCCGAAAGAAGACTTTAGATAGAATTGGGTGTGGTCAGCAAATGATGGCATTTTGTAATCGACTAGTTATGATAAGAATTTTATTTTATTTTTTATTCAATTTTTTTTTTTTATCTTTTAGTAATAAAGAAACAATTTTATTCTAGGAGAGTTTAGGAGGGCATTATTGTTTTGAAGAGCGTTATATGTTTATTTTCTGTGGACAGTATGTGAAGTTATTTTTTTTTACACTGAAGTGAATGAGAGAGGTGATGCTTGCTTTATCGTTTACCTTTCTTTTTTGCTTTCCAACTGTATTTAAAATTGAGTTTGGACTAATTGTTTTAAGAAAGCTAGAATGTTCTATTTGTGTGTCTGTGTTTTGTGTGAATGAACTTTAGCATTTAGTGAATAGCATACATATGGCAGGTATATAGAAATTTTAGTAGAGCAGGTAATGCTCCAAGGATGTAGATAATTATAAAACAAAGGCACGTTATTATTCAAAAATGAGCATACTGATTGGACAGCCCAATAAGTGTGCCCACTGTAAATCGAGCATATACCAATAGAAAAATGTCCGGCCACTGAAGTACCATTGAGTGACCAGACTTTCTATTGCCATATTCTGGTTAACAGCATTACAAACCTCTTTTTACTGGGGGCAGAGCAAATTATGAAAACAAAATAATGTACATTCTGCAAAACTAAAGAAGAGAAGCATACCTGATTTTCCATGTGTTTTCATGCTGCCCTGGTAAAATCTCAGTTTTTTTAAACAGTTAAAAAAAAAAAACAGCAACAGAGATTTTCCTTCTTCTGTCACTTCTCCTGGATTGCAGTATATATTGTGCAAAGGGGAACACAAGTCCCATACGCATGTACAGCACATCAGCATACCAAAGGCAACACAGCAAAAGACAGAAGTGCATTTATACAAAGACATTATTTAAGAAAAGAAAGCAATTTCTTTCTCAGTGTCATTGCATAATAGCAATAATCCATGATTATGTGTAGGTATATCAGGATTTACCCATGGTTGCCTTTGTTTAATCACATGGCCTTCACCTTCATGATCAAATGTCACCAACTGTGGAAAAGTCCTGATATATTCACATATAGTTTTGGATTGTTGTTAAAATGTTTCATGATGCATCTGTCTGTCTGGAGTCTGGCTTATTTCTGGGTCTTCAGTTTCTTTTTACCTTCTAAAACATAAAAACATACTTGTTAACTGTCTATACCAAGCCCACAATTGTGCATTGAACTTAATCCTACTTAGCAGCCCAGGGTGGAGCTGAAAAGGGTCCATGTACCCATATGTCCCAACCCATTTACTCAATTCTCAAATGATAAAATTAGAAAAGAATGTGTGCATGTCTGGTTTATTAAATAATTTGTTACAAGCTTACCCGGTCTAAACTTGTTTTACCAAATGCTCAATATAACTTTTTATTGTGATGAAAGTGTGATTTCCATGTGTTTGCATATATGTGTATTATATCTGTCTATAGCTATATTTGTATCTCTTCCTTTCTGTCTATGTATACACACACACACACACACACACATTTTATATATATATATATATATATATATATATATATATATATATATATATATACATACATACACACAGTATTTGTGTGTGTGTGTGTGTGTGTGTGTGTGTGTGTGTGTGTGTGTGTGTGTGTGTGTGTGTGTGTGTGTATGGTGTAAGTCAAGTTGTCGAAAATACAGTTTGTCAAATTATGTAACTACTTGTAGGAGTGATCGAATATGTGTGTTGTCAAATGCAGGAAATGTTGAAACGTGTGCTCAAATTTGTTTGGGTAAGGTAAGTGTGGGATTTGATTGTTGTTGTCATACCTTTCTGATATGCTGAATATTTTATCATTATGGGTGGCTGTGGGGTTGTGCATGTGTATCTGTGTGAGTTAGGGTTAGACTGAGGCTTAGAAAAGAGGACAACATATTTAGAGTAAAGGCTAGGTAAGGGGATGGATTTACCCCCGGATTCATGAAGTTCGGCGCAAGGCCGGTGTAAGGCCTGCGCCGGCCGTGCAGCGTATAAATGGTGTAGTAGCGCCATATGCATATTAATGAAGGTGCACCGCTACCACATCCACATGCATAGGACACGTGCGCGAGTGCATGGGGCGTTACTAAGCTGCGCCTGGAGGCGTGTCAATGTCGGCTGGCGATGAGCAACCTAAACTGCTGAATATTATAGCCTGCCTGCAATAGTAATCGCACCTATCAGTGTCCGTGGATAATGAAATGTATGCAAAGCATGCAAGACAGTTCCCGGCCACACAAAATGGAGAACCAAACAGAAATGCACGCAACATAATATGAGTTTCCGTCCATGGAACAAATGATATTTAAAATTGTGTGTCCGTAATGTACTGCACTGTCAGACGTTCTACCCAGTGGAAGTGAAGTGCATCATGTCAGCGCGCCGCCAATACACACGTCTAGCCCCATGGGTATGGTCACCAGCATTCCCACAGTGGTAGTGATAGTACACAGCAGGGCAGTTGTGGCTATATAACAACTGTAAAGAAACCTGACAGTCCAAATTGTATACCAAACACACACAAACATATGTATATTAAAATGTGCTATACACATGAACAGGAACGTAACCGTCACATACACATAAGATGCTATATGCAGAACCGGGATATCCAAAAGTAGAACCCATGCATGCAAATGCAATATGCAACAACCCCTGTATAGCACATAACCCGCACCCATGTCCGAATGTCCACCAAATCCAGCTACCAGCCTTGCGCATCCGTACACCTACACATAGTGAGTATTCCCCATATGTAGTAGGAAGTATCGTCCTAGGCAGTGTCCGGATTGTAAATATGTATCCCACGTTTGTAAACATCCCATCACAGGTACGTAAATGCAAATGCCCGTGCGTTAATGTTACAGCAAAATGTGTGTACATCCCGAGTTGTTTACACGCCACGGTGTCCATTACTGTACACATCTGGACAAAACATGTATGTGTAGTCATGGTACTGTTCAGTTTCTACACAGACATGCAAATCATACTACGCAGGATGGAACAGCTGTCCACCATGCAGGTCACCCCACTAGGGTTGCCACCTGTTCAGATGGCCAAGGTGGGACATCCCTTGTAGAAATGTGAGAATTTGCAGGATAAAACATACCCCCGGCCAGTGCAAAGGACAGAATTACACGTGTATGCCAAGATAAAAGCTTATGCCATAGCATTTGAATAGCTTATGCTATCCCAAATAATAGTTATGTGTACCAGATACAAAATACCTGTATCATGCAACTAGTACAGAAAATAAGAAATATATTATTGTCTTAAAATCACAGGACATTTGCCATGTCTTAGGTGTCGTCGCAGGACACAACTGTCCAAAGTGGGACCTCCCCTCGCAAAGAGGAACAAGTGGTAACCCTACTCCCCACTGAATTATCGACAGTATATATTCAACTCAATTACATCCCAACACCACCTCTCAACCTATTACAGCAACAAAACCTGGACAAAGCCTAAAAGGATGGGTGGACAAATAGGGACAGATGTAATTACTGCTCTCACAAGCTTCGAAAGTTCACTGAATAATAGTATGTACATAAGCAGGAAATGCTGTGAAGGATGTGGGGTAGTCCCCAGTATTACAGAGGTCCGTACATATATACTGTAACAAACCGTCACATATGTTGACTGTACTACTACATACCCGTAGTTAATTCATAGTTAAGTCATGTGCAAAATAATAACCCTCGTAAGAATGAATACAGGAAATAGTCAAATGTGAATGGGAACACCACTCACCGTGGATTATGTATCATAACCACCCCCACCCATATTATGTATTGCCAACATCATAAGCTGCTGACAGGTGCCCAAACACCTGTGTCTGTAAACACAGATTAAATGTTTAAAATGGACAAACCCTGTCCATGTGCTTTGTCTGACATTTGAACACGGTCAGGGCAGTACCGTTCACCAGGCGGACAAGCCTAAACCCAGATCACCACATGAACACCCTGACAATTAAAGACCTGTATGTGTCAGGACTATAAGCCTTTGGGTTCTGAATATCCCTGCAGTGATGAAATATGCAGCTTGGGTCCAGAGCAGTAGGGAATAGGGAATGTGTAACATGTAGTACCACATTTTTCCCAGCAGGAGAATGGATGCCTGTGACGTAAGTGAAGCGCCGAGGCATATGTTAATGTAGCTATGTACTATGGGTATGCATATAAATGAGTCAGAACACCAAACGTATAGTGGTTACAGCATCCGGCCAACGTGAATGCAGTCCCGGTTGAACAACGACTACAGCACATATAATGTGAAAGTGTAATGAATGCGTCTGTGCTGTACAGACAGTTAAATATGTAAAGGTGAACGTGTGTTTCGCAAACGTCCGTTAACCGGATTACAGATAATTACTGGTACTGTCACAAGTAATAAAGCCCACGTAAGCACAAAGACTTTGTAAACATATGTAACCCACAATAAGGATATGCATGCGCACCTGCGCGTAACCCACAATAAGGAAATGCAAGTGCGCCTGTGCGTGTGTGATCCGCTCACAGCATAGTAAATTAATGCTGTTTCCCCCACGTTAGTCATACATGGCTCAAACCTGTTAACCTCGTAAAGTATGAAATCGGACAAAGCCATGCAAACTACCGGTACAAATAGGGGCAAACCCCAGATATGTGCCAGAACAAACATAGAAAGTGGATAGAATAACAGGTGTGTCAGTAGTATGGATTCTCTGAAGGGTATGCAGTCGTAACCTGAACTGCTTGCCAGAATTCCCCACCGTAAGTCTCAAATGAAATGCCACTACATTGCCAGATAGACGCAGGTTTATGTAAAACACAGCGAAGATAAAGGGGCAACCAGCTGTACACTCTGCGACAATCTGTATAGTGGAAAGGTATGGTATGGATATAGATATATGTGTATACACATAACCCACAGACGTAAACCAAAGCAAGTTATGAAATGAGGATTGTACATGTGTATATGTATACACAACAGAATTATGTCCCATAGATATGACATATGTACATAAATAGGCAACGTTATATCTAATATGGGTAGACAAACAGACATGCAGGAAAGGTGAATAAACCGCAGCATTCCAAACCATTGGCCAGAAAGTGACAGTCCAGCAAGTTCTACACTTTAAACATGCAGATAGGTGTCCATTGCAGGACTTCAAAAATTGATTCTTACGTAGTGTCAACCGACATTGACGAAAAAGAAGTGACCGCAGCAAATACGAAATAGCTGTACATGCAACAGTATCAGGTGCAAGGGTGATGACACATGTGTCGATAGAATGTATGACGTACGAACTGATATCCGGAGAGTGGGAAGTGCATATAAGTGTCTCCACACTTCAGTACCGCACACATAAAACATGTGTGATGGGTACTGTAGAGGGTTGTCAGGTATGGGAATCATGGGTATGCAGAAATGGGCCTAGGTGTTGTTTGGCAGAGATTTCGTAGGCCCACCCCGTGGGAGTGATGTGGGTATAGCACACGCCTATATTCTCAATAATGGGGCAACCATCCACTGGATATTGCGGAAACCATTTTGGCAATATGTAGGGCCCTATATCAGTGTCATGTAGGCGATTATCATGGATGGACATGCATACGACCAAGATGGTACCCATAACTGGCAAACTGTCAGAATAACACAGCTGCACTAAGGCATAGTACATGAAATACAAATAGGGACTATATTAGATATACCCCAGACAAAGTCAGAACGTTGTGAGAATACTGGCGTACCCATGAATACGGATGTTATGAGTGTTACTAATCATGTAATGGAAATGTCAGTCACTATTATCTACCCCACAGTTCGTAATGCCTTGCCAGCAATTTACCAGAAAGGCACATCACTATGACAAATGTAACAAGGGCAAAGGTCAAACGTCAGGACGTTTACCCATAATGTGTACAGGTTAGGGGTATGAAGGTAACCTGTCCAAAGTACATGTACAGAACTAGTGATACTAGGTGGACAGGTGAGAAGAAAGACATCAGGACAAATGAGAAAACATGTACAAGTCACACGCATGTACTCCGACAAATGTGAATGACAACGTATGCCCTGTGAATGTCAATGTGGAAGGTTAATAGACACAAAAGTAATGTGTCCCTCAGGGTGTCATGCAGTGTCACCGTAACAATGTCCAGTCCCCCAGACACGTACGTGAGCTCTGCCACTGATGGAAAGCGCAAATACCAGCGCACACATATGGTACATGATAGACCAATTAGTGTGGATAAGCAGCTGTTGGCCTGTGTGAGGAATACAACTGTCTGGGTGGGTGTGTCCTGCAATATAAATGTAATGGCATGTGGCCTGTGATGCCGCCATACAGTGTGTGTATTGGTGTCAGAAAGTTGATATTTTGTATCAGACACATACTCCCAACTGTACAGATTTACGCAGAATGTGCAGAGTTCTGCCTCATATGTTTGGTGTGTTCCACGTAACAACAGTAACATTCTGGCACTTTCATGATAACTGAAGACATGAAATAATGACAAACATGTGAGTAAGACATCAAATCCGACAGAAAAGCCATACTAATGCAAAACCTATTATTGTGTCAACTATCTACGTTTGTAAGAGCAACATGTCAATACTGCCCCTATGCGTCCCACTATCAGATAAGGCCTTGTCCAGCAACTTGCTCTAGGAGGTGGAGTGGTATGAACAGAAACAGATACATATGTGAGGAAACAGCAATATTGACTGCAAGATAATGCAGAAGGTATGACATGCAGTACTGTCCGCAGGTATGTGCTGACATGTCAAATGACACAGCAGTCTACATGAAGAACCTATAGGGCTGTCACCTTTACAAATGATGATAGTGGGACATACCCACAGCCATGCACACAGCACAAATAGACATACACACATCAAAACTAGGCCATGATACATGAAGCCTCCGGCGTGTACGAGTACAGTGAGAGTACAGCAAGAATAGATGTCTGCCAAGATATACAGCAAATGCCTGTAAGGGCGTGTAACACCACCCGTAACACGGATGTTGCATGGACAATGTTGGGAGTTGCAACATACCCCATTGGTATGTGAAAGCTATGCAAATATGCGATACGTGAAACAGTCAGCTGTCCATGCAAGAGCGGAGTTATGGGCAGAAAATAGATTAGATATATATATATATATATATATATAGAGAGAGAGAGAGATACAGACATACACACATGTGGCAGGGCTGGTAATCGAACCTACACATGACTACCCTATCACACTACAGCATGACGCATTTACAGAACACGCTACCAAGATTACTAAACACAGCAGACACACAAGCATTCTACTAGGTGTGTGTCAACATCCGCAAAGACAAAGACGTCAGCAGGATACATCTGTGTTGCGAAGCGTCTAAAAGCATAACCTGAGTCCCCAGGCGGATGGGAGCATGCACACACACACACACACACACACACATCTGGCAGGCCTGGGAATCAAACTTACACCTAACTACCCTATCACACTACAGCATGAAGCATTTGCAGAACGCGCTACCGAGATTACTGAACACAGCACTCCCAGAGGCATACTTCTAGGTGGGTGACATCATCCGCAAAGGCAAAGACGCCGATAGGGAATGTATGTGTTGTGAGGCATCTAAAAGCATTACTGTGTCCCCAGGCAGCTGGAAACACACACACACACACTTGGAAGGGCCGGGAGTTGAACATACACCTACCTACTCTAACACACTACAGCATTACGCATTTACAGAACGCACTACCGAGATTACTGAACACAGCACTCCCAGAGGCATACTTCTAGGTGGGTGACATCATCCGCAAAGGCAAAGACGCCGATAGGGAATGTATGTGTTGTGAGGCATCTAAAAGCACTACTGTGTCCCCAGGCAGCTGGAAACACACACACACACACACACACACACACACACACTTGGAAGGGCCGGGAGTTGAACACACACCTACCTACTCTAACACACTACAGCATTGCGCATTTACAGAACGCGCTACCGAGATTACTGAACACAGCACTCCCAGAGGCATACTTCTAGGTGGGTGACATCATCCGCAAAGGCAAAGACGCTGATAGGGAATGTATGTGTTGTGAGGCATCTAAAAGCATTACTGTGTCCCCAGGCAGCTGGAAACACACACACACACACACACACACACATGGAAGGGCCAGGAGTTGAACACACACCTACCTACTCTAACACACTACAGCATTACGCATTTACAGAACGCGCTACTGAGATTACTGAACACAGCACTCCCAGAGGCATACTTCTAGGTGGGTGACATCATCCGCAAAGGCAAAGACGCTGATAGGGAATGTATGTGTTGTGAGGCATCTAAAAGCATTACTGTGTCCCCAGGCAGCTGGAAACACACACACACACACACACACTTGGAAGGGCCGAGAGTTGAACATACACCTACCTACTCTAACACACTACAGCATTACGCATTTACAGAATGCACTACCGAGATTACTGAACATAGCACTCCCAGAGGTATACTTCTAGGTGGGTGACATCATCGCAAAGGCAAAGACGCCGATAGGGAATGTATGTGTTGTGAGGCATCTAAAAGCATTACTGTGTCCCCAGGCAGCTGGAAACACACACACACACACACACACACACACACACACACACACACTTGGAAGGGCCGGGAGTTGAACACACACCTACCTACTCTAACACACTACAGCATTGCGCATTTACAGAACGCGCTACCGAGATTACTGAACACAGCACTCCCAGAGGCATACTTCTAGGTGGGTGACATCATCCGCAAAGGCAAAGACGCCGATAGGGAATGTATGTGTTGTGAGGCATCTAAAAGCATTACTGTGTCCCCAGGCAGCTGGAAACACACACACAAACACACACTTGGAAGGGCCAGGAGTTGAACACACACCTACCTACTCTAACACACTACAGCATTACGCATTTACAGAACGTGCTACTGTGATTGCTGAACACAGCACTCCCAGAGGCATACTTCTAGGTGGGTGACATCATCCGCAAAGGCAAAGACGTCGATAGGGAATGTATGTGTTGTGAGGCATCTAAAAGCATTACTGAGTCCCCAGGCAGCTGGAAACACACACACACTTGGAAGGGCCGGGAGTTGAACACACAGCTACCTACTCTAACACACTACAGCATTGCGCATTTACAGAACGCGCTACCGAGATTACTGAACACAGCACTCCCAGAGGCATACTTCTAGGTGGGTGACATCATCCACAAAGGCAAAGACGCCAATAGGGAATGTATGTGTTGTGAGGCATCTAAAAGCATTACTGTGTCCCCAGGCAGCTGGAAACACACACACACACACACACTTGGAAGGGCCGGGAGTTGAACATACACCTACCTACTCTAACACACTACAGCATTACGCATTTACAGAATGCGCTACCGAGATTACTGAACACAGCACTCCCAGAGGCATACTTCTAGGTGGGTGACATCATCCGCAAAGGCAAAGATGCCGATAGGGAATGTTTAGAGAGTGAGCGGTCTGAAAGCATATTACCGTCCCAAGGTAGACGTACACAAACACGCCAGTGCTGTCATCGGGCCAACTAAATATCTATGCAGCACAACAACACTGAATAGATACGGGATGCACCACAGACAGTACACCCTTCGAGAGAGCAACAAGTGTGTTCAATGTAGGCATCCATCGTGACATTGAAATTGGACATCTGATGCCTGGATGACCACCATGGCTATACAGGATGTCAATGGCCATGCCCACATGCTTAGTATCACACGTCTGTTTGGAATGTACTGTGTATCCATCTACACAATGGCGTACTGGGCATGCTCACACACTTAGCTGTTGTAAAGGGCCAACTTGCATGCACACGGAGTCTAATCATGGAAGGGCGCAGTGTGGAATGTACTGTGTGTCCATTTACACAATGGCGTACTGGGCATGCTCACACACTTAGCTGTTGCAAAGGGCCATCTTGCATGCACACGGAGTCTAATCACGGAAGGGCGCAGTGTGGAATGTACTGTGTGTCCATCTACACAACGGCGTACTGGGCATACTCACACACTTAGCTGTTGCAAAAGGCCATCTTGCATGCACATGGAGTCTAATCACAGAGGGGCATAGTGTGGCATGTACTGTGTGTCCATCTACACAACGGCATACTGGGCATGCTCACACACTTAGCTGTTGCAAAGGGCCATCTTGCATGCACACGGAGTCTAATCACGGAAGGGCGCAGTGTGGAATGTACTGTGTGTCCATCTACACAACGGCGTACTGGGCATGCTCACACACTTAGCTATTGCAAAGGGCCATCTTGCATGCACACGGAGTCTAATCACGGAGGGGCACAGTGTGGCATGTACTGTGTGTCCATCTACACAACGGCGTACTGGGCATGCTCACACACTTAGCTGTTGCAAAGGGCCATCTTGCATGCACACGGAGTCTAATCACGGAAGGGCGCAGAGTGGAATGTACTGTGTGTCCATCTACACAACGGCATACTGGGCATGCTCACACACTTAGCAGTTGCAAAGGGCAATCTTGCATGCAGATGGAGTGTACACACAGAAGGGTACAGTAAGGTATAATTGCCCCCACGCACAGGGCAGTCACACATGCAGTGACCTGTACACACACAGCTGCCATCACAGCTGTCACAGGTGCAGGTCACACATGTACACACTGCAGTGTACACTGTAGCTGTCAAGTCAGCACCATGTCGTTGGTGCAGCACTACACAGCCTTACGGTCCCACAACAACATGTGACACATGACCACTGGGCTGTACAGCAGTGTACACCAGCTGTGCAGAGTACACACGTACCAACAGGGATCCAACAGGTGTTATGCATTGCAATGATACCAGTATACATGAACAGGTCGGCTCAAGACATACCATGGCCCTTACACAGCTGTGACACCTGACTGTTGCTGTACACCAATGAACACATGTCCGGGTATGTCATACATGTGATTGTGTGGATGTGTGCATGGACTGCACACACAACACATACATACATGGCCTTTGATGTACCTCATGCATAACACTGGCCTAATCAATGCTACACACGTGAATTGAAGGTGGGCCCATGTCTCTTGAATGCTCACACTACAGGGGGTAGCAGTGTTGACTGGGACACATACCCTTGTACTGGTCGCCTGTGACACCCGTGATATCATACCGCAGTCCATGTGTTATGTATGTCAACACACATGTCCAACAATAGCAATGCATACAAGCATGGCAACAGGAGACACATGTGACATCTGTACTGTGCATGCAGCAAACATGCATGTGCAGTGGCTGATGTCCGTAACTTAGTTGCACCTACCTACGACATGCAGACGCAATGCAGACCCATCATTGACATCTGTATACGGTGACATACAAACAGCACATATGGAGGGATGTGTGTACATAACGTGGTGAACCACCTGTCTAGATGTATGTGTGCAGGGGGTGGCTCACAGTTGTGTCACACACCATCCTATCATGCCATGTGCTAACTGTACGCTATGTCACTGTTACGTGATGGTGCTGACATAATGCATACACAGCGGTCAGGTGTTAACAACTATATGTCATATAACACCTACAACCTCCCGTGTGTATATAGCAGCACATTTGCCAGATATAGCATTGGTACACATAATGCAATCAATACCGCTGCATGTCCATCAAACGTGTCATCATATGGCAGGTGTATCATTCCCAGCACTGCCATGTGTGTCCGAATGTGTGACCAGGGATGCCACATATCGCGGGGAATATGTCCCAGTTGCTACACATCCCTGTACACCATTGTAGAGATCTGTACATACATCAGTGTGGGAAGCATGACGTTCGCTGGTGAGGTGCATCACACACATCGGCTGTCCGTATACACATGTGTGGTCACCACAGTGTGTGTGTGTGTGTGTCTGTATGTATGTCTGGTGCTTGGTGTGAGTGTGTATGCTAATATACGGTGGGAAATTATCACTGGCCCCACGTGTTGACTAACCCATAATGGTGATGCATTGCACAACCCTGTTGATGCCATAGGTCCCAGCCATACTGGCTACCTGTGCATGTCCCTTCTCTGTGACACATCGTGTGGGTGCATAGTACTGTGAGGGTGATGACCACACAGGCAAGGGTCCCCAGCTGCACACTATGGGGTGTGTGTTATAGTGGTGTACACCCCGTGAATGCGGCCATGTTCACGTACTGTTACAGGGTCCTACTGCTGCAAAGTGTGGCCTCCCGCTACCAAGTGACACCTCACATCATCATTGGCCAGGCCGCTGTGTACAACCCCTGCACCATGTCACCATCCCTGTAATGTGTCCTGCTATGTATGTCACGTCTCTGTCCAGTGTAGCCTGTGGCACCGACCACATGTGTCAGGTGCAGTATATGTGCGGACATCTGTGTCATGTTTGTGTGTCCAACAGTCAGGATGAGGGTACATGTAGCATGCTGATATTGCCATGACGTGCCTGTGTGTACTCCACAGTTACACGTGGGAGACTGCAAACACTGCTACCTGTAGGCACATGCAAGTACACCATAGGAGGGAACCAGGGTATCACAACCAACATGGTGCTACAGATGTAACCAAGACAGATACCGTGAACACATCACAATGCATGCTGCACCTGCACTACATGGTGTGACTGGTGCATGTCGACAGTATACAACCTATGTCACATACACAACTCAGTATTCACACACAACCACTGCAACATACACATCCCTCACTACGCATACACAGGTATTACATACACCTCTCACTATGCTGTTCACCCTGTGCATCAGAATATTTGTGCATAACCCTGCACCAATGGTGTGGATGACAGGGATGCAGCACAGGCTTCATCATATGCACAGGGTGATATGTTTGCCAGGGGCATAGGCTGCACCAATGGATAACATCATGTGTGTGTGTAAGGGCCGGTGAGTTGACTGGACATGTCTGTGCAGAATGCATGTGGATGTTGTGGAGCCCTACAGTTGTGTTTGCTGTGTGCGTGTGTGTGTGTACACAGTTCTGCCATTTGTGATGCCTACACGGGGTATAATTGACAGCCCCAGATTGTACAGTGCAGGGTGTACAGCTCACTGTGTCCGTCCACGGCCACGTGACCTGTGCCTGCCTGGGGTTGCACGGGCACTACCAGGTGGAGGTACAGAGTGGCTACTGTCGGACGACACATGTCCGCTGGAACCGTGTCCCCGCTGAGACCGTCCAGGGCCACGTCCACATGGCCTGCTGTGTCCTGGTGTTGACAGCACAGCAGCAGCTGCACTGCTACTGCTACCAGCACTATGGGAGCGGGCATGTGAGGTGGCACGCTCACATCGACCTACACTAGGTGGTGTTGCTGGCCTATGTCCACGTGGCCTACGCCTCACTCCTACCAGGTGTTCCAGCACAGACAGCTCCCGCTGGTGGATTGCCATGCCTTGGTCAAGGATTCCGACCATTTCACCTAGTCGCCTATCCAGAACATTAGCAATCTGCTGTTGAGCATTTGCCAATGCCTGGATGTTGTCATTTAGGGTATGGATAGCAGCCCTCTGCAGCCTCTGCCCTTCTCTGTTCTGCCGTTCAGCATGTGCCTGTGCCGCCATTACAGTCTGGAACATGTGTCTGGTGATACCAGCTGCTGCGCTTTGTCCTGCAGGTGCATGTCTGCCAGAGGTCCTCCGACGAGCAGCACCGGCCACATGCCTGTGTGGCACATCTGCAGTCATTACACTGACACCATGGTGTGTAGACACACCTTCTGTAGCCACCACACATTCCTGTTCCATGCCAACAGACGCTGACTGTCCTTCCTCTATGGCCACCGGTGATGCGGTATGTGTTGGCAGCAGAACTGTGTGCGGGGAAGAGGACGACATAGCTGGGATGGTAACCATTGGCACAGATTCAGCCCCTGACAACCCTGCGTGTACCTCATGCATATGTTCATTACCGCTAGTATCTGTGGGGACACTAACATCAGATGGACCGCAGGAGGGTAACACACCTACATCACCTGTGAATGCAAAGAAATACTGTAACGTACAATAGACACAGACACACACACAGACACACACAGACACACACACAGACACACACACAGACACACACACAGACACACACACACACACACATACACACACACACACACACACACACAGACACACACACACACAGACACACACACACACAGACACACACACACACATACAGACACACACACACACACACAGACACACACACACACACACACAGACACAACATGCATGTGATTTGTCAGATGGCATGCAGCATGCCTGCGATTGAGCAGAGGGCATGCAGCTCAGACATTAATAGTGTTAGTAAGCATACCTCCCTGGGGTGCACACTACAGCAAGCAGGTGTCATATCAGTAGCCATGCAGTTCACACAATCATGGTAGTATGCATGCATCCCCGTGATACACCATGTGGTCCAGAACAGGATAACAGTACACATGGCTGACGTGACCTTGACATGTAATTTGCTGACATGTGCATTAACATGCATACATGTTTGACACAATGGTGTCCTGACACATGTACAGCATCATAATGGGCTTCACATTGCAGTGTTGTATGTATGCCCTAAGATAGAATGCATGTTTAGCAAATGTGCATGAGCACGGGAGGGTAGTGTGAGCTGTCTACATTGCTATACAGTGTGAAGTACAGACACTGTGCCATTGCATGGCAACATGAGGCATGTATGTTGCTGTAGAATGCATAATATGTACACATTGCATAGCCATAACTGCAACACAGTCGTGATGTTCGACAGATCGTATATGGTAGACTTCAGTGACACCTCCAGTAGCTGTGCACAGGCTTTTAGGTTGTCCAGTGTACCACATCAACTGTATACTCGGTCAACTAAGGCTATAATAGGACCATGTGTGGACAATGTGCAACAGGGTGTATACACATCCCATGTACTGTGTGGCTACATGTCTCTGGCCATCCCCCATGGCCATGTGTGCACATGTGTTGGCCAATTGTGTGTGATGGGCATCTTCTCCACATGGCTGTGTGGTCCCATATGACATACACCCATACATGTCAGATATGCCACATTCCACAGGTCTATGCAGACAATGGGTTGTATGCTTGGTATGTGGGGTATAGGTCATGTGATAGTGTGACAATACTGCAGACAGAACACTACATGTCTGGGACATGTCAGGTGGCACATCACAATGTGTGCACCCGATGGAGGGGCATATGACACAATGGTGACACTTGTGGGCTGCCCATATCACAGCTCACTGTGTGGTACTGTGTGCGTACCACACATGTTGTTCCAATGCATACTACATATGCCTCCATTGTAGAACACCTCCACCATTGTATGCAGAGCTGACCACACATGTCGCAATGACAAGTACTGTGGTTTCAAGTCTGTGTATCATTACGTTTGAATATATTGCACATGGGTGGCATGTGTGAATGCATGGTGGTGCGACCTGCATATCGTGACTGGAACAAACATCAGGTGTGCAAGTGTTAACTGGCCACATGGCAAATAGATCTACACTGTAACATGCCTGATACTGATGATAGTCTCACCTGCAATGGACCCATGTCTGTGCGGCATGCCAGAGGTACCTGTATAGGGGTGACACACCAGTATGAACATTATCCATGACTGTATGACAGCCACAGGTTGCACTGTGCATGTGCACACATTCACCTGTGTAATAACATATAGTATGCACATGTGTGCATACACAACGTAGCATACTGTAGTATGCAGCATGTGTGTCCACATACCTGGCATATGTTGTTACTTTACATTATGTACAGTGACACATGCAACTACATGGGATATAATAGCCATATGTGCATTACTGACTTACCAGGCAACTCCAGGCTCATTGGTTGGGAGACACCCACCTCCACGATGGCAGCTAGTGTTTCTGGATGCTGTTCCCTGGGTGTCCCCAGACTGGCCAGTAGCTCCTCGATGTGTGTGAGTGGGGGCTGGGTTGGTGGCCCATCACCTGTTCCACCTTGTTCCCTGGCAATTGCAGTGGCACGCTGTTTTGCATGTCGTATCAGGTCCATGCAGTGTCTGCGCACCTGCTGGTAGGTGCGGTTATGGCCACCCACATCGTTCACCCTCCTGCGTAGATCCTGCCACAAGTCATCCCACTGCTGGGCATGCTGTGGCACATGGCTGAACAACAAGTCATAGTTGTCATGGAGCTGTGGGATGAGGACATCATCCTCCTGGCGGGTGTATGCTGGGAGGCGGTACGGGCATTATCTGTAAAACATAATGATGGTGACAGGTCACAGTTTCAGAGATGTACAGGGATACTGCTGCACATACATTTCTATGACATCTACTGCATCTGCACAGTTATCTTTGCAAAGCACCATGACACTGACATGACTGACGTGTTTGTGTTGCACATGTCACACCCATTATGCATTGGATATCATCACCATATATGTGTGTCACCTCATTACAGTGTTCATACTCCATGTAAATGCTGTCTTGCTGTGGGCATGTCTATTTGCCTGCACTTGTGTTCTTACCTATCTGCACATGCCTCGATGTGTCCACGGTACTACTGTTGACCTGGATGCTGTGTATATGTCACATATCAACACAGACACAGCCAGAATGGACTTGAGCAGTGACAATGCACACATACACATGGACACCTGTACATGCATGTGTTTTGCCATATACATCTACACAGCACTGTACAACTGTTCAACATCCTGACACGGATTGCCTGTATTACACATGTGATAGACATGGGACAATGGATAGTCAGACGACATTCGCAGGGATGGTCATCAACCATAGCATGTGCGGGCATGGTTTCCACGCTGTTACAGATGGCCATTGTGCCATCGCAAGCTGCATCAGTGCCACATTACTGATCCAGTCAGTTGATAGTACATCTACCATGTGGCCATCACACCATGTATGACTGGGATGACATCTGCAGCTTTGATGGACAGGGTTGCATGGTATGGCGGGAGTATGTCACATATATGGCACAGGGATCTGTCCAGCCTGTGGCGATCCTAGTATTAGGATGGTGGTTGTCCATGACATATGTCGTATAGATCAGGATATGGACATGTAGCATGTCCATCATCATGGTGTAGCAAATGTCCTTCTGCAAGGTAGACGGCATGCTGCATAGTGGAGGTGTGGATTGTGAAGGCTGGTATCGCACATCCATGCATAGCCATTACCCCTTACAGGTGGTATGTGATCCAATATTGGTCACCACAGTGCTGTATATGCCTGGCCAGTGATCTCCGTGCTCATGGATGGCACCCTGACAAGACATGGGTACCTCAGATGACTACCTAAGGGGCCTGGAGACGTCACCATGTCGGGGGGTGCACTGCACAGCACCATCCCTTACACAGTGTCCATAATGTTGACCACAACCTAGGTAGCAGTTTATGGGTACAGGGATGTTCACCTAGCGGTGACACTGCTGGTATCATCCATCAGACTGTGCACATATGTCACACACCTCACACACACAGCCCATTCTGTATGTTGTTCACAACACTGACACAGCTAAACTGATAGGTCATGGCCATTCACAGCCTTACATACACAGATGCCTAACATTTGTCTGTGTGGTATGGGCTACAATGAGGGTAGGGTACAACACATTAACCCTGTTCTACTGTATCTGGCACAGATGTGCTGTGCACATGTCACTCTTGCACCTTTTGTAGTTGTGAGTCTGTCAACAGGCCACTTGTGGAACACTCCTGTGACATGCAAAGGTATTTGTAATCAAATATCCGTGCTATCTTGTACATCTGTACTGCTAATATCTACAGTGCTAATGGTTCATGGACATGCACACCATACTCAGCAGGGTTATAGTGCGGTGCCACCCTAAATGACTGTCATCACCACTTGTGGGTTGATATTATCCAACACCCTATCTGTATTGTATGGTCATGCTAGGCACTTGTTCAGAACATGTGAGCATGTCATGAGCTACTGATTACTATAGCGCCCATTCCACACCATTTCCCACAGGTACAATGGCTGTCCTACACTTCCCAGCTTGCTTAAGGTACGACAGCTGTTGTACACATGTAACGCACATATCCTGTGGGACATGGTTGTATATGCAGGCATGTCCAACTGTCACGTACCAGTGCTACTGCTTGTCTATATGAGGGATATGTCATACATGTGGCAATAGAGCAATTGTCTCATGTACACATTCAATGCTCACTTCCCAACATACGGCACTACAGCCTGTGGGGGATGCACATCTGCAGTCGTGCTGGGCCCATAGCTCTCAGGTGTACCTCATTACGGGGAACGTACCTCATTTGGGGTTCTAAAAGGTGCATGTTCCTCAAGGTTCCACATTGGAAGGGTCTGTCACACATTCATTGTTGTACATAGTTTACCTGCTAGCCATGGCTAGATAGATGAGAATCATATTAATTCATTGGAATATCTGTTTTATACGTAAGACCAGCCTATTTTAGCCATCATATGCCCTTCCTAGTTGACGCTGTTAGTAAGCCAGTTGTAAGTGTTCCACGTTTTGCCCATTTGTCACACGGTATGAGGGCTAATGCTCCTCATTTTGGGGACAGGAGGCTGACAGCTATGGCTGGGGGTAATGCTGTCGCCAACCCTGACTGCACCTGACAGTCATTTGGGGATGTGTAACATTCGCAACACACCCCACCCATCACATAGTCTCACATAATCTACACCACTGGCTACACCTACGAGGACAACCTGTGCAGTACGTCTCCATACTCACTGTAGGCACCAGAGGTAGCCCCCATCATGGAAGACAACATCACCAGCTTATAGCCCACAGACTCATGTGTGCCCACCACATACAGCCAATAGTGTGTTATAACATTCACAACACACCAGTCATAGCTGACTCTGTAGAGTGTCACACTGCAGTTCCACACAGCAGGCTACACAAGGTGTTAGTTGCTTACATCTTGCTGTCGGGTAACTGCTTCTGCAACATAACCTATGCACCCATGCCACACCTCACCAGGTACGATATGTCTGTCATTTGCCATGTTAGTGTAACTGCCCTGTGATACCACTTCACAGACTACATGTGCAGGGACATGCAATAGCTCACCAGTCTTAGGGTGTGAGCCTAGCCCTGGGGAGCATTTTGCATTCGTCCGGACACGATTCCACTGTACAATGACCGACTGTGTCACTTCAACAGTTGCCTATGCTCCTATTGTCATTCCACAGGCATGTGGTATCTGTCCGCTATGACTGTCCTGGTCAAACACAATGCTGTGGCACAGATGACTTGCACCTGTCGGCCCTGGGAGTACAGCTCACATGCAAGGCTCTTGCTGCTTCTATACTGCCTGTCCTGCACAGTTTCCAATAACTGTCACCAGCAGGGTGGTAACTGGCATGTGCGACATGGGGTCATGTGACACATTGCTTGCATCTTCCCCTGTGACACACGCAGGCAAGGAACACCTTATAATGCACCACTCCAACATCTCTGCAGTGACTGGGACCTGCCTGTAGGCTCTGCAGAGCACACCTGCAATGACAGGTTATAGACGGACCATACCTTTCAGGCATATACCTGGACCGGCACACCCACAGCTGAGGGGTTCCCATATCCCACTATGTTTTGCACACATCCTGGCAAGTTGCTTAGCACAATGCATCAGAGGTACTCCATGTGCAACTAACTATGTCCGGGACCGCTGTACACATTGTAACAAGCGACAGAGTCAACATCATACCCCACGGGTAACA
The DNA here is from genome assembly GCF_019279795.1 of Protopterus annectens. Taxonomy (NCBI): domain Eukaryota; kingdom Metazoa; phylum Chordata; order Ceratodontiformes; family Protopteridae; genus Protopterus; species Protopterus annectens. The sequence continues at coordinate 356,972,576 of NC_056732.1, read as the reverse complement.
TACCTTCTATGGTGGTATAGTGGACAGTGGGCCTCAGCTACTACTGATGTGTGACTGACATTACCCCACACTTCACTGGTATAGCCACTCATGTACCGACACATCCATGAGTCATACCCTCCACTCTGCTGGATCAACACATACACACCACCTCCAAGACCTACATTACCCTTGGCATGAACACTACCACCATGTGACTGGTGTTACACACCTGGGGTTATCCCCTCATTGGTGGATTCCGAACATATGCTAATCTACCTTGTTAGCCACATCCCGCAACACACCCATCACAGCATACACATTACATGTGTACTACTACACCTACTACAGACGCCTGCTGACAGCGGTTGTTAACATCATGACACCCGTGCAGATGGACAATGCACATACAAATGCTGACACATACCCCAGTGCACTTAATTAGCATGTACACAACTGCATGGATCATGCTATTCCACACAGAGCCATGATGGTACACACCAGATAACAGACACCACTCTGGTGGTCATGTTCCACGGACATATGATGTACAACAACAGGTGTAGGCTGTTGCACAGTGGTGTACATTCCCATGTGAGGGGTGGCTCACTGGTCAGCCGTGGTGGGGCCACAGGGTCCCTCATCACATACTCCAAGACTAGCTACGTAAACATGACTGCCACACATTCCGGGGTGTACCACCAGGCATTATGGTGGTATGTCAGTATTCGATGGCAACACCCACATCTGCTGTCACATACAACAGTCACTCAGGAACATTGCAGACCCAGGTATTGTTGGCAACATGCTGGAGGATGGATTCAATGCTGACAGTACACCCTCTCACTCACTACAGGGCCGCAATCCATACATGAACATTGTGGTGTCCCTGTGGTCACACCTACACAGCACTGACCTACACTCTATGTGTCCTGGAACACTGGCCCCATGTCACCTTCCAATGTCCCAGGCTGTGATGTCCACCAACCTCTGAATTACATGTCTCCCCACTAGGCCACCATATTCAGTAATAGCCTTGTTTCAGACATTGTAGACCCTGAATGGCACACAGCAGCATTTATCACACTACACACAGGTGGCACCGCATTGCACGAGTGGGACTATAGTCCTACACACCTGACTGGACTGTTCTGCGTGGCTATGGGGCACATCATCAAGGACGCCATTCTCAGAGACATTGTTGGTCTCCCGTCCTCTGCTGCCACCCGGGTTGGGCTTGTTAAGGCCAGAGCATGGCCCCTACACATGGTGGACTCCTTTCATACAGTTACCAGGGCGGTTGCTGATGGTATGGAGTCCACACATCCTACATTGTCCTCTCATTGCCTTTCAGCACCATTCCCCATTCTGGTATTGACAACATACACATCCACCTGCACATCATACCCTGTGTCTCAGGATGTTATGCTATGTGGCTCATGGACAGGACACACAGTGAGGCCAGCATACCATAGTACCTACTACATGTCAGGTACTTTGGCATACCACGGTCCTCAGTCATAGGGCCCCTCATGTTAAGTATATGCTTCCCTGCAGAACAGGCTGGCACAGGGGACTTTCCCTGCCTAGCTTTAGAACCCCTACATACCAAGCGCCATGATTGCTCCACCAGCTGATACTGACTCCAACCATACGGGTGTTGCTGTGACAGATTCATAATATGACTATCATGGCATCAAGCTGCATGACACAAGGTGCATGCACATCACCTTTGCATTACACCATTCACCCACTGACTATCACATGGATGGTAGTCCCCTACATATATATCACATTGTACATGTTTGCAGTACACACATATGTCGCACCCACTCCTGTGGTTACCGTATTGCCACTGTGGCATGGATATCCTCCTATGTGGCCACACCTATCTGTACTGGGTGTGTAACTGGTACATAGGCACCCATTGTACCTCTGAACTCAAGACATCTACACACATTCAAGGGTACACCACCCCATTTAGGGTGTACCTTACACAACAGGTACAGCTTTACATGCCACAACATTAACATGCCATGACGTTTACTGAGCTCCAACAGTTTAAATATGCGGCTGCACTATGGACACCACATCTGTACACATTTGCATACTACATACTCAGGGGTGACCTCTGCTGATCAGACAGGGCCCATGTCCACAACATTATTGATGGATATACTCCTCATACGCAACATAAGCAGAGGCCACTGTGAGCAACATGCTCATGGATATGTGCACACATGCCACAATGAGTAGGATGTGCTTCTGGGTTACATTCCCAAACCAGACACTCACCATGCTGTGCAACATAAGTCCTATGTACATCATGCAGGGACACTCAGTAGCACTGTTCATGTAATACCTCCCTTGGTGGTTGGGAGACACATGTAGGCCTGGGATCACTGCAGTGGCTGTACTGTGCAGTGGTGCAGGTGACACCTGGCTCTGCTCTTCACAGGACACTACCCTGGAGAGGTGCCACTAGTGTGAACACTGTAGTTGTGCTTACACATGGACTTGACAGACTGCATAGTATCCCACTATGCACCTGTGCAGCTATTACATGTCCTTTGTGCATGGTTACTTGGTAGCCCTTCCATTTAGATTAGCTATCATGCTATTACTATGTCCCATACCTACAGGCCATATGTATCCTGTTATTGTACATACCAATAGACGATACCTGTGGTATGCATGATATGCCTGTTATGCTGTGTAGAATATCTGTCATATCTACCTATAATACTATACATTACACATATTTCACATAGTGTCCCATAATGCAAAGCATACTTGCTCAGCGGGACCACCTTACATATGTCATTAACGTGATATGCCCATACACATGCATGCTGTGACAGTATATCAACATATACTATCCCCTGCTATGGCACGTCCTTGTTGGACATACCCTACCACTGACGGCGGGTTGTATGGCATTGTTCTGTTTAATGGCCTCATGTAGCATCCCTTGTGGTGTCTGTGCTGTGTACCTTGTGTCCCACTGCTGGACGCACAGATTCTACAAGCGTTAGTATGCTCAGCAAGACATCACTATATAAATACCTTTCCCCACTTTATGCATTGCGGACACGTTTAATTAATGCAAACCAGGCTATACATACAGTAAAACTAATTAATACAGATCATGCTATACATAACCTTACATATCGGGCGTTCTACATACCTTGTTGTCGTTACGGCATTTCGTTTCTGTCTCTCTAACAGTGTTTCAACTGTTATTCGGTATGAGCATACGGTTTGAATGTCTGGCAAGTCATCCTTATATACGTCGATACCTGAAACATGTGGATTCTTCTCACCAATTGGTGTTCCTGAGTGACTAATTACTTGCATATTAGCTGTGCAGCTACTCCATTCACCAATTACGTGGTGACAGTGGGGTATAATTGGATTCTCCACTTGGGCGTTGCCTATTTGCCCTACCTTCGGGGAGACGGTCTGTATTGTGTTTTGTTATGATTAACTGCAACTGCTATGCATGGAGACAAGTATAGTTTGGATTCATGTCCCCCGTGGATTGTGTGTGACAGGTAGAGTATTTGGTTCAACATGTGGGTGTACCTGTCATCCCGACGTCTGATAACGGAGTATTGCAATCAAAACCTGTAACATGGCTGTTTGTTCCATTATACAACGCCTGCAATTTTGCATGTCACCTTTAATTGTGTCTCTCACACGGTATGTTGAGGGTTCTGCAGATGTAATTGACTGACTGGATGTTTGTGCTGCTATTACAGTTTGTATTGCTTTAGTTTCTAGTGTGGGGGATGTCGGTGGTTGTACGTAACATATATGGTTTGTGGGCCTTGCATTTCTGCATAATCTGTATATATGTGTGTGGGCTCCGTCCCTGATTAGAGAGCTAACAGTTAGTAGACTTATGTTACGGGATTGTACGTTGGGCCATTGTTAATTGGTTTCTATATCGTCTGCAGGTGAGCTTGCTACTTGTATACCTCCATAATTGCAGAGATATATCAGGGGATATGTGTAGGTGACAGCTATCCCTTGTATTTCTGTCCCAGATATTTGCAGTCATTGTGGTTGTGTTGTTAAAAGAGCCTGTTTGCCATGGGTTGCCACCTTATCATATGGTCATTGTTGGACACTTGCGGGACACAAAGCGGTGTTTACAGGCCAACACGTAGCCACGGTCAGTACACAGGTAGCACATACTTTTATCCTCACTACATACCTATTGTTGTGTGACTTTGGATACTTATCATATTGCATGTAACATTTAAGTTTCTTACATACAGGCATAACTATTAAATACGACTGTTACATTATATATGGGACATATTTATGTCCTACCATCTCGGACATTTGCCCTTTGTACTGTTTTATGTCAGGACACACCTGCCCAAGGTGGGGATGTCCCTCCTACTGTGGTACAGGTAGTAACCGTATGCCTACGGCTAGCTATACCCACACCTACCATACTGGTCTGCCTCTGACTTGGCACCAACATACACATGTTGCGGACACACACACACATTACAGTCACACAGAAACGCTGCGGCACCCTCAACGCACACTTACACAGACTACGGCACTCACAGACACAGTTGAACACAGTACCTATGTGGACCGCGACACCATCAGCTGTGACTAACCGTCCCTTCATATCATCATACTATTACTCGCGGATGTACTGTTCCGGTACTGTGTTCTATCGGCCTTTCAGCCTCGTGGTTACGCATGTCGGTATGTTACACATTCCATGGTTGGCGCTATCCTATTTATTTGTACCTCCAAGATGTTATGAATGTCGTTGAACTATCTATCATATTTGCAGATATCGCTGAATCCATCTATATCACCATATATCCCTCTATTGCCCTTTCTATCTGTATTATATATATGCATATGTGTACATATATATATATCTATATATATATGTATATATGTATATATATATATATATATATATATATATATATATATATATATTTATCTATATATATATATAAATATATATATATTTATCTATATATATATATATATATATATATATATATATCTGGCGGGAACATGACAGGCACACAGCACCACCATATGCTGTAAGACTCATGTACTGTTCAGGTGTTGGCATTCCATGTTCCACTGGCTGTTGTGTTTACAATGTTTGAGGGCTGCCTATGTAGGAGTCACACATTGGGCCACCTATACATTACAATTTACAGGTGGTCATGTTTGTGTGCCATCCATTTTACTGTGTGTGCAGGTGGAGAGGTGTCAGTCCGTAGGGGCCTACACGGTCAGAGTATGTGCTATACGTTCCCTCTTTGCCAAGGCATAGGCATATTGGGCATGCCTCCATCTGCCTACTGGGGCTGGCACAGTGTGTTCATGGTCTGAATCCCTCTGTGCCTGTACCGGCCTTGGCAATTGCGGTGGGCTATGAGGGCCTTCACCATTTTGTCCCTGATGCAGCTGCTTCCGCAGGATCATATTATGTAGCATGGCACATACTATGACGATGTGGGCACACGTGCCTGGAGAGTACTGCAAGGCCCACCAGATGTATCCAAGCACCGGAACCATGATTTCAGCATCCCGAACACACGCTCTATGATGATTCTGGTTTGTGCGTGTGCCTCATTATGGCGTTCTTGCATGGGTGTGTGTGCATTTCTGATGGGAGTCATCATCCACGGCTCCAGTGCATAGCCAGCATCCCCCACGAGATGGCCATGTGGGATGTCCCCCCTGACAAATACCTGATACAGCTGTGAGGCATGCCAGATATGGGAGTCATGGTAGCTTCCAGGGCTGCCAGCACACACATCCATGATAATGCCCTGGGCATTGCACACGACCTGGCAGTTGATGGAGTGGAATCCCTTGCGGTTTATGTAGTGCATACCCTGCTCACCGGGTGGTGACTTGATTTGTATGTGCGTGCAGTCTATCGCACCCAGTACCTCCGGGTATTGTGCCACACAGTGGAAGTGACGCATATTGCTGGCCAACTCCTCCTGAGTTCTGGGGAAGTATATCTGCTCATTGGCATGTGGTAACATGGCATCCAGGAACTGGTGTAGTACCCTGGATGCTGATGCCTGTGAGATACCCATTATATCTCCAGCTGGCCTTTGAAAGGTACCTGTGGCCAGTATTCGCAGGCTTACACATACCTTCGTGTCCACTGGTATGGGTTCCCCTCTGTTGTTTCTGGTTCTCAGGCGTGGCCGGCACAGCTCCACTATTTGCTGTAAGATGTCCCAGTCCACCCTGTAACGCTCTACTATCTCCAGGTCATGTAGCCCCTGGTAGGTTACCCTTGGTCTGAACACTCTTCTTCTCCTCCGAGGCCTGCAGTAGTTGTCAGCATCATCCTCCACAACACCGTCAGTCTCTAACACATGCTGATGAATCACAGCTATGGCAGCTCCCAACATGTACATTTTAAAAGTTTCCCGTGTGTTTACACCTATGGTGCGGTGTTTGGGAATACACAGGTGTGTGTTGGGTGCTTACACACTTTATACTATTGTGCTGTGAACACCGATGATGTCATAGGGTGTGTATGTACGTTCGTAGCTACAGGTTATGTTATGTGTTTTACTGCTGGAACTACTATTGTGGTGCCTTTGGTGCTGAATTACATTTGCCTGCCGTGGATTACCTCTTGACCTTCCCTTTACATTTCTGCGCGTTGCACCTACCATTTTCTGGCGTGCATCCTGCAGCCTACTTTCATTTGTACTTTCCTGGACCTGGTGTATCTTGCGTTATGTGTGCTACTGCCGGTCTGCTGTCGGTTTGCTTTGCTCTGCTCTGTCAGGTCTCCTATCTTTGCAATCCAATACCTCCCCTCCTTTCTTTGCATTCACATGCCTCCCCTATCCTGTTTTGCAGGTTTCTGCAAGCGGACTTGTCAGCTGCCGTCGATTGGCCTTCGTGGGTTGATTGGTGTTGATTGCTCATTAGTACTCCAATTACCCTACTTCCGCATTTCCTTTTCTTCCCCTGACCTTCCTGTTTCTGCTATTGTTTGCGGCACGTGCGTCCGATTACTGGGTTTCGGGCATGTTTTCATCCTCATACACATGCGCTTTTGGCCACCATGTGTGCTCTCAGCTAAACGATTCCTCCCCACCCCTATCCTGCAGCTTTGCTTAGCAACGGACAGGCCAGATTTGCAATGCTCCAATGTGCTTAGTGCTGCAGTGGCACACCCCTCTGCTGATGTCATGTATCTCCTCTGAGCCACTCCTCGGTGTTATACCGCTGTGCCGTATGGTACAACCTTCCTCCGGCGGGACATTTGCGATTCAATATTATCTGCCTCATTTGCATGGCATTGACTACTAATTCATAGTTACCGCGCCGAACACTATTGCAAGCCCTTAGCAACCCTTGCACCTTGGTTGTGGTGTTCCATGCCTACCATTGTGTGTTATGCTGTAAACCTGATTTCTATTACGTTGCAATTTTATGACATTTTTATATTATTTCTTTATGTTACAGCTTCCGCACACATGCCCTGCGGTTCTGCTGTGCGTTACAGTGGACATGACATTAAATGTTGTTATTTACGTGTTGTGCATCTTTTCTTATGCCATTGGCTGTGTATTTCGCCATTGGCATATGTTCACGTTGTGATACCTGGGTCTGGCCCTCTTCCATAGCTCCGATGTTATGTTTGGGAAAATGTAAACCGTGTTTCTTGGTTTACATTTCCGTGGGCTTATGCTACACCTGCACCACTTCATGAATCGCTATATGCCTTCATTTGCATGGTGCAACACTGCACATGGGGTGATTTGCATACCTACACCGGGGGCTGCGCAGATCTGGCATACGCCGGTAGTGCATGTGGAATTGGATCGTACCTGAATCGCTCAGCGGCCATATTTGGCGTTATAACGCCTATGCTATGCGTGCACCTGCCGCAAGCTTCATGAATCCCGGGGTTAGTTTGTGTGTGCATGTGTGTGCGTGTGTGTGTGTGTGTGTGTGTGTGTGTGTGTGTGTGTGTGTGTGTGTGTGTGTGTGTGTGTGTCTCCTTTTGTTTTGCATACTGGTAGTGTTACAGAAAGTTTTTTGTAAGGAAAGGTCCAAGGTTGTGATGTAAAATACTTGCAAGTAGGATTGTGATGGTGTAGTTTGTTTTCATTTATATAAATGTGTGATTGCCTATGTAGTAAGTGATGGTTTACTAAACATGTTTCTTGTTTAAAAAAAGGCAGAAATTGAATCATTTATGTAATGTTGCTTAGGTCATATTATAGATAGCAATATATGTGAAGGATAATGTTTGACTGTAAATTTGCCTGTGTCACAAGTGATAATTCAATAAAGGTATTTGAAAAAAAAATGCATGGGAAGTGTTAAGGTTTGGGTTAACATGTATTAGTAAGGTGATGCAGTGGGGGGGGTGAAGAACTGTAGGATAATGAATGAGAACAAGAGAAAAGAAGACTAGAACAAGAAAAAATACTGCACTAAGTAATGTGATTTATGCATGTACAAAGTTAGACAAACTCAGTGAGATATTATTTAATGGATGAGGAAATAGAGTACACTGGGTGGATTCCATGTGCCCATTAAAACTTATGTCTCTTACTTTCTCCCACACCACTTAACTAATGCATGCTAACCTTAACCCTGACCCTGTCCCTAACTCTAAACTATACCTTAATAAAAACGTATTCCACAACACTACCACTATTCAGACATTTATGCTGGAGTTAAAGGTAGTGTTTTTGACTGATTAGAGAATTAAACTATTTTGTTTAATTTTTCATTGGTTATTCTTGCATTTTCATTAGGATGAGTTGCAATCACTATTGTTCAACTTCAATGACTTTGTATTCGAACATAACTGTTTTTAACATTTTGTCATCTCACACACACACACACACACACACACACACACACACACACACACACACACACACACACACACCATGTATACACAATCCGCCGGATTTACTATTTCTTCGTGCAAGACTAGCTTAGTCCTACACAGAGGCAACCATTTAGGAGCAGGATGGCAGCGTGCCATGCATATTAATGAGGGGCGTTGCCTGAGCTTCTAATCTTACACTGAGCATGTAAGAGTGCAGGGGGCATGTCTGAGAGCAGAGCTCTCAGAATATTCACGCCCCTGCAATGAAGAGCAGCAGAAAGGCCCAAGAAATGAGTGAGACCACTCATTAGTGATCTCATATCCCCTACCAACATTCCCCCTGGTGTACAGCAGCAAGTAAACACAAATAAAATGAACAAACTTGTATTTTTTTTTTTAAATCCGATTAAAGCTAACTGTAGGTGTGCAGGTGTGCCCATCACTTAGCTATGGTTAATGCAGCTTAAATGGCTGAAGAGGATAACAAGGAAGATATATGCAAATGAAGCAGCATAGCAGTAGTGTAGTGGGCAGAGCATTCGCCTTATGAGCAGGCATTCCCGGTTCGAGTCCCACTGCAGCACATTTCATTTTCTATGGCAAAGCACATTATAACAAATAGTTTTGTTGCATAACCCACTAAATAACATATATTTATGAACTTGAGTACTGCAGTAAATGCACATGTGAGGTGTCAGTTATATAATGAATAAAGCACCAGTAAGTTTAAGCACCAGTAAGCAGTAGTAAGCATATTTAAGCACTAGTAAGTGGGTTTAAGCCCTTTTGCACAGGGTAAGCAATGCGCACACAGGTTAAGCAATTCTAAAGGTAACTCTATGTAAGCATATGTAACCGAAGGTTAACATTGCTTACCCTCGCGCAGACCCACGCAAACCCACTTACAAGTGCCTTAATCACTCTGTATCCAAAGGCCTTTGTTCTGCCCATCAACAAAATAAACAGCCATGCAGGTCTCAAACCCAGGCCCCTGTACACCACAGTCACAGTAGTTTACTGCCAAGCCATCACAGAAGTACTGACAAATGAGGTATCAGTAAACAAGTCTTCACTATAGTAAAACCAAACTGAACCTGTGAAAGGAATCAGTATACAGACATATGTGCCTTAGCCCACTACATAACATAAATTTGTGAATTGGAGAAAAGCAGTAAGCCCAGAAGTCAGATGTAATTGTAATAGAGTGTCGAAGTCCCCAATAAAACATAAGGACCCCATACAGTGTACATACACATGAATCATGGATACCAGGCATACATATAAGGTGTAATGAATAATAACTCAATGCCAAAAAGGAACTATAATGCAAAGTCTAATGTAAGTAACATTAAACATTGCACAGGCCAGCTTAGGAAGTGTAAGCAATGTGTAGGCCAGCTAACTCAATGTGCCCAGTGTTATACCACTTCAAACAATGCTAACCCTAGGTAAGCAGGTTTGCTCATAGCCTAAACTTTTCAAAATCAGCCAATCATGGAAAAGTGTGGGAAATTGGCCCTACTAAAACCCAAGAGGCAGGAATACATCTCATAACTGGTTGTCGCTTCCCCTTGCAGGCACAATGGCAGTAAGGGGAGAAGGTGTGCACTTTTGGGTGCAGCGCTGGTGCATCCAGGAGTCCAGAGTCATGGCAGGACTCCTTGTCAAAGACCATGATCAGAGACTGCTGCAGGGCCGGTACCAGGGCTTCCAGTATAAGGGGGAGGCCTGGGACCATCTCACCCGTGACCTAACCAGTGCCACTGGCATACCCCAAACTGGTGTGCAGGTCAGGCATCACTATGCCGACCTGAAGCAACTTAAGGGGGACCTCTTGGACCAGTGGATCCAAGAGGCTAGAGTGGCAGGGGATGTTCCAGTTGTGTGTAAGTATCACCCCACTATGTGTGTAATAATTGCCAGCTCAGGTATATCATGAATAGGTATGGCTAAATATTCCTCTTATGTCCCCCACAGCTGCAATGGAGCAGACCACAAATCAGGAGGTGCACGTCAGTTGCCTGGCGAGGTTGCGATGCGAGGCAGGTCAGTAATACTCATGCATTTACTGTCATAGGAAATAAAACTAAAAGTAGTAGTAAATCAACTGCCTGTATAAAACCTGTATTGTTCAAGGCATGTACTGCATATACTGGAGAATATAGCAGTAAGAGTCTCATATAGTATGTATATAAATGAAAGTGTAACAGCCTGACAATAAAGGTCTAACTGCTGGACTGCATGTGTATACTCTCGTATCATATGGTAATGTATATTTGCAGTCATGTAATAGTGCTGTTCTATTAATCACTGTTACCCACACCGTGTACCATAAATTGAATGTGCAGGAATGCCTGAATATAACTGGTGTAATCCCCAGAGGCCATTTAGCACAAGTGAGAGACACGCAGACAGAAAACAGGGAATCTGCAGACAACAAAACCCAAATAGCACATGCAACTGAGATGTGAATAGTTGTTTTGTTTAGCACACACAGCCATGGTTCGAATCCTGCCAGTGGTAGTAGTCTGCATTCAGAATCATACCCCACAACTGTACAGATATGTTCAGAATGTCCAGTAAAGTAGCCCATGTCTGTTGCCTATCAGCCTGTCCCCCTGGGAAATCAGTGGGATGACCCCAGATGTATAGGAAGCAAACAGGAAATACAACTGATTGACACACATCTATGAGAACAAAGCTGGCACACTAGCAACTCCCCCAAACCTTTTAAGACTAAGAAGCCACGTATGTCCCATTTACACCCCAACTTGTCAAGCTGTGGCCAGAGTGTGTACAGTAACAGAGTGTGACATATGTGCATAATAGTACTGTGGAATCTGGTACTGTGTGTGGGAACATTCAGGTAGTGCTAACAAACATTTCTCCCACAGGTCTGCCAGATACCAACACTGTGCCCAGAAATACAAGAATGATACCCTGTACTGGTACTGTTTACATTGGTATTGTATGACATTGCGACTAATGCAGTTGCCCTGACTAATGAGGTAGTACACATCACTGTTGCCCACACTGTCCTACAAACTATTATTGTTTAGGAGATCTGTATAAGAGTGTTGTAATACAAGGTCAGAATGCAAAAGCACAGGGGAATAATAAGACAGAAAGCAGATAGGAGATATACAGCACAACTGAAAAGATGAGGTCAGAATGTCCAGTCTATGGGCCCATATCTGCTGCCTGTCATTATCAAACATCTGTGAGAACAAACCTGTCACTGTAGTAACCCCCTGAAACTGTTAGGAGAGTAATATATCAAGTATGTCCTATCTACACTCCCATGTTGTCAAGCTGTGACCAGAGTGTGTACATTAACAGAGTGAGATGTATGTGCATAATACTAATGTGTAATCTGGAAGTTTGTGTGGCAATAGTCAGGTAGTGCTAACAAACATTGCTCCCACAAGTACGTCGGATATGAACACTGTGCTGAGAAATAAAGACCATTATAACCTGTACTGGTACTGTTCACTCTGGTATTGTAGGGAATTGTAAGTGTTGCAGTTTCTCTGAATAATAAAGTATTACTGGTCACTGTCACCCACACTGTGCTACATAATTTAACTGTGTAGGAAAACATGTATATGTGTGTGTCAGGTCACTAAAGGTGGAAGAGGGCAATATTCTAGATATGTCCCAGCACACCAGCATGTGGTCAACACATGGCCAGAGTCTGTGCAGAAAGAGTTGGATAGCTATGTGCACAACATCAACCCAGAATCTGGGAGTATGTGCAGAAACAGTTAGTGTTAGCAAACATTCCCTCCACAGGTATACCAGGTAAGAGGTATATACTGCAGGTAAAACCAGTTCATGTATAATGATGATGACAGCCATATCGCTGTCCAAACTAAGGCTATAGGTTAGTGTAGTAAGACTTGTAAGGTACAGATAACAGCACTGACTAGGAAAGTAATGTGGACTACAGGAATATACTAGTTGGTAATTGACATCTTTCTCTCCTCCCCACCATATCTCCAGCTATAATCAACATACCCACACCAACTGGTATGTAATGGCACCTATATCCTGATAATGTCCAATTGTTCGATAAATATTTTAAATGGTTCCCATGCATGTGCTATATTGAATTATTCCAACATTGGTGGCATGGTGCCATCAATGTACCTGCATGTTGTTCTTATTACCACTGTGGTCCCATATATGCATGTGTTCTGTTTGCTATGCAACTGTTCCATATCTGGTGTCTGGATTAATGGGAATATCTATGCATGCTGTTATACCTAACCATGGAATGTATTGACTATTACTAACCCACATATGATGATGAAATCTAAACACTATAGCATGCTTGGGAAGGCCGGTCCCAGCGGACCCACCTGTCCCACCTCAGCTGCCCGTGGCACCGGGCACCAACATGTCTGGGGCCCAACCCGGGACCTCCCTGTCCATTGTTCCTGCACCACCTTCGGGTGGAACCACCTCAGGGGATGGGGCTTGCCCCCCCGGGAGTGGGAGTGGACAAGCACCTGTCACTCATCGCCAGGTCGGGGTCATGGTGCTTAGGGAAATCAATCAGCAGTTTGATGATTTTCTACGCCAGCTCAAGGGCGGCATGTTGCAACTAGAGTGTCAGTCTGGCTCTGCGACTCAGCCTCAAGCACAGCCACCATCAGGGCTGTGAAGGTGCAGTGGTGACCGCCCATGGGTGGGGACCTCAGTCCCACTGTTTCCACTAGGGAGCTCGTGGGCTTCCGATTTCCCAACACCCCTTCCCATCAAGGTGTTTACCTCCCACATGTGTCATATACACTGCCCCTGTATGCATCTTGTCTGTCTTGTCTGTTAACCTACCCAACCTACCTCCCCAAATATACCTACTACCCTTCCCCAACATTCCACTCTCACCTGAAAAAAAAAAAGGCAATCTGTTCCCACAAAAAATCTCACCCCATACATAGCTGTCCATTTCGCACACATGTCCACTGGACACATGTAATCCAGTCTAATTGGCATCACAACTTATTATTGTTGTCCTCACCCCCTCCCAGGGGTTTGAGTGGCCAAATCTATCTCCAAATTCAATGTATATGCACAGCTGTTGCTGTAGAAGAAATGGGCAGCTATGGACCTTCCCTGCACCCTTCCTGCACATCCCTGGCTAGTTTCCCTACTGCCTTTCCCTCTTTGTGCCCCTTTTTTCACCACTTTCCTATCAACCCCTTTTTCATTTCTTTTAAAGAAATTAGTGTGGGGTTAAGTGGGAGTAAGCCCTTTTAAGCAGCAGTAAGCAGGTTTAAGCCTATTTGCACAGAGGTAAGCAATGCCTACACTGGTTAAGCAATTTAGAAGCTAACTGAGAATAAGAAACTGTAACCAGAAGTTAGCAGTGCTTACCTCCGTGCAAACCCACACAGACCCACTTACAACTGCTCAGAAGTACCTTAATCACTCTGTATCCAAAGCTCTTGTTCTGCCCAGAATCAAAAGAAACAACCTTTACAAGTCTTGAACCCAGGACCCTGCATACCATAGACAAAGTGATTTACCACTAAGCCATATCAGATATACATAACCTTGATGTATTCACAAACATATCATCCAGCCCAGTCATTCAACAGTACAGAGAATGTATTCCAACATGTGTGTGTGTGTAAATATATTAATATCTAAACAGATACAACATATCTATATATGTATATATATATATATATATATATATATATATATATATATATATATATATATAAACATATATGCATGCAAATGCCTTCATCAATAGATATATATATATATATATATATATATGTCTACATCTATATGTAGAAATATATACAGCAAGTTATATATATGTAAGCAGATATATATATATATATATATATATATATATATATATATATATATATATATATATAGTACGGACATAATTATATTTATGTAAGCAGATATATATATATACATATATATATATATATATATATATATATATATATATATATATATATATATATATCTATAGGTATATACGGACAATGGCAAAATAACAAACACATATATGTCCACAAGCACCATTAAAGGGGTTGAGAGGCCCCAAACAATATACGTCTTGTACAAATAGGTATACCCCCCACACAGCCAAACACGTCTGCCCTGTAATACACTACCAAGTGCTGCAGATCCCATAACCAGCACCTGACATGACATGGGCACAAGATGTTAACAGTACTCCATCCCACCTGTATGATGTCAGGCTGGTATCGGTAACATATCATGCAGTACAGTACACAGGCACATATATGCTGATACAGATATATATATATATATATATATATATATATATATATATATATATATATATATATATATATGTGTGTGTGTGACTACACATACACACGTAGAGATATGTATACTAAGATACATATGTAGAAGGTGCACACAATATGGAACAGCCACTGTGCCTACAGGTAACACCTTAACAACTGGACACTGTATGAGCCACCCATACGAATGACAATCGTTGCCTGCAACATATACCCACAGAGAGGTCATAGGATATAACACCACACACAGGTTTGCATAAATGGAAAACCTTTATTTGTGTACTATTACAGTTGTATATGCCATGGCATATAGTTGTTCAGACACTGAATTCATATAAACAGAGTAATGCAACTGTGAAACAGTTATACTAATACAATAGTCTGGAAAGGTTTACAAATGTTGCTGTCCAGGCTGAGCCCTTCAAATAGTACAAGAGTAAAGACAGACTGGGCCACATGATACCAAACAATCAACAGTAAGTAATGCAGGTGCATAGTGTAGCAGCCCTATCTACACTCTGCACACAATCACTAGGTGGTAAAGACCTCAACTGACACAATGGGATGTAACTGTTACATAACAAGGCATAACTGACACCATCACAAGCACACTGACAGACAGAACATTCTGTATAGCAGGAGGCAGTAGGCCTGCATTAACCCAATTTATGTATATAATTTAAATATAGGTAAATTGTATGGTAATGTACATCCAGATACCTTAAGGCAGGTCACCTCTGATACCCCGACATGTTGTAACAGCCTAGGTTATTTATGGTGCATCCCCCCTAGACTCAATAATATAGGGCCATATACCACTGTTACATACACTGGCCTCTGGAGTGCATAAGGGCACACATGTATTGTGTAGGTGATGCCCACACATATATGGCCCCAGCCGCACCGTATGTGTGGGGGATACAACAGCAGTGCACTGATGGCAGGTATGGCAGCATGATATACTCACAGCCCACTGCAGAACAACCCCTGACAGTATGTCATATGTGCAAAGCTTGGTATGTAGGTGGAGGACAGAGGCTGGAACACAGGCCCATATGTGGAAAACTGTTGTCATACACTAAGGAAGTCACTGGTGTAACAGGATAGTCTGCAACATACACTTAGTCCGGGATATGAGGTTAGAAACATAAATGGATGTAGCCATGTACTGATTGCACTCAACACAGACACTGCCAGTGAAGTATCTCACACAGGACCTGTGTGGTAGACAGACAAAACATGATAGGCACACCTCTGGCCATCAAGAGGATAGGCCCGCAGTTGAGAGCTATGCAGACAGACTGCATTCCAAGGTAAACTAGTATGTACACACAAACCCTGCAACACCAGTACTATACAAAGCATAACACAACTCTAATCACAATCTGTAGTTCTAGAACCTCCTACAAATATGTAGCTGGCCTGAGTGTACAGGTTCTCCTGTAAGAAGTATTGCTACCTGCTGTCTGTAACACTGATACACATACACAGAAAGGATGTCCATCACACAGGAAAGGTAAAGGGACCATGCCCACATGATGTAGGGATGCATAGTAGGTGGCTGCCATGACAGTGGTAATTGGAAGTACTACACAGCAAGCTGCATACAGTTAGACAATGTGGATGTTAACAGCCATGTAGATGGGTATAACATATAACTACTGGTATACATTTGCCCCCATAGGTTATGCATTAACACACCCCTGTCTGTCCTGCCACATAACCGCTGGTACAGAGGTGCCATGGCCACATACTACCCACTAGATATTGACATACATCTCTACAGCATCCCACTCCTCTGTCTGACATACATGACTGTTATGGTGGCCTGGCAGCAGTTCATCTGGCAAGTATCTGGACATTACATCTCACTGGGTAAGTACACTAAGCTGCTAGGCATGTAACAAAGCACTGTGCAGGGTACAGGCAGACTGGCTCAACACTGGCCTATGTTTCCTGTGGGGGGAGTGCACATGTACCTGCATATATAGCAGGTTCTACAGGCATGCCAAGCACAGGGTTACATACACCTGTGTGACAGTGCTTAACCACAACCAATGTGAACACAGCCACAGCTACATATGGTAAGCCAGCATAATATTACAGTATATGGACTATCTGTTCAACACCAACCTCATATGTGCCACTCACACACTAACCTTACATATATTGCGCCACTAGACAGTGTGGTCTGATGCCTGTCTGTGGTATGGAACATGTGCATGTATGGCCCTACAAACATGTAAGCCGATAGGGTAACATACCGTGGAGTAGCATGTAACATCAGATAGAACAGGACCAAGAACAATGACATCCACCACAGTCTGTACACAGGCCAAGGTACATATTAACAATACACACGCTGTCGACAATTATCATAAATACACAGACCTCAGTACTGTACACACAACCACACAATGTCCAGGTTATGTAAGCAAATATAACCCCTACTACAGATAACATGTGTAGCAGTCTGATATTTCACTGGCTTGTTATCAGATATGATGTCACTAATTACGATGTGCAGCACATATGCACCCCTTACTGCATGACATATGTACAAAGTTTGACAGGGTTGTGGCTGGAGGCACATACACAGGGCCAATATTGACATGTTGCTGTGATAACCTCATACATTTACTGTTGTAACAGGGTTTGTTGCAACATATGTCCTATGAGGGATATGAAGTCAGTAACACTCACGGCTATAACCATCTACAGACTGCAATCCTCACACTACCTTCTGCAGTTCACAGAGAGGTGCTCTGTGGGTAACACATGAAACAAAAGGCACCACACACTGCCCAGTCTGCAGATGACCCTCAGATGGGGTTTCCCTCATAAACATAACACTGACATGTCAGGTATTAAAACATGTCAGATAGCCATATCCACACACTCCTTGTTAAACCAACATTACTCCAAATGTAGTATAGCAGCACTTACAGTCTGTAGTCAGGTCAGGCACATCTCCCTCCTGTGTGTTGGCCTGTTTCCACAGTGTATGTTGTTAGAGGTAAATCCCCAATCCATCTGATATGCTGTTTGCCAAACATCAGATCGGGTTCCTGCTCACAGTGAATAAAAGGCCCAACATCAATAAGATGTTCCCAGATATTGGAGTGTGTTTCCATGCAATTGGCTATGGGAATGTTACCACAGCTGATTCACATGCAATCAGCTAGAGGAGGGCTACAATTCATGCAGAGGCCATCAGCTGATAATGAACATCACTTAAAATACACATGCTGCTGCCTAAGCAAAGCAGATGTAAGTCTCCACATCCAACAGAGAGGAAGTGAGAGAGGCAGACAGAGGCAAAGAAATATCAGGGAGGGGTGGGAAAGTAAAACCTAAGCATGTTTGTGTTACACACCTACCAGTACAGGGTAACAAACCCCTGATGTCTATGTAGGACTATCAGATGTCCATGCAGTTATTGGATGCGCCACATAGGTTACATGTTGAGGAGCCCTCAGAACATATATGTGATGGTGAGTGACATCTGCAACAGGAATATGGTAGCTACACAGTAGGTGTAGTACACGTGCCTGTCTGCATGAACAGGTGTCAGCATCAACAGAGCCTCACTCTCATAGGGATGCACACACATTGAAATGCTTGGCAGGGCCAGGAATATAACTCATCACTAGTGCGATTGCCACAACACAGTACCGTGCAGGTATCACATGCACCACAGGGGTCATACGGAGGTTATATGGACAGAGGGTATGTGGAGGTGTCTGACATCAGACAGCATGCTTCAGTATGCCAATGGGGGTTTTAGTGAGTGTGAATGTGGTCACACGCATCATACAACACACACACAGACATGGGTACCAGTACTAATATGCATGGGTGCATTGCTTCACGGGTGTGTAGTGGTTGATGGTGCCAGATGGCTATACAAGGCTAGGTGATGGGTATACCTTGGCATCAGGCCACAAGACAATAGTCTGCATTGTGGCTTAGGGGTGTAGTGTTAGGATTTGCCCACACAGTTAGGTATTGTATTCACCATCCAGTCACCTGGGTGACTGTTGTGTGTGGCCAGTGCTGTGCATTGCTTGCCATGTATGTGTTCCTTAGCCCATGATATGTATGGTGTCTGGGATGTGCACACCTCCCACATGCATGTACAGTGAAATGTGAAACTGTACCTGAGGTATCTGGCCCATGTTGTGTACACAGATTGTTATCAGATGTGCCAGTCCTGGCATCATGTGGTGGGAACTGTTAATGGACAGTAAGTTGACCCTGCACCTACAATGATAGCATGATACTGGTATTCCCTGTTGTCACTGGCATCTGTCCATACAGGGCTTGTATTTCAGGCATGGTATGCCCTTTGTGGGTCACGTTTGCTGACACCACAGGTGTTACAGGTGTCCTGGGGAACAGGGGGGTGGTGCACTGTCAACATGTATGTGCCTATTTTACTGATGGAGAGGGTGCCATGCCCTTTGTAGCCAATCACACCATGGTTACTATCAGTGGGCAATATGCAGAGTACTACCAACATAGCGGGTGTTGCCTAGGCAAGTGTGTGTGTGTATGAGACATGGGTTGAGAGTGTTCCCTGGGTAATACAAGGGTTGCTACCGTAGTTTAGTTGGCATTGATGTCACATGTAGGGGTATGAATCTGCACCCCAGCCTCTTGGTTATTTCACATCTGTTATCCCTGTATGGTGGACATTGTGATATATACTAGGGCCACCATATAAGACGCTTACAAAACTCACTCCACATTGAGTCCAGGTGTTGCACACTCACAAACACCTCCACAGATACGAATCACACACACACACACACACACACACACACACACACACACACACACACACACACACACAAAATTGTCATGTCTGGGATTAGAACTCCTACCAAACTTGTATATTATACTACAGCAGTACGCAGTTATAGGATGTGCCATGGAGATTACTGGAGTACTTCTTCCCCAAAGGTGTATTTCACAGTGAATGACATCAGCAGGATTTCCAAAGTAGGGCATTTGAATTTTACTGAGTGTGAGTAGCCTAAAATGCATCGCTGCCTACACAGACATAGAAACACACACATAACATCCACAACTGCTTTGTGTGGGAATAGAACCCCTCCAGAGTTCTATATCACACTACAGCATGATGCTGTTATAGGATGCACCATGGGAATTGCTGGAGTGCATCTTCCCCAAAGGTGTATTTCACAGTGAATGACATCAGCAGGATTGCCAAAGTAGGGCATTTGAGTTGTACTGAGTGTGAGTAGCCTAAAATGCATTGCTCCCTACACAGACATAGACACACACAAAACATCCACAACTGCCATGTGTGGGAATAGAACCCCTACCAGAGTTCTATATCACACTACAGCATCATGCTGTTTTTGGACACACCATGGAGATTGCTGGAGTGCCCCTTCCCCAAAGGTGTATTTCACAGGGAATTACATCAGCAAGATTGCCAAAGTAGGGCATTTGAGGTGTACTGAGTGTGAGTAGCCTAAAAAGCATTTCTCTCTACACAGACAGACACACACACACACACACACACACACACACACACACACACACACACACACACACACACACACACACACACACACACACACACACAGTTGCCATGTCTGGGATTAGAACTCCTACCTAACTAGTTTATCACACTACAGCAGTTTGCAGTTATAGGATGCATCATGGAGACTACTGGGCTACACCTTTCTCAAAGGTGTATTTCAAGGTGGATGCCATCAGCAGCCTTGCTAAAGTAGGGGATTTGAATTGTAGGTAGTGTGACTAGCCTAAAAAGCATTGCTCTCTACACAGAGACAAACACACACACACAGTTGCCATGTCTGGGATTAGAGCTCCTACCTAACTAGTTTGTCACACTACAGCAGTTCACAGTTATAGGACATGCCATGGAGATTACTGGGCTACACCTTTCCCAAAGGTGTATTCCAAGGTGGATGACATCAGCAGCCTTGCCAAAGTAGCCATTTTGAATTGTAGGGAGTGTGAATAGCCTAAAAAGCATTGTTCTGCACACAGACACACACACGCGCGCGCACACACACACGCATACACACACACACACACACACACACACACACACACACACACACACACACACACACACACACAGTTGCCATGCCTGAAATTAGAACTCCTACCTAACTAGTTTATCACACTACAACATTACGCAGTTACAGGATGTGCCACGGAGATTACTGGGCTGCAACTTTCCCAAAGATGTATTTCAAAGTGGATGACCTCAGCAGGCTTGTCATAGTAGGGCTATGGGGAGGGCAGTGTGTGTGTGCATGGGCCATAACCCATTCATCTAGAGATTGACACACCACATGCAGGTACACACAGGGTTATATTCCACAGGAACGTGCATACAGCTGTGAAATGACTACTTCCCTCTACAGTCATGTTGCACAGCTAGCACTTGCACCACATAGTCTGTAATGCTGACAGATACCAATGGCTAGTATATACAGTGAGTGACATCTGAACCTCATGTGGTTGTAGCCATTTGGCTGTGTGCTGGGTGGGATAGGTCTCATAATGGATGGCTCTTTGTCACAGTCACTCTTTTCCACACATCTATGTATGTCTACTTTTGGCTTATTAGAGTGTGTTGTCCTTGGATGTATGTCTGTATTCCTATCCACTCTATGTGCAAAGCATGAATGGTGCATACTGAGGAGTGTCTGCTCTAACATCTGCAACTGCCAGATATGTCTGGTCCACTGTTGTTTGCAGACATGGGCTTTATTTGTTTAAGTGTGTGAGCATGCCCAGTATGACCTTTCAGTATGATATTGTCTGACATTGCCTTCATTTCTCTAAGTGTGTGAGCATGCCCAGTATGGCCTTCTGTATTGCCTGTGTGGATTGATTCCAGGTAGTTTGTACACCAGTGCAGACCTTTGTGTAGTACTCCTACAGGTAGCAAACTTTTTCTGCAGGGTATCCGTCGATCATTTGGCAATATGAGGACAAAGTGTGCAGGGGATAGTGTGTACTGTAGGTGATTGTGTCTGTGCTGCTTCAGCTACATGGTACTGCTGTTAGCAGAGATATTCAGACATGTACTGTTATACACTGTGATGTTTTCTGTCCTCATATACTGTCAGGTGGACATTCTTGCTCACAGTGATGTCTTGAGGGACAAGGGTGACTGCAGCTGTGTGCGGTATTGTGGGCAGACGCCTACATATTCATGGTAGGTTATGCCATCTTGGTGGGGGTGCTGCAGACATTTGCAGCTGGTTCTGTATATCCGGTTCAGCATCTTGGTACAGTCCTGACAGAGGATCCCATACTTGTACATCCGTCAACATGTCAGTATGGCCTTATATTGCTATGGCAATAACTCACAGCTGTACATATTCCCTCAGGTTACCCAGAGGCACGGGCCATGAGTCAGGACATTACCCCTATTGTGGTGTAAGGGCAGGTATGTAACCACCCATTTATGTGTTTACAGCCAGGGATAGTGTGTGCACACCGCTTTGTGTCAGACCTTGTGCATTCCATGCTGCCCACTCTCCCACCCCCCCTCTGTTATTCTATCCTCTTCCTTACATTATGCATACATTCTCTGATACTTTCCCTATGCTTATCACCCCATCACAGATGTGTGTTGGTGTTGGTCCACAGTTCATGCAGTGGGATATGGTGTACATGTTACTGTAGTTTATCCACATCACCTTGCATGTGGCTTATGTGGAGTGTGTTGTGTTGCTATTTGAGTTTCCATGACATAACATGAATTGGTGGTTTATGTGAGACACAGGCCCTTGGCAGAGGCCTGTGCGCCATTAGGTGTTGATGCAGGCCAGATGTGGCAGGCCGTTGCATTCTGTCAGTCCTACAGTCTCAGCCTGCCATACAGTATATTCCCCTGGGATGACAGGGTAGGTGTGCTAGGTGTTCATGCCAATACCTTCTGTCAGTCTTGATTTGCTGGTGTGGATGCTGGCAGGGTGCTACCTACAGCTAGCGATGCACCTGCATGGGACACCTGCACTGCATGCTGCATTCTATCACTATTGCCATATACAGGTGGGGTCATATTGCACCCATTCCCCACAGCAGGGGTACAACCAGAGAGGTACCTGTGGGTGGTGTTTGCGTGAGCTGGGTGCATGTGTGCTATGGACACTACTTGCATCTGACACACAGATATGCATTGGGCATTCCAGTTATGCTTGCATGTGCAGGTACATCAGCTGGTTCCCAGTACATCACTCCTACCTCCTTTGTGATCTGCGAGTGTTTGGGCAGACAACACCGGTATCTCCTACTACAGGACCAGATAATGTGATGCATACCTGTATGTACTATTCTAAGGATGTGTCCATTTCACAGTGACACAATATATACTGTATGTGTGGGGTACTTTCCCCTGTGTACTGCTTGTATATATAGCCCAACAGCCATGCCATGTCAGTCTTTCAGATGGTGAGACATATTACCACCATACATTTACGATAGCTTAGTGTTTGCTTGTTTTATACTGGTGGGTATTGTGTTTGGCACTGCTGTTGTGAGGACTTGTCCCTGTCATCATCAGTAGTGGGCAATGGCCACCAGGTCTTACCTAAACATGCATATGTAATGACCACTCTCACAAAACATGAAACACACACCACCCTAACACACACATACCTGCATATTGCGCAGATACTACAACCTATCCTGCTACCTTGGCTACCTCTGTGCTCCACTGGTATTATACCTACACATACATGTTACTACATTTCTACATAGGGTTGTAGGGGGGCACAGCTGACTGTTACGTGTGTACATCGGATTGGATGGGGGCACCCTAGACCATTACTACATTTTTAGATAGGTTTGGGGGGGCACACCAGACTGTTACTACATTTCTACGTGGGGAGCACACCTGGCTGTTTCTACATTCCTACACAGGATTGTGGGAGGGGGGCACACTTGACTGTTACAACATTTCTACACTGGTTTGGGGAAGGGGGACACCTGACTGTTTCTACATGTCTACAAAGGACTGGGGGACACCTGACTGTTACAACCTTTATACATAGGATTGTGGGGGGACACACCTGACTGTTTCTACATTTCTACACAGGATTGGGGGGGGCACACTTGACTGTTACTACATTTTTACACAGGATTGGGAGGGGACACCTGACTGTTTCTACATTTCTACACAGGATTGGGGGGCACACCTGACTGTTACTACATTTCTACACAGGATTAGGGGGCACACCTGACTGTTACTACATTTCTATGCTGGATTGGGGGAGGGGGCACACCTGACTGTTTCTACATTTCTACACAGGATTGGGGGAGCACACCTGACTGTTACTACATTACTACGCAGGATGGGGGGGCACACCTGACTGTTACTACATTTCTGGGTCTATGTTAAATGTTCAAACATCCAAAATGTTGAACATTACATGGTCGAGACCAAATGTTCGACATTTGAATGTTTGAACATAAAAACAAAAAAAGAAAACAGAAAAAAACACTTTAATAGTGTAGGCAGGGGGGGGGCAAGCCCCCCTGCACCCCCCACACCTCCCTACTTAAATATACCAACTCCGAGACTGCACTTCAGTACAGAAAATGGAAATTTTCCCTATCTGGACCATATGGTACCGTTGAAAGTCTATCTTTGAGCACTCAAAATTTAGAACGTTTGGTCTCGACCATGTAACGTTCCAAATTTTGAGCGTTCAAAGATTTGGCAGGTACCCACATTTCTACATATGATTTAGGGGACACACACCTGACTGCTTCTACATTTCCACACAGGATTGGGGGGCACACCTGACTGTTACTACATTTCTACATAGGATTGGGGGGGGGGCACCTGACTGTTTCTACATTTCTACACATGACTTGAGGGGCACACCTGACTGTTTATACATGTCTACATAAGATGGGGGAACACCTGGTCCTTGTACATGTTTGCTATGACTGTACTAGTATGCCAGGTACTCCATTTTATTCTTTATTCTAACCTATCATGCTGACTAGAGGCATATCAGTGTACTTCAGGTTTTAGCTTTGGTTGACCTACATATTAGTGTCAGACTTCCTACCCTTCTGAACTAACATCCCACTGCCTGACCTGCTGTAGTCTGTCTGTGTAGGCCTGGGGGGGGGGGTTACCCATAGGCATCATTCAGAGGCTGTAGCACAGCCTCTGTTTGTGTTTGTCTACACCTATCCTGCTGGATGAGACTGTTATTTGGTATGTGAACCTCCTTGACTGGCATGTGTGAGTCATATGGACACACATGTGGCCCAGCACATTTTCTGCAGTGGGTTTTGTCACCCTGTGTAGTACTGGCTACGATGTTGACTCCAGTATTTGTTACAGATGTCATGGTGCCACTATGGATGTCTACTATCTGTTGGCATACCATTCAACCACCCAATCCCTTTGCATGCTCACATCCATGCCATAGATACAGGTAACAACACATTCTACTCCATATGACAATTGGTGGCTGATTGACTTACCTTGTGGGTATTCCAGTATTGACGATGGTGCTGCAGGGCTGCCTGTGTTGGATGCACATAGTACACTCCCTATACATGGTTTAGCACAGGCAGTGTCATGTTTGGCATTCCTTTTACTGTATATGAGAGTCAGAGTGAGGTGTTATTCCCCGGGTCCCTCCTGTGTCAGTGTATGTGCTATGCGTTACCTCTTTGCCAAGGCCAGAGCATACTGGGCATGCCTCCTTCTGCCTACTGGGGCAGGCTCAGGTTGTTCCTCTTCTGAGTCACTCTGTGTCTGTGCAGGCCTTGGCTTTGGTGGGGGGCTGGGTGGGCCTGCCCCATGCTGTTCCTGCTGCAGCTGTTTCTGCAGGATCATATTGCGTAACATGGCACATACAATGGCAATTTGGGTACATGTAGCTGGTGAGTACTGCAAGACTCCACTGGATGTGCCCAGGCACCGGAACCGTGACTTGAGCATCCCAAACACATGCTCTATTATGATTCTGGTCTGTGCGTGTGCCTCATTATGGAGTTCTTGTTCGGGTGTGTGTGCATTTCTGATGGGTGTCATCAGCCATGGCTCCAGTGTGTATCCAGCATCCCCCACTAGGTGACCATGAGGGATGTCCCCATTGGCACATCTGTGGTACAGCTGCATTAGATGCTAGATGTGAGAATCATGATAGCTTCCATGGCAGCCAGCACACACATTCATTATTATGCCCTGGGCATCACACACAACCTGGCAGTTGATGAAGGGGAAGCCCTTGCGGTTGATGTAGACCCTACTCTGCTCACCAGGTGGTGCTTTGATGCATATGTGCATGCAGTCTATAGCACCCACTACCTCAGGGTATTCTGCTGTTTGGTGGAACAGTTGCATATTGCTGGCCCACCCCTCATGGGTGTTGGGGAAATATACGTGCTCACCGGCATATGCTGACATGGCATCCAGGAACTGGTGTAGTACCCTGGATGCTGATGCCTGTGTGATCCCCATCATATCCGCAGTTGGCCTTTGGAAGGTACCTGTAACTATTATTGTTAGGCCTACACCTACCTTGGTATCCACTGATATGTGTTCCCCTCTGTTAGATCTGTGTGTGAGGCATGGCCGGCACAGCTCATCTATTTGCTGTAGGACGTCCCTGTCCACCCTATAGCACTCCACTATCTCCAGCTCATGTAGCTCCTGGTAGGTTACCCTGGGTCTTTACACTCTCCTCTGTCTCCTCACTGTGGGTTAGTCGACAGCATTCACATCCTCACCACCCTCAGCTTCTTCCACAAGTTGTTGTATGATAGCTATTGAAGCCCCTATCATTTTGTTGTTTTGCTTGTTAAAAGTTCCCCGCTGGTATACACCGGTAGTGTAGAGTATGGGCAAAACCAGATGGAAAGGTGTTTGCATGGTTTATAGTAGTGTTGTGGGCTGGGCTGGTCTGCTGCCTGTGTAATTAGCTGATTGTGATACATTTCACCTACCAGCTGTGCTAGTTCTTCTAGATTACCTTCCTACTGCTGTTTTCCCTTCCCATTACCTTTCTGTTTAAGCCTAGGGGTGCACCGCACAAACAGAGTGCTCAAATGTGCACAGAGCTGCTATTTCCAGTTTTCTTTTTTTTCCCTTTAAAACCCAGTGCGCGGCATGCACACCCACTTAGGCAATGTAAAACAGAGCTAGGCAGCCTCAGACACCCCTCCTTACTTATCTTTGCTAAGCTTGGAACAAACCCGAGCCACAGGGCTCCAATCCACTTACAGTATGCCTGACACACACACCCATGATGTCAACTAACTCCTAGGCTTCCACCAAGCTATTCCTACTCTTACACTGTTGGGACCTGACTAGCATGCTGGGGAAAACTGGGATTCACTATCATTACCCTCATTTGCATAGGATTGCCTGCTAATGCATAGTTACATGTCTCACACTGAGCCTCCCCCCTTAGCAACCATGACTCACTGGCCATATTGTCTTCTGCCTGTCATTGACTTACATGGCAGAATAGTGATTTTAGTTAGAATGCTTATTTTAGGTTTATTTTATTATATCCCCCCAATCCCATTTGCACGCCGCTGCCCTACTCTTAAACAGCCGAGATTGGCTAAAAAAAATAAAAGTTGATTTTTTTATTTTTTAAGCTGTTTGCAATGCCGATGGCCTTATACTTGGCCATTGGCATGCTTCCTGAGTGATATGCAGCTTTTATTTGGAGCTGTCACAGCTCTGTTTTGGATTTTGCAGAAATGTGCTCGGTTACTAATCGAGTATATTTCTGCAGATTGCACTAGTTCTGCATGGCCGGTTGCAAGTTTCCTGGAAAGCAGATTCACCTCATTTGCATGGATTTCTCCTGCAAATGGGGTGATTTGCATACAGGGTCTTAGCCCGTGTAGGACTAGCGCAGGAGCGCTCGTGCAGGCTGTTCCTGGGTCGCACAGCAGACGTAATGCCTGCTAGAGCTCCTGCACTAATCCTGCACACCGTGCAAGGCATACAGAATCTAGAGGAATATCTATATATATCACACTCTCTCTCTCTCTCTCTCTCTAGAGAGAGAGAGAGAGAGAGAGAGAGAGAGAGATGGGGGGAATATAGATAGAAAGATAGTATACCAACAAACCAAAACAACCACCACATATAATGTATTAAAAGGATAAGCACTTTTGCGCAATCAGTGATTCATCAGCTTCATACATAAAGAAGTTAAAACAATACTTTTATATAGACACTTACATCATAAAAGAAATATGAATCAACCAATAAAAACATAAATAAAATGCAGTTCAACCAGTAAGAATAACTGTCTCAATGATGCAAGTTACTTTTAAAGTGTTCTATATTGGTAAAACTAACAGGATGCTGAAAGAGCAAGTTTTACAACATATGTGTGATATTAGAAAAGGAAACATACTAAATGCCTTAGCTAAACACGTGGTTAATAACAGTAATAATTCTTTACATTTTCAGTAATGCAGGTTATTTCAAGTGATACAAGGGGAGGTGATATGCTAAATAGAACAGAAGTGGCTGAAATGAACTGGATTGCCACTATGCAGGCAGATAAAACACCAGGTTTAAATGGCTGTATGCCTTTAAAACCAGCCCTAAAGAGGAGGATGTTGCATCATTGACACAATTATTCTTATTGGTTGAACTGTATTTTATTTATGTTTTTATTGGTTGATTCATATTTCTTTTATGATGTAAGTATCTATACAAAGGTATTGCTTTAACTTCTTTATGTATGGATCTGATGAAGCACCGATTGTACGAAAGCACTTATCCTTTTAATAAATTATATGGTATCAGCTGTGGTGGTCACTTTGGTTTCTTGGTATACTACATTGCATTTGATATCTCAGCGTTCTTTGGTTGCTGTTGGCTTTTTGTTTATCTGATAGATAGATAGATAGATAGATAGATAGATAGATAGATAGATAGATAGATAGATAGATTGTAGTCTGAAAACTACAATCCTCTGATCTGACTTGATTTGTTTTAAAACTTCTACTAGGAAAACAGATGTTTTCTTTGGTTTATAAACAAAAATGTTGCAGTGATACATACAGAGATGAAATATTGCTGAGCAAAAACTTACTGCTTCTTCATAATAATAGCAAGATAGCTTATTACCTAATTTCCATCTAATTTGCTATTCAAGCCATCTCCATTGTTCATATGACATGTTCATTGCAAAGCATTTTGTTTTTCATGTAGCTGACCATACAGTTTACTGCTGAAAATGCTCATCACACTAAATTGCTCCACATTCTTTTATGTGTCATAACATGCATTAAATTGTCTTGGAGCACTTTTTTTTTGCATTCAGTACTTCCTTTATGTCAGCTGAAGAGATTGCACCAGCTAGGTAAGTACCAAATCACTCTCTCTTGGTCTGAAGATGGGCATAGAGTAGATGATATGCTTGTGCATGTGTATCTGCTTCCTTAGGCTTCGATGACTATTTTGAAAAAGTCTTTGGTATCGTATAGCTTTTTGTAACAGCTTGTGCGCAATAATTTTATGAAAGGCTCAGTATATTTATTTGTTATTGTGAAAATGGTATTTCTGTTTGGGCATTTGCAGACTGTACAATGGACATGTTAAATGCATTATTAATTTACTACCTATGTCACTGTGTGATTTGATGAAAATATGTTTAAATGTCTGGTTTTCTCAGAACAAAACACACCTGACATTTCCTATCTTTAGTTTATTTATTTGACAAGCTGAACTGCATTTTAGCTTTACTTGTTTAATGGAAAAGGGAGCTGTGGTCTGATGGTTGTCTTATACCTGTGGCATTATGTAGTGAATAAAATCTTGTGTGTGTCTTTTTTGCTAGTCATTGGTAACACATATCTAAAATATTTGCATTTAGAAATAGTGGTTGTTGATCAATATCTTTGGATTCACCGTACATATTCAAAAACACAGTCAGGGGGACTGTAAACCTTTCTAATGATTGTAGAAAAAAATGAATGTAAAAATCATCAGCATATTTGGTACCAAAGAGCTGGATATTTCAAGTGATTGTTGTTTTATCATCTGTAATATAAGAGATTTAAACACAAGTTAAAAAATTACAAAAACATAATACAGCATATTTTCATGACAGTGCCCAAGACAAGGGATCATTTTATTTTATCATGCACAAAAAGGTGATTATAGTGCATGTACAAAGTTAGGAACTTCATCAGGGGATGCCCAGGTGTTAAAATTGTGGTGGTGGGGGAGTGGCTGTCTGAATCACCCTGAGGTGTAGCAAGATTCAGTCGCGGAGGTTTTCGAGCAGAAGGATGGTTCCCAAAGTTGCATATATAGCAACCGGAGAAGGAAGAAAAGTGCTGAGGAAGGAAGAAAGAAAGAAAGAACCAAAGAAACAGCACCATCTTGAGGTTATGAGGCAGTAGGATAAAACTGAACTGAAAGTAAAATGTGAAAAAAGTTAGAGAGCTTTCCTTATAAAGTTGACATCTGTTTTAAATTGCTACATTAGAAGGAGGAGATCCTGACAGATATGTATGTATTATGAGACCTCATACATGTGGTTTCAATGGATAAGGTTTTCTGAAGAAAACATCTCACAACATATACTACTGGAAAGTGATTTGAATGCAGTTAATATCTATATTTATATGTATATCTATGTCTGTATATCTATATCTATCTATCTATATATATATATATATATATATATATATATATATATATATATATATATGCGTGTGTGTGTGTGTGTGTTGCAGTCACGTTATCAGATTCTTTGAGTACCTATTTTCAGATGTAACCTAACAGCCTATAATGGATATGTATATTTTGTATGGATCTGCATGCAAATGGAATCTGCACCAGCTGCTTGTCTGAACTTACATTCGAGTTCGACTGTGAGCAGCTGGGCACACAGGCTACAACACAATTGAGTCTCTGGCTTAAAGGAATTTGTCTTTGAGTATGTGTGTGTACAGTATGTGTATGTGTGCAGCATGTGCGTGTGTGTGTCTGTGTGTGTAAATTAATACAGTTTATGTATATATATATATATATATATATATATATATATATATATATATGTATATGTATATATATGTATGTATGTATATATATATATATATATATATATATATATATATATATATATATATATATATATATATATATATATATATCTCCAGACATCCATCCTCAACCCCTTTTTCCATTTTGCATATGGGGTAGAGGTGTCACTTCTGCAGTGACAATCATCTTGAGCCAAGGTGTACACTGCCGGTTGGCTAGCCCTGCCACAGTAGTTCATTTGCACCACTCCAATTGTCTTTGGATAAATGCCTATGTGCATGTGTTTGGATGTATTTTAGCTACTGAAACATTATGTCAAAGTGTAAATAGTGACTCACCTGATTGTTTGGCTAATTCACACTTCATCAAAGACAGACTATGCTGGTGCTGGCACTAGACTGTCAGACAGTGAGGATCAGAGACTTTTCCCTTTTCCCTTCTGTTGTGCGATCTCAGAGTTGGTTTATAGAAGTAGTAGGGGGTGAGGGTGGTGCAGTCCCAGTGTATGGGTTGCAGGGGGCTTTGCTCCTCTGAAAAAAAAAATATTTATTTATTTATTTTTTAAATATGTTGACTGACTGTACAGTAAATGAAGAGGGACTAGCTATTAGCGCACCAGTGATCTTTCTGTTCAAGACATTTTGAATGAAATCATGTATTCATATCGCTATATTGATCACTCTTTCTCTCTCTCTGTGCTACAATACACACTAAGTCTCCTGTCCATGGAGCATACTGCTAGCTGCATGGGGCCACTTGCCTCCTTGCTGAGAAGATGTATTAGCCCTCCTGCAGGTCTTGCCAGGTCACCAAACTGAGCTCTTAGTCTCCCTTCAGACTGGGCAACCAGCATTTTTAAACACTTCTATTAAATTACCACTTAAGATATAGTAAACATTCATTAATAGAAAAGAAAATAAACTATATTAACATTTTTTTTCATTTAAATACAATCACACATTTTCTTTGCCACTATCATCAGTCCAACATTACAAAAAAATTGTTTAATTCCTACATTCCCTTAAACCTCCTCCTCCTGAACATTATTATGCATGTATCATTCCCACAATTTCTATTTATTTCTATGTAATTTGCTCCTTCCCCTTTCTAAAAATGTTCTCCCACTCATACCTCTCAACCTGGAATCACAAAATACCTAGACAAAGGCCCATGAAAAATAGGTACAACTGGCCAAAAATCTGTACACTGACTAACATAAAATTTGCGTGCATAATTATGTAACCACACTTACTCCAGTGGAAACTGAAGAACAGGCAAGATATTATCATGAAACACAAAATAAGCAATGGTGTTTTATTTATATTAATATTTGAACTTGTGCAAAACTTAAATACAATTTTATTTTATAAAAATAACATTTACTGCTTCAACAGATATGCAAGATACATAAACAATTATGCATTGCATCAAAAGTCACTAATGGGTAAACTGAAATTAAAATTATCAGAATGCTCAGATATAGCTCCATAGAATTAATTATTTAGTTATATGACTGCAGATATTATGGCCATACCTCTAAATCTCTTTGAGCAAGAAATCTGGACAAAGCCACAAATAATGGGGGACCAAACAACAGCACAGAAACAGCCAGTGACACTTTTTAAATACTGCTCTTCCAAATGGACCCATAGCAAAAAGCCAAAAGCTTAATACCTTATAAACAACCTGTGGTACTCAAATAAAATAATGTACTGATCATTTCTGTCCTGGTATGCACCACACCAGCACTGAGTAAATGATAAGGAAATGTCTGTGCAGTTCGGAAATGCACAGAATGATCTATGATTCCCTGAATCACTAGGCTGAGGGGCTCACGCTCACTGTCATCTAAATATTTAAACAGTTGCTGCTACTGCTCCATGTGTTGTTAAACGAATAAATAGACTGTGAGGTCTAATAAATAATTACCATGTGAATGCAAGGCTTGACTTGTTAATATCTTCACACGCACACACACACACACACACACACACACACACACACACACACACACACACACACACACACACACACACACACAGTGGTAACAGACACACACACAGTGGTAAAACACACACACACACACACACACACACACACACACACACACACACGCGCACACACACACGCACACACACGCACACACACACACACGCACGCACACACACACACACACACACACGCACACACACACACAGTGGTAACACACACACACACACACACACACACACACACACACAGTGGTGACCAGCTGAGAACAGTCTGGCAAATGAGCTGGAAATGCTGAAAGTAAGTGGAGATAGCAGTTCCTGTACTAAACATTTATATGTCAGCTTCCTCCACCTCACAGGCAGGATAAACGATGTAAGGCAGTCTAAGGATGAGTTTCCCAAAGAAGCCACACATCCTGGATGCCCTCAAGTGAAAAACCCATCTATTTGGATGGGTGCTGTTAAAAAAAAAAAAAAAAAAGAAGGCGGCTTTGGTGTTTGGTGGTTGTGGTGTGGTCAGTGACAGTAGTGCATACACATGCATGTGTGTGGTGGGTGGAGAGGTAAATGTTGTGCAGGATAAACTAGCACTGATGATCTAGAAGCATCTATTGTAAAACCTAACATAAAAGTGGAAACCATTGTTAGTAAAGGTGATGGGAAGGTAAGGCTGACAGATGAAGCAAAGATGCCAGGTTGCTGAACTCTGAAAAACATAGACCTACAGAAGAGATAACAAATACATAACAATGACAGGTAATAAAGCTGTGGAGAAGGCCACATAACCAACAGGAAAGACTAAAGCATGACTGATACTTCAAGTGCATGAGGACTTGGACATAATCAAAGGAAATGGTAGGAAACTCATGTGTCACCATATTAAAAAAAACATGCATACCACTGAACTTTCATCAACCACCTGCATTGTAGCACAGCTACCAGAAAGACTTTCAACTACTAAGCCAACCCTATCATAGTCTGAGCACATAAGTATTAGCTGTCTGACTTGCTGATTTCAACAGCTCTAGCCAGTTCATTAACCTTCCTAATTCTAGGACTTCATTTGTGACCATTTTCGCAGCTGTTTGTGGTGACTCATCTAAAGCAATTTCAGCAGCAAGCTAGCGTGCATTTCTCGCTTGTTAAATGATTTCATTCTGTAAACTCTTATTTCCGTTCCTAACATCGCTTATAAAAATAGTATCACTTAATCGATGACAACTATGAGTCAGATGCTTACATTTCTGGATGACATAAGGTGTACATTTCTTTGAACAGTCTTTATTTCTGAGGTAGCACATACTTTTACATTACCACACTTATCATACGTAAAGAAAAGTTATTGGCTTAGAGAACATAATGCATACTTAGTAACTTTTTTTCCCATTCAGTGAACTTAAAAGTTACTCAGTGGCACAACAACAAACCAGGTTAACAAACAAAACATGATTTAGATAATAAATTACACAGATGGTCATGAATCAAGAACAAAAATTTTAAATCCTGAGTAGGCTGAGATGTTACAGATGTATGTTTTCCCTGTTCATCAGCTATATAACATATACTTGCTCATTTGCTGTTAAGCAGCACACTTGGCTTATGAGAACTGCTCATAGTCATGTAGTGAGCAGGGAGTATGTAGCAGAAGATAAATTGCTGAACTTCTGGATAATTTTTTTTTTAGTTTTAAGTATGAATATTTCTATATTTTTTATATTATGCTTTCAGAGTTTATAAAACTAATCAATATACTTGTCTTTTCTGCTTTCACAGATTTGTTTCAGCACATCTAACATTTATACTAGTTTCCTCACATGTAATAGGCCAGATAAATAATGAAAGGGTGATGACCAATTGTCTGGGTGATTTTGTATTTTTTCGGTGTAGTAATCCATGAAAAGGAGTGCTGCTCTGATGTGGTTATGCAAAGCATGGACTTTCAGGATGACAAAGAAAATGTGGAGGCCTTTTTATAAGAACAGTCACCTTCCTATCGCAAAAGTATAATATAGTTAACTACACACACACACACACACACACACACACACACACACACACACACACACACACACACACACACAGCTAACTAGAAGCATTGACGTTGTCTTTATTTTTTTCTTTTACCTGGGGGAGCCGGGGCCGGGGAAAGAAAGTACAGTTGTGTACACTTACCATAAATGTAGATGTTCGAGTGTATTCACCATTGCAGTCATTACATTTGGGTAATCTGCTGGCAGGTTGCCCTCAGTCGGCCTGAATTCCAAAGTCTTGGGTTCTGCGTTGGTTGCTGTCTCCTCTTCCATGACATTAGGTCATCAGGGGTATAAAACATGCAGCCGACGCCATTTTATTCAGTTTTTCTTGCCCCAGATGTCAGGTGCCCCCCAAATGGGGAGCAAAAAAAAAAAAAAATATATATATATATATAAATAAACAGCAATATATGAAAATGCACTTTTAGCAACATAAACTTTCCCTTCATCTAAAAGTAAATACACCCGAAAGGCTTTAGAGTATAGTGAAGGAAAGAGAAGTTATAGAAAAGGGGGATGGCGGGTGGGTAACCTGGACTGCAACAGTGAATACACTCTAACATCTACATTTATGGTAAGTGTACAGTGGCGGATCCAGGAATTTGCAAAGGTTGGGGGGGGGGGGGCACAGTCAGGTTAGTTGACTGCTGGTTGAAAGTGGGACACTAGGTTTGGTGGTTATGAAAAGATTATCTTAAGAAGCTCTGCCATCAAGTGTGGAAAGACCTCTAATATAATCATCCAGAGAATAGGACATTATCCTATACTTTGGCACTGCTCTCACCCACAAAGACTTACCCTCAGAGACTGAACCTTCCCTGTGTTTTACGGCCTTTCTGAAAAATTTGAAGAGAGACTCTTGATTTAGTTTTTGCTTTGCTCCTGAAGACATGGCAGCACTTTTTCCTGATATACTGCAGCTCATGTCAATACAAGAACTAACTGCTTCTGTATCTAATGTACATAATAAAACAATGTCAAGTACTACTGAGTTAGGCAATGGCCACAACAGCACGTTGTCATTATACTGAAGAACGCATGCAACACACTTTGCAGATTATCTGTTCTCTGCTTTGCCATGTTGCCATTACTTTACAAACTTGTTTGTCTGTGGATGGTTTGGAAACAAACTAGACAGGCACAGTTGCATTGCTTTGCACATGTGCTGAGGAGGGATGCTGTGTATATTAGGAGAAGGATGCCTAGGATGGAGCTGCCAGGTAAGAGGAAAAGAGGAAGGCCTAAGATAAGGTTTATGGATGTGGTGAGAGAGGACATGCAGGTGGTTGGTGTGATACAGCAATATGCAGAGGACAGGAAGAAATGGAAACAGATGATCTGCTGTGGCAACCCCTAATGAAAAAAGTTTAGTTAGCGAATACAAAGTACGCAAGATAACATTCAAAAGCAAATAGTGCTGCTATTCTGGTGTAATCCACCATAAAAGCACTGGCACTGGATGGTATGCCTCTGAGAAACTTTGAATAGGAGATTACCACAAGATAAGTGAGCAAGGCTAGTACATGCTATCACTACCATGAAAGCCAGACTGAGCCATGCACAGAACCTTGTGGGCACACAGATGGACTAACTAGGAGGTGAAGATAATAGTCTCATCTTATAGCCCAATATTCACTTTCGAAGTAGCCGAAGGACCACAGTGTGGTTGTCAGACAGCCTCAACAGTTTCATCAAGAGAGTTACTGACTGACAATTTCACATACCTTTGAGAAGTCAAAGTGAAAAGGACCAACAGCACCACAGAGATATTCAATTTGTATGTAATCCATCCCTTTCAAGGGGATTAACAAAACCCATATGCACTAAACATGCTTACCAAAGTTACTACAGTAGCACTTTGGTGCTTGTTTTACACTTTTTCATTTTTATCATTACACAGTATATGAGGCTGTGAAATCTTTTTCTGTTCTTCAAGATAAGCAGGCCTGTCACACAACTTGTAAGCCATTCACAGTAAATTTAGAAAAGCAACCCAAGATTTCCCTCATAATGCTTTATAATCAGGTATCAAAGTCATGGTCTCAAGTTAAATGCCAAAAAATGCATAGTGATCCCATTTAGGAAAAACAAAACACCAATTAATTACCACATAGGTGGCAGCCCCCTTAATACAGAAGAGGTAATAAAAGATCTGGGGACCCAGGTAGATGGTAATCTCTTCTTTGACAATCATATTGCCAAAGTAGTTAGGAAATCCTTCTATGTAGCCCATCTAATTACTAAAGGGTTTGCATCTAGAAATAAAGAGGTTATAGTGCCCCTCTACTTGTCACTCATCAGACCCATCATAGAGTACAATGCCTCATTTGGGATGTACCTCACAAGACACTTCCAACAGCTTGAAAGACCACAGAAGTACCTCACAAAGAGGATTACTGGCCTCAAACATATGTCCTATGCAGCCCGACTGGAAAAACTCCGGCTGTACTCAGTGGCATATCGCTTACTCAGAGGTGATCTCTGCCTGACTTACAAAGCCATGTCCAACTCAGAATTGCTGGACATGCTCCACCTAAAGAAATTCAAGTCACTGCGAGCCACTCACTCTAGTGAGCTAAACCTCGCCACAACAATAAATAGAACGTGCTAGAGGGATAGATTCCTATCACAGAGACTCCCCATGCTTTGGAACAAAATTCCTAACTACATTAGGCAGAGCCCCTCACTAACACTCTTCAAGAGAAACCTTGACGAGTGGATGGGTAACAGAAAATACACCCCTGGGATCACTTCATTGGCTCCTTTTGACAGAGGCTCAGTTAATTAATCAATGGGGCGGCGAAAGCTGACACTCTGGCTAGGCTTATAAATGCCCTCGGGCAGATAGCCTATTACCTACCTATGAACCTATGTCACAGACTGCAGATTTGACCACAAGGAATGAAATGACAGAGATAAAACAGCAGAGTTTTCATCCACATGTACATTATTTTCTGGATTGAATTACAAAGCAGTCATTACCCTGGTACATCAGGTTCCTTATACAGGGATTCTGCTCTAAGCAAACCAATCATTTTATGCATCAGCTCTATTAACTTGTAATACAAGCTGTGGCAGATGCATTACTTAGTGAATTCTATGACTGCAAAAGCCATTGCTTTATAAGTAAAAGACATTTTGCACATTTGCTTCATTAGTTCCATTGTAAATTCAGCCAGTCTAGTATCATTGTAGCACAACTCTCTAAATCCCACCGTGTTTCCAAACTAACTGCAGTAAACATTATTCTTTAACTTGAAAGGTCTTAGTTTTGCAGTTCCTGTGACAATTCATGGGATATATTATTCCAGATGCAGTGTAATCATGTACTGATGCCAAGTAAATTATGACATGCACAACAGAACTACTAAATTCATATATTTGAAATGCATATTCTTTTATCTCCCACTGCAATGGGTTATTACTTTCTCACATTACATGTGCCCCAACCTCCAAATAGCCAGTAACTCAACAATCAGCTGCAAACACAATTGTATTTACACACATCAAAACACAATGCCGAATCAGTACATCATTTAACTTCCAGAAGGCTTTCAACTCATTGTATCACCTTCCCAAAAATACTGCAGTGTACATCCAAATATAATCTGGGAACTAAGATATCTATATATATATATATATATATATATATATATATATATATATATATATATATATATGTGTGTGTGTGTATCTATACACACACTCTCAGAAACAATTGATCAGACCCATTAAAAAGTGAGTGACCCCTGTCATATTGTTATAATTCTGCTTGGAATTATCAGAGGGGTGAAAAAAATCACAGCACTGTTGACATTACACAATTTACTTTCTCGATATTGGTATCAACAAAACAAAGTTTCCTGGCCACAAGGTCATAATCTGCACCTCAACTAATCATGTATTATCTAAATATTATAGTTTCTAGGCATCTGTCATATACTGTACTGCCTTGCAGAATTTTACTCCAAATATACATGGATAACAGTAGTAGGCAATTTCCTGAGGCATCTTTATTGTTAACTAAACAGCTGATTAATAAATTCCATTTTTTTAACCTTCTCCAGGCTGAGCAAGAGTATGGTGTGCAGAGAGTAGTTTTCCAACCTGGGTGGCAAGCTA
The DNA here is from genome assembly GCF_019279795.1 of Protopterus annectens. Lineage (NCBI taxonomy): Eukaryota > Metazoa > Chordata > Ceratodontiformes > Protopteridae > Protopterus > Protopterus annectens. The sequence goes on along the minus strand of NC_056732.1, from coordinate 356,933,190 downwards.
AAATAAATAAAAATATTTCAGTGTCACAGAAAATCACACCTCTATACATACATTAAACTGACTAGCAAACAGGAAAAAAAATAATAAAGTAAACCAGATAATTAAGCATTACTTTACTTAAGGGTTTACAGTAAAACATGGCTTGTAGGGAAATGCACAATTTAATTAACGGACTCAATATTAGCATACAGAACAGTAACCCATAGCAGGTGTTACACATGCAGAGTTAACAACTAGTCTTGAGATGCTTGTGTAACCGTGTTTCACTTCATGCGGTCTTATAACTCTCTATACGCAACAGCAGCTTACAGATGCAAAGAAAGTCCATCACTACTGCAACAAAATCATCTAGAGTAACTGTGTGGGCAAGTGTGAAATTCTAAATGATCATATCATCTGTAAAAAGAGCTGGTGTATTTTCTCTCTAGATCCAGCTCAGCATATTTACATGCACAAGTAACTGCCAAATCGTGCCGCGTTTTGAAACACTGCTTTCACTAAGCTCATGAAATTAAATGCATGACTTTACATTACTAAAACGCCACAACACATGTACCTTTGAAACTACCCCTCCCCCCCAGAATCACAGCGGGAGAACCCATTATTTTAACAGCTCAGTCTGCTTTTACTGCACATGGCTATAACTGCATTTTTTTTATTAACAGAAACATAAACTAGTGAAGCTCTCAGGAGGAGGTGTCCCACGAATATCTGCATAACAATGGTGTGTAACCTAACGTTTTTACCGGAGACTAATAAATGCTTGCGGCAATTACGATGTTTGTAACTTTCTTACAGCACTGGGCTTATTACAAATTGTCTTTGGCGCTGAGCATATGCTTCAATAAAAATAAAAAAAAAACTAACACATTACCTTAGCACAGCAGATAGTTGTTTCCTGGTACTTAGCTAAAAACTAGACTCTCCGGTAGCGATACAATCACAGCTGACCAACATTACGTGCCTAAACTACAACAGAAATGCAATTGGAGGAGGATCGTTACAAAAACAATCATCTGACTGCAACCTCCAATTGTATTTCCATTGTGTGTTAGCCGCATTTCCTGACAAGATGACATCACAGGATTGTGTAGAAAAGATGCACCCACAAGACTATTTTTCTTTTTTTCTGGAAAAAAAAAAGTTTTAAAATGGGCCGGCGCGTGCCCCTGCACCAAGGCCTAAATCCACTGTACTATGTTCTTCATGTTTCACTGTTGCAGTCATTACATTTGGGTAGAACCCCAAAGCTATGGATGGGAGGATGGAACTAAATAGCATTAGAAGTGGCTATAAGGCCCTTCAGAAATGCAGTGGCAAAGCCTGCCCTGGATTTAGAAAAGAGAGGCAAATGATAATGCTTTGTGAAGGTATGAACAGAGCTCCAAGTAGCAGCTTCTAGAATGTCTTTGGTTGGAACTCCTCTGAGAAAGGCTGCTGAGGTATAGGCAGCTCTGTTGGAATGTGACCTGATTCCCTTGGGTACAGATTTACCATGATGCAAGTAGTAGAAACAAATGCAGTGGCTTATACACTTAGAAATAGTCTGCTTTGATATAGCCTTCCCCTTTGATCCTGAAGCAAATGCCACCAGTAGTTGCTCAGACTTTCTTAGAGATTTGGTCCTGTTTAAGTAGAATCTTAGTTGTCTGTGTACATTCAATAAATGCAGAATCTTGGGTAAAAAGTTGGCAGGTGAATAGTTTGGTTAAGAGCCACACTGGATACCACCTTAGGCATAAAGGAAGTATTGGTCCTGAGGGACACCCTTTCTGGGTAAAATGTAATAAAAGGCTCCACAGCCATGAGAGCCTGTAGTTCTGAAACCCTTCTTGCTGAAGTGATTGCCAAAACGAAAGATGTTTTCCAAGATAAAAACTTTATATCCGCAGTAGCGCCTGGTTCAAAAGGAGGCAGGGTGACTTTTTCCAGCACAAAACTGAGGTCCCAATCAGGAGTTGGTGATCTTCTGGGAGGCCTTAAATTTTTGGCCCCTCTAAGATACTGTTTTAGCAGAGGATGAGAAAAGATGGGAGGCTCTGTGTTGTAATGAGCCAAGATGGCAGAGGCATGGATTTTTATTGAAGAGAAGGATAGGCCCTTGTCAAGCATCTCAGTCAAGTATTGTAAAATCTGAGGGATATTTGGTTTTGCTGTGTCCGTTCCTTGTTCTTGGTTCCAAGCACAGAATCTTTTCCATTTATCAGCATAAGATTTTCTAGTACTAGGCCTTCTGGCTTCCAAAATGACATCCATAACAGATTTACTGAGAAGTGTTGTTTGAATAATTACATGATCAGCCATGCTGCAAGGTTCAGAGTTTGGAGCTGAGTGTGCAGTATTTGATTGCTCTGCTGAGACAGTAGACGAGGTATTTGAGGCAAGTTCCAAGGAGGGAGTTGAGACATATTCCTTAGAAATGGGTACCAGTGTTGGCGAGGCCAGTCTGGAGCAATTAGGATAATTTTTGTTTTTTCCTGTTTGACCTTTAGTAAGACCTTGGAGAGAAGAGGCAGAGGGGGAAAGGCATAGACTGATAGGTTTTTCCAACTGAAGGATAGGGCATCCACTTTCCATGCTTGTCTGTGGTAAGTCCTTGTGCAGAATTTGTCCAGTTGATAATTTTGGGGGGAGGCAAATAGATCTATGTCTGGGCTCCCCCATTTCTGTGTTACCATGCTGAAGACTTGTGGATCCAGTTTCCACTCGTGCAGGTCCATAAGATTTCTGCTTAGGTCATCTGCCAGAGTATTTTGTTTTCCTGGCAGGAATTGAGCTTGAAGATGTACTTGGTAAGTCAAGGCTGTGTTCCACAGTGCCATGGCTAGTCTGCAAAGGGGGTAGGAATGTGTACCCCCCTGCTTGTTTATGTACCACATAACCATGGTGTTGTCCATCTTTATCAGTAGTTGTCCTGGATGAAGTAAGTCCTTGAAGGCTGTCAGGGCATTCTGAACAGCTAGCATCTCTTTTTGGGTGATATGCAGATGCATTTGTTTTGGGCTCCATATGCCCTGAATGCATCTCCCCGCCAGGTGGGCCCCCCAAGCATAGTCTAATGCATCTGTAGTTAGGGTTTGGGTGGCAGGGGGTAGAGTGAATGACAGTCCCTTGTTTTGGTGGCATGTCTCTGCCCACCAAAGAAACTCCTGTTGTAGGCAGGGAATGAGAGGAATCATTGTTTCCAGACTGTGACAATGTTGACTCCATAAACTTTTTAGGTACCATTGAAGTTTCCTCATATGCAGTCTTGCATATGGAATTAGTAGAATGCAGGAAGCCATTAACCCCAAAGCCTGCAGAATTTGTCTTGCAGATAACTGGGTTTTTGTTGCCATCTGTTTGAAGTATAAAGTCAGTTGCCTTTGTTTGCCTGGCGTAAGGTAAGCCATCTGGGCAGTTGTATTCAAGCTCGCACCCAGGAATGTAATTTCTTGAGAGGGTACCAGTTGTGATTTCTTTTCATTTATTGTGTACCCTAGGCATGTTAGAAGCCTTTTTACAAATGCCAGATGTTGAAGAAGAGTCCTTGTCCTCTGCTTGAATGAGACAATTGTCCAGATAAGGATAAATTTGTATGCTTCTTTGTCTGCAAAATGCAATTACTGGTGCCAGGCACTTTGTAAAGACCCTGGGCACAGTAGATACGCCAAAGGGCAGTGCAGAGAATTGGTAATGCAAAAAACCTGCTTTGAAGCGGAGGTATCTTCTGAGCGATTCCCTTATTGGGATATGCAGGTATGCCTCTTTTAAGTCTAGAGTCACTAACCAAGCATTCTTGCCCAGCATAGGCAGTAGCTGTTGTAAAGTCGGCATTTTGAATTTTGGAATGCCCAGGAACGTGTTCAAAATCAATAAGTCCAGTATTGGATGCCAGGCATTGTCTTTTCGGGGTACCAGGAACAGCCTTGAATAAAAACCTTGTCCTTTTTCCTGTTCTGGTACTGGCTGAATAGCACCCATATCCATGAGGGACGTAACTTGTTTCTGAGCCTCTGCCCATTGATTTTGTGGCAGATCTGGCCAGCTGTTTGGAATTGGCAAGGTATGGAAATTAAATCTGTACCCCTGGGATACTGTGTTTAATACCCACTTGTCCTGGGTAATTAACTGCCTATTTTGAGCATGAAGTGCTAATTTTCCCCCCAAGGGGGCTGCCAAAAGATAAGTGCTTGGTAATGGTAGAGGGAAGTCATTGAGACTGCTTACTGTAGGGTTGTGCTTTGTTTCCTCCAGATTTGGAGTTTGAGGCACCCCATTGCTTTGACCTGTAAGAACCCTGTGATTGGTATCTAGAGCCTTTTGAATGCCTGGATTTGCCTTGAGAGGCTCTGTTGGACACAGGAAAGGACCAATTTATAGTAGGCCAGTGCCTACTGAATCTGTGAGGCTGCACTTGTAAAAGATCTTTTACAGTTTGCATAGATTTAGCTTTGTCTTCCATTTTCTTTAAAACCTCTTCTATTACAAGACAGAGTATCATGCTGTAAAGGGGCATCCAACAATTTAGCTTTAACATGATCAGGCAGATTTTGCTCCTTGAGCCAGGCATGCCTTCTAATCGCAGATCCAGTAACTGCAGGCCTGCAAGAGGCCTCCGAGGAATCAAAACCACATTGCAAAGTATGCTTTCCAACCTGTTCTGCTGAATACAATAATTCCTGTAATTCTTTATTTTCCACACAATCAGAAATCAACATCATTTTCTGTTTCAATAGGCCCATACAATGCTGTTGATATTTAAGCATATGAAACTGGCAGTTTAAGGCCCTAATTGCCAAAGTTGCAGACATATAAACCTTCTTTCCCCATCTATCCAGCGCCCTAGAATCTCTATCAGAGGGGGTAGGATTTTTGGCTGTAGAGGCCTTTACACCTTTGGGACCCTGTGAGATAGTTTCAGGATCAGCAGCAGGATTTTTGAATAGAAATTTGTGGGAGTCAGGAACCCTGTAATATCTGTCTGGCTTACTAGGAGCCGGAGGTAGGGAATCAGAAGCCATGCTTGATTCCGAAAGCACATCATCAACAATGTTTAATACAAAAGATATAGCCAAAGGCCTATGCTGAGGAAGAAGAAGGAAATCCCTAAGCCTCTTTTTTGATTCAGAGAAATCCTGATTCTTCCAATGAAAATGTTCCCTTAAAGTATGCAAGGTTTCTCCAAAAGAATAATCCTCAGGAGGAGATGCAGATGGGATGGATTCTTCTGCATTTGAATCCTCATAGGGTGGTATAGAAAATTCCTGATCAGAAGAGGAATCTGAAGAAATAGAAACCTGATCTGAAGATTCATAATTAGTGTCTTGCCTAGGCCTCTTAGCAGGGGGGGGGGGGGGGGTTGGGAACCCCTGATCAAGGTAATTAAGTCCTCAGCCATTTTGATCATCTGTTTTTTAGGCATGGGGCCTGAGCATGTGGCTCATGCGTCGGTTTTTTAGACTTAGAAGTTGTTTTTGATTTTGTTTTTGAAGCTGGCATCAGTTTTATATAAAAATGTTGAGGCCTGAAAACACCCTCAGAAGCCAGTGCCTGCTCAGCGGCTCCAGACTCATCCAAGGGAGAGACATCTGTGGGTTCAATACTCTGAGAATCTCGCGGCATACCGGATTCCTCATGGGTCTCGGTAGAGGCCTGTGACTCAAAAGTAGCAGGTATCAGGGGCTGTGAAAGCACCTAACTGAGTACCAGCAAACCGGTGACTGGCTTAGGAGAAGCTTCACCGTCGGTTTTGGAAATCGACGGTCTGTCTTTGTCTTTTTCTTTGCGTTTTTTTGTGAACTCCGGTAGTCGGATTGCTATCTGATGTCATTTCAGGGTAATTAAATCTGGATCCAAAATATTTTGAAGCAAAAATATACCGACGCTTAATAGTGCGTTGGTTAAATCTAGCACAAAACTGACAGCAAGGCATGTTATGATCTGGGCCTAGGCAAGGAATACAGTATAAATGAAAATCCTTATGAGGTATTTGCTTCCCACAAGTAATGCAATTATTAACTTTTACTGACATCAGTAAGGAGCAAGAAAGTTTCCCCAACAGGGTACTTAGCTTTAATTGAAGACTTCGGTTCTGAAACTCGAATGAGAAAATTTCAGGAGTCGGACAACTGGCACTTGCAAACTGCTTCTGCTTCGGGCACTGCGCGGCAAAAAGACTGAATAAAATGGCATCGGCTGCATGTTTTATACCCCTGACGACCTGATGTTATGGAAGAGGAGACAGCAACCGATGCAGAACCCAAAACTTTGTTATTCAGGCTGACAGAGGGCAACCTGCCAGCAGATTGCCCTAATGTAATGACTGCAGCAGTGAAACATGAAGAACATCTGATCAAGGTAAATTTTCTCATAATTTCTAAAGTGCACTGATTAAGAAGAGAAGAGAACATCACCTGGTCCAATGACTCTGCAGCTCGACTGCTGCACTAAGTAGCAACGAACGGCGTGCCTTGCTTTGCTCCTCTAATTAATTTAACACTACAGCTGCTCTCAGTCATCCAGTCCAGTCCTCCGCCTCTCCATTCATTGACCCTGATGCAGGCATGCTGCTGCCTGCAACCATGTTGCCATATGGAAAAAGGTAAACACAACAGACTCAAAGAGAGTAGAGTACACATCCCCTTGAGCCTTCAGCCCAATTCCGTCAGGCTGGCAGTCTGCTGATGTCATTGCACACTCACCTGCATGTGATGACGGCAGCAAAAATTTGCTAAAAAAAAAGAAAAAAACAGGGAAATTCAGAAATTAAAGGGGCTACTCGGGAATTCGTGCCACCCCATTATTTTGACCACAAAACTGGTAAATATTGAGGAATTCGGTACGGTTGAGAAGTATGCTCCCAGTTCTTTTATCTCTTTTATAATATTCAATACTTCAAATACAGTTGGTGAAGATTTTGATTTCCATTTTCTAATAATTGCTTTTTTTGGCAGCTAACAGAATTAAACTTAATAAGGCCTTAATATGTTGAGGCAATTCAGATCCTGTGTCCCAGCTCAAAAGAATTATTTCTTTAGTTAAAGCCTTTTGTTCAGCTAATATTACTGACAAGGTACTCTGTAGGGAATTTTTATAATTTGCAAGCTGTTTACACTCTCAAAATAAATCTTCCGTTACCTCTTTCTTCCACATCATACCACCAACATTTGCTGTCTACCTGAGGAATAATTAACTGTATTCTGATTGGGGTTTAAAAATACCTTCCAATCAAAGATCCTAAACTTTCTTTGTTGCATTCTTAGGGGTCAAGCATATGTCCTCCCATTATTCTCTTGTAAATTGCTTTTCCAGTCTCTCTTATGAATTTTTTCTAACCTCTTCTGTTTGATTCTTATAGTTGTCATACAATATTTTATATGCTCTACTAATTATCAGTTTTTAGAAGCAACGTCTGTTCTAGATTCAACTAAAAACTCTACCAGAGTAGGTCTTTCATGTAAGATTCTCCTATCCCTTACTCTTTGCTTATACTCTGATATCAATCCCTGATAAGGAAAACAGTCTGTAGTCTGCAGACCAAACGTCTTCTTGGCCTCATCTCACTGTAATACTTCTCCTTCTCTAGTTATTTGCTCCCAATATCTTGCTTCCTTTGTCAGGTTTCACCAGTAAATTCCATCCCCCTCTTTCCTGTTTTCTGTGCCCCTACTTGCAGTCATCCCTATTTGCAAAATCTCATTTCTGCATTCTTGTGTTGGCTTAGTTCTTACAATATTTTCTGCTACTTTATTAATATAACATTATGTATGGTTGTTATTATTCTCCTTAAGGATCTGCATCCAAAAGTCGGTTCTCTTTATTTCTTGAATATCCCCTCTGCTTCATCATCAACCCTTTTCATTTTGAATTATAACCATTTACTTGTGTTATGTATTTGAGCCTTAACTGTGTAGTTCTAAAATATCCCTTCAAATCAGGTAATGCTGAACCACCTTGTTCTATTGGAAGGAACAACTTATCCCATTTAAAAACTGCCATTTTTCCATCCCACATAAATTCCTTCAACTCTTTATTAATTATTACCCACAACTTCTCCTCTGGTTGATAAAAATATGTCTGACCTAAACATGAAACTAAAAGGACTTAAAACACTTTCACTGCTTGTATCTTACTATCCATATTCTTAAACAACAGTGTGCAGAGTCTCAGGTTTTGTATTATCTTTTGTTTAGTCTCATCCCACATATTCCTATCACTCACAACAAACACCTTTTTAATCCATACTCCTAAATAGTTCATCCTAATTGTTTCCACATAAATATGGGTATAGCTGAACCAATATGTGCACGTGTGTACATAATTTATGGCAATAGCGTTTGGTTTATTTTCATTAATTTTATATCCTGAAAAGACTTGAAACTGTCTCAAAATGTTCCACAACACTGAAATCTAATTTTCTGGATTTATCAAGTGGTACAAAATAATATCATTTGCAAATAAAGCCAACTTTTATTTATTACCATACCATTTATATCTTTACATTTCCGATTCCCTTATTTTCTTTGCCAGTGGCTCTAAATATAAAGCAAATTACAAAGGGGAACGAGGACACTCCCGTCTGGTTCCCCTTTTTAAACAAAACTTATCAAAGAGGAACCCTCCCACTTTAATTAGATTCATAGGTTCATAAGTACTAGGCTATCTGCTCAAGGGCATTTATAAGCCTAGCCAGAATGTGTTGGCTTTCCCCACCCCCTTAGATTAGTTCCCTGCGCCACTGTCCAGCAGAGCCACTGCAGTGATCCCTGGGGTAAATTTTCTGTTTCCCATCCACCCGTCAAGGTTTCTCTTGAAGGGTGTTAGTGAGGGGCTCTGCCTGATGTATATTGGAATCCTGTTCAAAAGCATGGGGGGTCTCTGGGACAGGAATCTATCCCTCCAGCATGTCCTATTTATCATTGTGGTGAGGTTTATATCTCTAGAGCATGTGGCTCTCCGGGATTTGTTTTTTTTTTTTTAGGTGGAGCATGTCCATCAATTCTGGGTTGGACATGGCCTTGTATGTCAGGCAGAGATCACCTCTGAGTAAGCGGTATGCAACCGAGTACAGCTGGAATTTCTTGAGTTGGGCTGCATAGGGCATCTGTTTGAGGCCAGTAATCCTCTTGGTGAGGTACTTTTGTGGTCTTTCCAGCTTTTGCAGGTGTCTTGTAAGGTACATCCCAAATGGGGCATTGTATTCTATGATGGGTCTATTGAGTGAATTGTAGAGAGGCACAATAACCTCTTTTGTTCTAGATGCAAACCCTTTTGTGATTAGGTGGGCCACATAGAAGGATTTTCTAACCACCTTGGCAATATGATAATCAAAGGAGAGGTTACTATCTACTTGGGTCCCCAGATCCCTTATTACATTTTCTGTATTTAGGGTACTATTACTTATGTGGTAGTTCGTGGGTACTTTATTTTTTCCAAAGGGGATGACTATGCACTCTTTGGCATTTAGCTTGAGGCCATGATTTTGACACCAAGTATCTGTCTCAGTGAGACCCTTCTGGAGGGTGTCTGTATCAGCCGGAGTATTAGTTATGGCCCCTAGTTTGCAGTCATCTGTGAACTTGGTCAGCCATAGTCAGGGTTGCCAGATTTCCGACTGGCTAGGTAGGGACTAAAAAAGAAAAAAAAAAAGGTCTTTCACTAGAAGTGAAGACTAAAAAAAAATAAACAGAGCTACTTCTGTTTAACGTGAAACATCGCAGTTCCGCATTAAACAGAAGTAGCTCTGTTTTGCAATGTTTTCATTGGCCCGTATACCGGCATACGGGCCAATCAAAAATTGCTAAACACAGAACTTCTGCATTAAACACAAGAAGTTCCGTGTTTAGTGATTTTTGATTGGCCCGTATGCTGGTAAAAGGGCCAATAAAAAAAAAAAAACAAAAAAACAAAGCGGAGGCTGTCTGGGATTTAAACCGGCAGTACGGGACTCGGGATCAGGCTGATGATCTCGGGAAGTCCCGCCCAAATAGGGACTCTGGCAACACTGGCCATAGTCCTCCTATGCTTGCCTGTACCTCTGAGAACTATATACTGAACAGGAGGGGTCCTAGGACTGAGCCATGGGGGACGCCACTTCTAACCAGTTTAGAGTCGGACGTAGAGCCTGCAACTCTCACCATGTGGGTTCTATCCATGAGTCAGTTGGCAACCCATCTAGTGACGTAGGGGTTTATGTTCAAGCTGGTGAGCTTATCTATAATACTAGAATGGGGAATTGTATCAAAAGCCTTTGTGAGGTTTAGGTAGGCTGCGTGGACCTCCTTTCCCTTGTCTAATGCCTTGGTAACTGTCTCAAAGAAGTCCGCCAGGTTTAGGAGGCATGATCTGCCCTTAACAAAGCCAAACTGCATTGGGTCCAAGGTTTGGAGGTTCCCAATGTCTCTGTTAATGAGTTCCATGATGATGCACTCCATAGCCTTGCAGACCAGGCTAGTCAGGCTTATAGGGCGATAGTTCCTGGGGTCCGTTGTGGCTTCACTTTTGTGGAGTGGGATAACTGTTGCTGTGCGCCACTCTGTGGGTGCATAGCCTGAAGAGAGGCTGAGTTTGAACAGTGTGTTTAGGTGAGGGGTTAGTTCATTTTGGAGCTCTTGTAAGCTACAGCCTGAGACACCATCCAGTCCCATTGAAGCTGTGTTTTCGGCTTTGGATAAGGCTGTTTTAACCCATGTGTCCGTGATTGATGGGGCCCTACATTCTTCTGGTATGGTTATGGGCCCTTTAGGGGGTGAGAGGGGGATGAAGTTTGCACTAAACCTGTCTGCCAGAATGTTAGCAATATCAGTCGGTTCAGTGTATTTTGCGCCAATCTGCACTAACTCAGAGCAGATCTGAGAGTTTTCACTTAGGTTCTTGACATAAAGAATGCTTTGTGGTTATCTTTGGAGTCATTGGCAATTTTTCTTTCGAAACTAGCCTTGGATGATTTAATGAGGGATCATAGTTTCTTGCTGATACTGATCAGGGATGTCTTTCCTTCTTGGGATTTTTCTCTTTGCTGTACTAGTTTCCTCCTTCTGTTGTATAGCTTGTTTATGGCAGGAGCCCACCAGACTGGTTTCCTTTTCTTGGAGGAGTGAGTCTTGGTTTTACTTGGGATAGCATGATCCATGCATTCCTGCAGATGCTCATAGAGTTCCTTTGTAAAGGTTTCAGCAGCTTGGACGGCATTGTCCTTTAGCATGGGGGCTGTGAACCTTTCCACCTCAGTCTTAAGTAATGTGAAGCTTGCTTTTGAAAAGTTTTTCATGGTGGTTTCCTTGATTGGGGGTGGGGGCGGAATGTGGATATCCAGAGTGATTAGTCTATGGTCTGATCTTCAACGTTCAACAAGAATTCAACTTACTCTGTTTAATGGTTTCTCTGCATCAAAACCCACCAGTAACAACAGTATTTTCTTACATTCTGCTTTCTTCTGGATTATAATTGTTCTATTAATGTTAGCTATGCTATGGAATATTTACATCTTATGACAAAAACAGAAAATTCTTACTTTTAATGATTAAATTATGGCTACTTTGAATAATTTACTTCAGCAATTATATTATAAATTGTTTTAAGCAAGTTTAAAGATTAATTGAATTTTTATGGCAGGAAGGAAGATGTTTAGGCCTAAGGATCTAGAACTCAGCCTTGTTGATAGCATTCCGGTGGTATAGAGACTGTTAGACTACCAAATTATAATACTGCAACAGTGATATTAAAGTAAAAAAAAAACAAATTAAATATTATTTGCTGCCCAGCTAGATTTATATCTCTTTCCCCTCACAGTCTATTTGTCTTCTATCTTAACAACCATATTAAGCTTGTCCCTTCCTTTAAATAACTAGGAATGTGTCTTGATCCATCTCCCATTATGTTTGCTCATGCCAATCAACTAAAACTCAAAAATAACCAGTCTCTTTTCAGGTATTGCACACTTTCAAAAAATATCATTCAGAAAGTTAAAACAGCAATAGGAAAGGGAATCCAAGATAATATAACTCTAACCTGTTAGCCAGCTCTTCTCAAACAAAATTTAAGTTTCAGATGTACTGTATCATTTGTCAGGCAGACATTGCCTGTAAAAAGGCATCATTCATGTCTGGGGAGGGCTCTTCTGCATCTAGCTGACTGGTTGTACTGTTTTGTGTGGTGAGCAGGCTGAGCAATCCAGTCTGTCTTTCCATGTGTATTATTGTTTTGATGTCTTTATTTATTTATTTTTTTTGTAGTTTGTTAACCCTTTTCAGCCACTGCCTGGGTTCAAAAGAGCATTAAACAGTCAATATGGTTACAATAAATATAGAAAAACAGTATGTATACAGATTATCATAATGTACATGAATTGAAGGTGATATATTTATAAAATGCACTAATACAAAAGCATATAAGAAAATATGCAATATATCATTTATTACTGTTATTGACAGCTGTCAGTTGAATTGGAATCAATCTTACAAATGTTTTTTTATAGTGAGTGCATAATGAGTCACTAACAGATTGCTTTCTGCTTCTTTGCAGCTAAGCTGAGATCATTGTGCTCAGTTTCCTCTTCCACCATAAGCTCAGGGGAGCTTGCAGTGGTTGTGCGGACTTGTGGGTTTACTCTTGGTGTGAGTTTCAGTTGGTTGACTATTTATGAACTACTTTGCACAATTTCAGCTATGCTATCTGTTACCTGTAGGCTGAATCCATGCCCAGCATGACTGACATTGGACTGTCTTGATGTATGGGCTAATGATTCATCAAACTATCTCTTCTTCATTGTCCATGATTTCTTTTTACATCTGCTTTAAAAGAAGTGTTATTTACACCAGTTTTAAGTAATTTATATTATGATAATTTGGATAACTATTACTCTAACCCTAACACACTGTTTATAGGTAAGTTTATTGAGAAAGGTGATTCAGTCCTCAAAGAGTACAATATTCATGATACATTCTAGGTTGATTTCTGCACTACACTAACGCCATGTTCCTTACATGGGTCAAGGAAGGGATAAACAGTATTATTCTCTTTTCATCCTCCTTCGCCTCTCTTTACCATATAACATGGCAGATTTTGGCATTCTTTTCATCTTGGTTCTGAACCTAACATGGAGCTACAGGAACTGTTCTGAAATGGCCTGCTACCTACCTTTCAGGGTGCACTTAGAGAATGTATCTGAAGGAAAACTTGACAACTATTTCTTCTGCCACATCTAGAGTTGCATATGGTTCTGTTTTGGAACAGTTGTTGCTCTCTTTGCATAAGCTTCACAGTTAGCTGATGACACTCTGCTCTGCTTCTCCTTGGCTCAGGACAAATAATCTCCCACAGTTTCATTGTTTAAAGTCTTAGAATACTTCCGTCACTGGATGAATGCTCTTTTTTGTAGAAAATGGAAATCAGAATCAAAGCCAACTGTAACTGTGGTACTGAATATTGTAGAGGAGATAAATAATTGGAGGTGGGATCTATAGAAAACAGAAGGAGCAAACACAATTAAAATAAATGGAATTGTGTGAACATGCAGAATAATGTTCAGGAGATGGAATGAGGTTTTAAGAAAGGCAGGAATTGAACAATGTATACAACATTGGAGTAGATAATTGTTAAAAAGAAAGAAAGCATGTATGTAGTATAAAATGCGTGAAAATATTAATGTGGCTTGTTTTCTTTTCTATTAATGTGTGTGTGTACCTACCTATGTCTTAAGTGGTAATTTAATAAAGGCATATATATAAAAATGGATGACTGCCAACCATATGAGGCTTAACACTACCAAGGGAATTGTCAAGGCTATCCATGCTGTCTTATGGAATTCTAATTGCACAACTCTTAATCCTTCCATTGTATAAAAGGTAGCAAGTTGTTTTTTTTTTTTTTGTGAAGAAAGTTAAAAACCTTAACGCATTCCTCTCACCTGCTCAGCATTAAGTGGAGTGTCACAATTTTAACTTGTTTTTAAGTCCTTGCACTGCTGCTCTGACTTGTTCTTTGCTAGCTCCAGTTTGTGTTTTCACTGGCTCAATTATCCAGCTAATGAAAGAACAGCTTCTCAAGGTCCAAAAGAACTAATGGAGTCGATGCTGGCTTCTAGCCTCAATTTACATTTGTCCACTGAAAGGACCTATTGCACTGTGCAGCTAGAAAACAGACCAACAAGGCAGTCTTCAGTCTGTTTCAAACCCAATACAGTAAGCACAAAGTCAATGGGTCGAGGCATGAAGCTTGCATGAGATTTGTTGGACTGTGTAGCTATCTTCTTATTTTTTTTTCTTTTTATTTGTGGTTTAGGTTTGGCAGCTACTGTTTAATTTGGCTCTGCAGACTTTTGATATTTGTGGTTTGAAGCTGCCAACTTGCTGCTCTGTGCTACTGCCACAATCAGCCTTCCTCCTGCATTGGCAAAAATGCCGTATTCCTGTGCAGTTCTTGGCTTGCTGCTTAAAAGCTTTTAGTTTGCGACTGCTAAGTAAGTGGTCTTGATCCCTCTATTGGTGTTCTAGTGCTCTATGGGCTTCAGCTTAACTTTTACAGTCTGTCCCAGATTTGGACTGAGTGGAGTACTTACTGCTGCCTTCCAGTTACTACAATGCTGGTTCCATTCCCTGGCTGCTAAATAAAGGATGATCTGTTTGCTTCTGCTTGCCGGATGGCTTTTTTAAATAATATCATTATTTTTATTATTTTTTGCAGCTGCTTCCCCTTCACTTCTGTGTAACAGGTGAACAGGTGCCTGAGTGAACTGATTTGGAATAGAGTGGCTGCTGCCACCTGATACTGTTGAATCTGACTGACTCAAAGAGCTGGCAGAGGGAATAAAGCACTAAGTATTACTAAGTAAAGTAAGATAATGCATCACTGAATTGCCTTATTTTTTTGTCTGTTCCTTGTAAAATTTGTGGGTTTCTGGAAAATTGTTAAACATTGCATTAATTAATGATAGGCCTCTGAGTTTCAGACATCATAATATAAACTTACTATCCTTCAGAAAATCAAGTTAATGCAAAACCTGTTGTCATAACAATTTTCTAAGACCAGTATTTAAAACTGTTCATGATTTTGGAGCTTTTGTCCCCCATAATGTTTAGCTTTTTGCCTGATGCATGCACTATGAAGTTACAGTGATGGCAGAAATTTCATGTTGTGGATATAATATTTTATATTTAATGCTGCAGTGGGTTGGAAAATGAGCTTAGGCTATGCAAATAACTGTAGTAAAATGTGTGTGTGTGTGTGTGTGTGTGGAGGGGGTTGCCGGTTGTTTTGAAGGGGCTGTAATAGTTTGCAATGTATATGTCCTGCCAAGAGTGAGCTAAACTATATTACTAGAGCTATTATTTATGTCTCTTCACTGAGACCATCCAACCACTTGCTAATCAACTAACAGCTGAAAGTTCTGCCCTTCCAACCAATACTACTAACTTTCTCACAACTCTAAACCTGCAATCTGTCCCAACTTTCCTCATGTGCAACCTCTTAAGTAAACTAAAACCTACTATCTCCTCAGCTGACCGGCTACCTGCTGAATACCTGCAAAAGGCAGCCAAAGTCATAGCTTATCCTGTATCATTGCTGATAAATAGAACCATACAAGAAAGCACTATTCCCACCATCTGGAAAATCTCCTACATTATCCCCCTACACAAGGGTGGAAACTCCAGAGAATATTCTAAGTATGGTCCCATAGCTCTACTTTCCCCATTAGCTAAAATAATGGAAAAGTGCATCCACAGACAGTTACTAGACCACCTACTCCAGAACAATTTACTGGCCAAATCTCAACATGGCTTCAGGCCTTTCCACAGTACAACTGCACTCCTCTCCTTCACTTGCAACATCAATAAAAACCGTAATAACAATCTTTTGTCTTCAGCACTTTTCATCGACCTCTCAAAAACATTTGACATGGTCAACCACCTCTTACTTCTCAATATTCTAAAATCCTTCTCTCTGGACACAAAGACTATAAAATGGTTCCAGTCCTACCTTGATAATAGACAGCAGGCAGTGCTATGGGACAACAACCTCTCAACCCATCTCCCAGTTACCCTAAGTGTTCCTCAGGGCTCTATATTGGGCCCCCTCCTTTTCTCAATATTTATCAATGACCTCAACCTAGCTATTCTTTTAAATAACTGTGTACAATATGCAGATGATTCGACAATAATCTGCTCAGCTAAATCTCAATCCCAACTACAGACTCTAACTCAGACAATTCAATAAAACAGAAAATTGGTTCCTACAATGCTGCCTCCTCTTGAACCCCCAAAAAAACAAACTCCTCCTCTTCACTCCTACCCGTAAATCACTCCCAATTTCTAGGGGTAACCATTGATAACAACCTGAACTTTGAAACCCATATCAACAATACCATAAAAACTGTCAACATGAAACTACGCTCCCTTTATAGGATAAAACCCTTTCTCTCCCCACTAGCCAGAACCACTATTGACTATTTCCACCTTATCTCACACTTTTTTATGCTTCTTCCATATATACTAACTTGTCAAAAAATAACCTTAACAAGCTAGCCAACGCTTACAATAGCACTGCCAGATTTGCTACTGCTTCCTCCTTTAGGACCCATCACTGCCATAATCTGAAACAATTAGGCTGGTTAGAGCTTCTGAATCAGATTCACTTTAAACAACTCGCCATTGCGCACAAAACCCTTTCCCTCCCTACCAATACCCCAATACGTGCTAGTCTCATTACCCAATATAAGAACCTTTCAACTTTATGCTCCTCTAATAAACTACTTGTATCAACATGTAAATCTAATAACATGGCAGGAGATGCTCTGTTCTCAAATGCAGTTGGAAGGTATTGGAACCAACTCCCCCATGAACTTGCATCACTGTCTTCATTTACACTTTTTAAACACAATCTGAAACTCTATGTTAAAACCCATTGGTTATGTCCCTGTACAAATCCAAACTAATCTCATACCATATCCCAAATACCCTCTCTTAAGACCTAATTCCTGTTCTATCTGTGTCTTTTTAGATCAAGGCCTATCCTTGGCAAAAACATATCTTATCCTAATAGAGATAATTTAAAATACCTAGTTACATTCTTCTGCATATAATTATAAAGCATCCTACCTAAAGCAGGCAGCAAGTATTGTTTAAACTGTGAGCATTGCTGAACTGTTGAAACTTGAAGTATGTATTTGTTTAGCAATTACTTTCTAGTTACTAATGAAGTCTTGTACATAAAGTCTAAAACATCTTATCTAATGCTTGTAACATGTTTTTTGTATAAACTGTGAAGATTCATGAACTGTTTAAAATTTGTATTATTTAACTGTATAACAACTAGTACCTGTATGTTAGTAGTCTAGTAATCTCTTGGAGCTTATCTCCCCGGGACTGTACTGAAAATGGACATAATACAGTTTGACTATCCTGGTCAACAAATGTAAAATAAAATAAATAAATAAAAAAAAATACTATATTTATTCATTGGTGTGTGTATGCATACTGCATGAGTCTTGAGGTTTTGAGCATACGTACATATTGGTAGTTTCTATTTATTATATATTTCATTCATTTGATCACAATCAGACATCAGAGCAATAGACAGGCAAAGTGGCTGTGTGTGTGTGTGTGTGTGTGTGTGTGTGTGTGTGTGTGTGTGTGTGTGTGTGTGTGTGTGTGTGTGTGTGTGTGTGTGTTTGAGTTTCTGTAACTGTGTGGGAGACTGTGTCTGCACTTCTGCCTCTACCTGTTTGTGTGTTTATATATGCATGTGTTTGTTGTTACTGACTGCCAGGGGTGGTAAAGATCTCTTATCTGTTGGCTTTGTACAGTATAGATGTATGCATGGGAAAGTTGTCACAGTGAAATAAGGATATATTTCTAAGTAAGCCCATATCTATTATCACGAGTCCTAATTTTATAGGTTGTCCACTGAAGAGGCAAATGCTCCCATCACCTGGAGTGTGAATTTACACATATGCAAATTATGAGTGCTATTTATTTGGACCATTTGCTATGATTTTATGGTTCCCTGCTATGATTTTGAAAGCTGAGGGGTTGAGAAGTATACCTTAGTAGGACTGTCAGTGAGAGATTGAAACATCGGTAGTATGTGTTCTTGTTTTCATCTTCATAAGCTCTCACGTATGAACCCTCTCCTTCCAGAAGATCTTTCAGTGTTGGTTCAGGCTTTGGTATCCTCTAAGCGTGATTACTGTTATTCCCTTTACTTTGATGCTCTCATAGCAGACTTGATCGTTTGCACCTTGTGCAGACCTCATAGCTTATAAGTTATTCACAGGTACTCACAATTACCTTTGTCTAACTTGCATTCTGTGGAGTCTGCAGTGGCTACCAAGTCAATCTTATGTCACCTTTAAAGTTTAACTGCTAGTCTGTATCGCCCTACATGACTTGGTCTCACTGTAAGTTAAAGAGCTCCTGGTTCCTTACATTCCAATTACGCCTCTTTGCTCTTCATACATGAGATTGCTAGAGGTGCCTAGATTGCATTTGAAGATTTCATGTACTCAGTCTTTTAGTTATCAGGTTCTATGCCTCTGGAACCTCCTCTCTTATGGATGAGGGAGTACCTTACTTTGCTAGTATTCAAGATGTCCTTCTGCTGTGGCAACTGAGCCTGTTTGCTAGTCACAATAGATTTTGCTACTACTGTTATTATACTATATTGTTAAATTGCTGCAGCTACCTTACTGTGATTAATACTGTTGGCTCTGTTTGCCATTCTGCTGACTCACTGTGATACAACCCCCTGCTGTTGTGGAAACCATGCCAGATTTATTATACAGGTTTTAAATCATTTACTGAATCCAAAGCTATATCTGGCTCGTCTAGCACCGTGTACAATTCCCGATATGGCACTACTCAACTACAAGTTGAGGAGGGGGAAAAAGGTCTGGTCTCTGAGATCTGGTGCTCTCCCTTTAACAGCAAGCCAGATCTGATTGTGAACTCCTCAGCTCTGACTTGAGGAACAAACAGAAAGAGATATTAAAAGAGCAACACTCTCTCTACTTTTAAAAACTATAACAAACTGCTTGCTACAGCTTATACCATACATAATGTGCTTATTCTTGTCAGCAAAAACAGCACTGGCATTCTTTTCTGTAGCAGAATTCAGACTGAATTTCATCTGCAGATCATTCCCCTAGCACTCTGTGCCTGGGGCTTTTGCCCCTTTGCCCCACCATAGCTATGCCCCTATGGCTCAGACTGCCCTCACTGTAATTATAATTTAAATACTGCTTCTACTGCTCAATGTACTGCAGCCCTCTTGTTATATCATCTGATCCAAGCATGAAATTGTGAAAACTGAGCCTGAATTCAACTGTAATTCTCCAGCTGTGTGATTAAGTTGGGCTTGTCAATCCACACAGCACTTGTGTACCGACTGCAGTATAAACCGTGCTACCTTAATCCACTTCCACACCCATTTCACTATTTGTGCTTTTATTTCTACAGTACTGTGTTACTTTACTAGCAAAATTATCTCTTCTCATAATTAATAATTATTATAAAAATCCCTTCACTGTAACAGAGCTCTTCAGCAATTTCTTTACACACTAGATACTACGAACCATGAGATCACTGCTTCCTACACCATCTTGCCAGCTTGATAGTACTAGGCATTCTGACCAATGTAACAACTGCCTCATACTTACTGACAACCATTTGCTTCTTCTTCTTCTTCTCGAATCTATATGTGTGAGATGCAAGCATTATTAACCTTGGAGGGCAGCGCGTCAACCAGACTTATTGGCAGTACCTGCCAGGCTGTTGGTACTGACACCCACCTCACAAAACCTTCCAAAGCTTGTCCTAAATCAGCAAAGAAGTCATCTCATATTGCAGGGCATAAGAAATCCCTGTCAGATTTCAAAACCACCAAAACAGAGGCTATTTATACAAGATACTCAGCATCACACTTACAAACAAACAGCGTTTGTAAGCACAACAAACAGAATAGTAAAAAGGGGTCACCCAAATGGCAAGACGATGCCCTTAAGGCAGCAAGGCCACAATAAAGCATCTAGTAATGTATTAGTCATAGGTGAAGCCATAGTGAGGCACACAGATTCTCTACTCACCAGGCTGAGCAAAGAAAGGGGGATGGTAAGCTGTCTTTCAGGTGCTAATATCTGCCATGTCACTAAAACCCTCAAGTCCCTTCCCTCAAAGTGCATATATGATTTGGTCATTGTGCACATGGCAGTTGATTGACTTGACACAAACCTCCTTAGATCATAGGAAGAGGGACATTTTTTTTTTTTATTTATTTTACATTTGTTGACCGGGCTAGTCCAGCTGGATATATGTCCATTTTCAGTGGAGGCCCGGGGAGAAAAGCTCCAAAGGTTATAACAAGTAAGGGGAATACAGAAAAAATACATAGAAGATACACATATCAAAACAAAACAAATAATTGCAATATGCAATTTATAATATCATCCCGTAGTCTAAAATAATACATAGTCATAAAATTTTTTTTTTTTTTTTTTTTTTCCCCATAGTATATATGAGATAAGTTGTATTTACAAGGATATTATGTCCATGGGGATCAGTCAGGATGTGTTATAGTGAGAAGGAAATATTGAGGTAGAGGAAAGGAGGAAGAAAGTTTAATCAGGATTGGTACAGGAGCAAAGCCAGTGTTTATTAAGATGGATTTTCAGTTGTTTTTTAAAGAGTGGAAGAGTGGACAAAGATGAGATATTAAGTGGAAGTTTGTTCCACATTTTGCCAACTGAGTTGGAAAAAAGACAATCTCCTGCAGCATTATTGGGTTTGGTACTATTAACTAGTAGTTTATTTGAAGATCGTAGTTGTTTCAGATTGTTGTAGGGAGTAAGGAGGTTAGAGAGTATTGGTGTTTTGGATGGTTGATATAGAATGTTGTGAGCTATTGAGAGCTGTTGATAAGTAAGTTTGTTAGGAAGTTCAAGCCAGTTTAGTTGTTTTAAGTTCAGACAGTGGTGAGTTCTAAACTGCGATCCTGTGGCAAATCGAGCAATATTATGGTAAGATGAAGTAAGTTTCTTAAGGTTACATTTAGAGAGATTTGTGTAAATAGGGGAAGCATATAGAAGGGTAGAGAGGAGGTGAGATTGAGCTAAGGTGGTCCGGGCTTCAGGTGTAAGGAAGGATTTGATTCTGTAAAGGGATCCAATCTTTTTGTTAACTACTTTTATTGTGTTATTGATGTGACAGTCAAAATTAAGATTATTGTCAATAGTAATACCTAGTAGTTTTGTAGAAGAATCAGGAGTAATCTGAGTGTTGTCAGTGGAAGTAATAGAGAAGTTTAGGGAAGTAGTTTTGCGGGTAGGTGCAAACAGTAGTAATTTGGTTTTTTTGGGGTTAAGGAGTAGACAACGGTCAGAGAACCACTTTTCAACAGTGGTAAAGGTTTCTTGGGTGAGAGGTTGAAGTTCTGTTTGAGAAGAAGCAGTACAGATTATAGTGGAATCGTCTGCATATTGTATGCAAGTGGTGTTAGGTATAGCTGACTGGAGGTCATTAATAAAGATAGAAAATAGAAGTGGGCCTAAGATAGACCCTTGAGGTACTCCTATAGAAATAGGAAGGAGGGTAGATAGTGAACTTTTCCAGAGTACTGCTTGCTGACGATTTTCAAGATAAGAAGTAAACCAAGTTAAGGAGGAGGGGTCTAGTGCTTGAGATTTTAGTATGTACAGAAGAAGTTTATGATTAACCATATCAAAGGCTTTTGATAGGTCAATGAAGAGAGAAGATGAGAGTTTATTGATGTTGCGGTTATAGTTGGAGTTGGTAAAGGAGAGTAATGCAGTAGTGGTGCTGTGGGAAGGTCTGAATCCATGTTGACTATTGGCAAGTAGGTTATTATGGAGAAGGTGGTTTAGTAGTTGTTTATGGATACATTTTTCCATGATTTTAGCTATAGGTGATAATAGTGCTATGGGACGAAAGTTAGAGAAGTCATTAGATTTGCCCCCTTTGTGAAGGGGAATGATATGGGATATTTTCCAGATAGAAGGGACAATACCCTCCTTTATAGATCTATTTATTAGGATAGAAATGGGATAGGCAGTGGCTTTAGCTCCTATTTGCAGGTACTCTGCAGGAAGCTTGTCGGCAGATGGGGTGGTAGGTTTAAGTTTTTGGAGTAGAGATTGGATATAGGAGGTAGATACAGGTTGTAGGTGAAGGGGAGGAAGAATAGTTTTTGAACTAGGTGAGAGTAGTTTAGTAGTGTCAGGAGAAAGGTGGTTTGCAAGAGTTTGGATGGCATTGGTGAAGAAAGAGTTGAAGTCATTGGCTATTTGTGTGTGATTATCTGGGTCAGAATCCTGAGGGTTTGGTGTGATTGCTTGGCCAGGGGATAGAAGATTATTAATACTAGTCCAAAATTTTTTGGGTTCTTTTATGGTGTTTCTCTGTAGTTGAAAGTAATAGTTCTTTTTATCTGTTAGAATAGCTTTTTTGGTGCTGTTTCTCAGTTCCTTAAAGTTTTGGTGGTCAATTTGGTTTTTGGTAGCCCACCATTTATCCCAGGATTTATTTCTGAGAATAATTTTTTGCTTTGTATTCTTGGTTAGCCAGGGTGCTGTTTTTGTTTTGGTTCTAATGGTACGGCTTGGGGCATGATGATCTAGGATCGATAGGAATGTAAAGTTGAAGTATTCAACTGCTTCATTAAGTGGGAGATGTTTCAGTGGGGCCCAATTACAATGTATTAGTTCAGCTAGAAATTGTGCAGAGTTAAAATGTTTTTTTGTACGTAGAGTTTTATATGTGGTAGGTAAGGTTAGGTTAGTTTTGTATCTAATGATGTAGGTTAGAGAGTGGTCACTAAGGTCATCTGGAAGGATGCCTGTGTTGTAGGTTTGCAAGGGAGTATTAGTAAGAATCCAGTCCAATGTGGTTTCAGTATTATTGGTTTTATTAGTTCTAGTAGGACCATTGATGAGTTGTTTGAAGCCAAATAGGTTGATATGGGAAGTGGGGTTATTACTGTTACAGGAATGCCAATCTATGTTAAAGTCTCCTAAGACTAGTGTCTCTTGAGGAATTTGGTTGATAGTAGGTAAAGGATATGTTGAAGGGTGTTGATATTATTTCCAGGAGGTAGATAAGCACAGATGATATTTATGGATTTAGTAGTATTGATTTGAAGTTTAGAACTGATAACTTCAACATTATTGTCATTAGTAATAGTCAGATTTAAGGTACTAATTTGGAGTTTTGTTTTATACAGAATTGCTACCCCTCCTCCCTTTTTGGCAGTACGGTCGAGTCTAATGATGTTATAACCAGGTGGGGTGATTTCACTGTCATTAATTGAAGGTTTTAGCCAAGTTTCAGTTAAACATAGAATGTCAAATTGATAGACTTCTAGAAGGGCATGAAGTTGACTAGTTTTGTTACAGATACTTCGTATATTGAGATGGGCAATAGACAGAGAATGAGTGGGTATAGGGAATGAGAGAGATGTAGTTTTGTTTTGTATTTTGTGTGTAATGGTTTCATTATGATGTGGGCCTGGATTAGGATGAATATCTCCATCCTGTAGAAGGTGGAGGAGTACGAGATATTTTGTTGTGGAAGTTTATAGGAGTAGTCAAATATTTTCCTGGTTCTAGGTTTTTTGAATTTGAAGTGTGCTAATCTATGGTATTTGGCTAATAGGTAGTTGGCATGTATGGTTGGGTTTAAGAATGTAGGAGATAAATGTGTTGTAGAGGTAGAGGTGTGTTTTGAAGGAATTGAAAGAGAAGAATTAAGTGGATGTTCATAAGAGGTTAAGAGGTAAGTAGATATAAGAGAAGATATAAGTAGCAGACAGATAAGTATTTTAAGTTGTGGATGTATGGATGACATAGGCATATTATGTTATGTGGAGGTTAGACCATATATATATATATATATATATATATATATATATATATATATAATGTTTGGAAATCTCAACACCGACCACAGTAAATGCCGAAATGACATGATGGAGCTCTCAGGTTATATGTCTGAGGTTCACATGAAACTAGTCCTTAGCAGCATCCAATCATCACCAGAAATGTTGCCACATTAGCTATTGGCTTAGTTATTCACATTGTTCTAAGGGGTCTATATATATATATATGTGTATATATATATATATATATATATATATATATATATATATATATATATATGTGTATATATATATATATATATATATATATATATATATATATATATATATATATGGTTTACTATCACATGTTAGACACTACTGTGGCCGAAAGTGCATATATCCAAAGAAAATGTTTGGAAATCTCAACACCGACCACAGTAAATGCCGAAATGAGCATTTCAGTGAAGTCGAATGTTGAACATTTCAACTTTAATGAAATTCTCTTAGCCGCTAAACATATTTTAACATGTTTTACAGGGGGGCAAACCCCCCTGCACCCCCCTACTTATATATACAAACACTGAGATCGCACTACTCTGAGGAAAGGGTACATTTCCCAATCCCGACTATAGTGCGATCTGCACTAAACTGTCAAGCCTTGCTATAATGGCTGTTCGCTATTGTAAGGTTCGACAATATAGTACTTGCACTAATGGTTCTGCTACCTGATTTACACACATACGTTGATCGCACGCAGTGCAATCGACTTCAACTATGTGATTGTAAACCTATATATGTATATATATATATATATATATATATATATATATATATATATATATCATTGTGGAATGAGATGATAGAGAGCTCTAGTTTCTTTGTTAAATGTGAGGTGCACCTCCCCCTCATGGTTTTCTTATATTGACCACAAGTCTTTGTTTCCATATAGTGCCTTTTTTAGGCAGGGTCAGTCACCTCAACTACTGACACAGTCAAACAAATCTAAAATTATATAAAAATAACACTGCACAATGCTAGAAATCTAAATAAGACATTGCACTTCTTACAGGCCTTCCTGACCCACAAAAATATGGATATTTGCATAGTTACTGAAACATGGCTTCTGTCTAGTGATAGCACCCCCACAGAGCTGGGTTTCAATGCCTACCACTCTTTTTGACTCACCATTAAAAATGCCTGTGGTTTTTGGAGGGGGGACACATCAATATTTCTAAGAAGCCAAATCACATCTAGTCTTGAGGCGGGACAACTTAGAGCTCCTCCGTATTGAACTTACTGTCAATAAAAATTCATAAATTATAGCCAATTGCCATACCATCTATATGTCACTTGCATCTGGTGAACATACCTCTCAAGTTCTTTGCTCAAGTGTTCAGAACAAAGCCAAGAATGATGGTGGGACAAAGACACAGAATCAGGGGCAATTTTTAAACATTAATTCACTTAAAAAGTTAATAGAACAACAGGTTTAACACTAACTTGCACTTTCTAAACAGTAAAAAGTATGAAATGCTAATGTCTGT
Organism: Protopterus annectens; assembly: GCF_019279795.1. NCBI lineage: Eukaryota > Metazoa > Chordata > Ceratodontiformes > Protopteridae > Protopterus > Protopterus annectens. The sequence continues at coordinate 356,907,802 of NC_056732.1, read as the reverse complement.
TATTACTGATTGTAATCGCCACAGATTTACTAGAAAATCAAACATTTTATGAGGGACAAGGCAAAATTATGAGGCCAAATTAGGGACATTCTACAAAATTCTGGAGAGTTGAGAGGTGGGCCACGGGGCATAACTAAACAAACTAGAATCCCTCCCCAATGAATCTGGCACTATTTTCTTGGGGGCTAACTGGGAAAACTACACTACTGAAATAGTTATGCATACTACTTCCTAGATTTCATAAATGGTTGAACCTTAGACTAATTAGTACAATTACCAACCTGTCCTCAAACAATAAGTAAATAAAATGCAAAGAGGCAGAGTACAGTAAGTGTCCCAATTCAATAGGTTTCATGGATGTTACTTCCTGAAAAAAATAAGATCTCTGAAAGGAGGGGGAGGAGAATATCTTAAAAGATGTACTAAGAAGTTATTCTCAGATTTTTTTAAGTTTAGATTGGTCTGGGCAGTGCAGTGGCGCAGTGGTTAGAGTTATTACTTCACAGCAAGAGGTTCCCCAATTCGATTCTCAGCTGGGGTGCCTTCTGTGCAGAGTCTGCATGTCCTCCCTATGTTTGTGTAGGTTTCTTCCAGGTGTTTTGGTTTCCTCCCATGTTCCAAAGACATGCGTCTGGAACGTTTCTCACTGGGCCTCCACTGAAAATGGGCTCTGTCCCAGTCAGACTTTCCTGGTAAACAAATATTAAATAAATAAAGGATGTGAAAATAAATCATGTTCACTAATTTTTAATGGTGAAGCTTAGAGGAAAGCCTGTATATGGAGGGAATAATATATCTCCTCTTTTTATGGTTCTCTAGTAAAATATACAGTATAAATTATTTATTGCATAAAAGATACTCAAAGAAGATATGCAATACTATCAAATCTTTTTAGAACAAGTTCCAATGAATTTGAAGGCTTAAATTCATTATCACACATTAAATATCTGATTGTGAAAGACAGGGGCAATTGAAATGTCCAGAGAGGCTGATCAATAACTAAGGGATTGGAAAAGTAATAGGCATTTCTTTCATGGATGACCATGAAGATAGCCGATGTCCTGTTTTGGAATAAAGAGCTAAAATAATATCACTTTCTTTAAAAAAAAAATTGTACACTGAAGGCATTTGCTATGGTGATGAGAACTTGGAATTGGAAAAGCAGTAAGGTACTTGCTAGATCATTTTCCTAGGAGGGATAAAGGGTCACATATTTTATGTGGAACAATACATCTCTTGTTTTCCATGTCCCTCAGCTATCAGGCTGTTTGGCACGTTTTAAGGAAGTCTTGTCAAAATGAAAAGGTGGAGGAGCTGATAAGATAAAGATAAAAAACTATTGCAATATATGTTATAGACATTGTTCAAGCAGAATAAAATGTGGAGTAGGAGTTGAAGAAAAATCGACTTGGGAGAGTGCAACAGACAATAACTACATAGTATTAGAGGAAGAGGGAAGAGGAGTGTTAAGAGAAGGAGACAGAAGAAAAGGTAAAACAAAACTTCACAGGGAGAAAACAATTTAATATAGTACTTCAAGTGTTAAAAGCTTATCATCTAGGTAGGCACATGACTTCTAGAAATAATATAGTAATGATGTGGTGGTAGACATGATTCGTCTGCTAATTCGAGATTAAAACCTAATAGAAACATTGACAAGTTTGGGTTAAATAAAGAAGGCTGGAGAATATGAGAGCATACTGGTACTGCTGTTTGTGATGGGACTCGTGGTTTTTAAAAAATCTACAGACACAGTTAAGGAAGGTGATGCATGCAACAGAAGGAAAAGTGGTAGTGACAAATTTAAGCAGCATGTGGACTGCTTTTTGGGCAGCATGTATATATGCCCCATGAGTAAAAAAATGATGCTATCAGCTTGTATGATAAAGAAAAGCAAGTTAAAGGTTGGATTTTATGTGAAATGGATTAAAGGATGCAGCTGCCGAGTGAAGTATTGGCTGGTATAAAGGCACGTTGCAAATTATTACAGATTACTAGGCAGCCTAAATTGTATGTTGGAGAGTGTATGTGTAGTTGAGGTAGGTGATTTTGCTGCTAGATTGTGGGATTACTACTTTAAAAAGGTTGCACACAATTAGTCTTTGCACAGACCATTTTTACTTTATATCACATTCAGCAAAATAAAGGGAGCAAAATCTACCTCCCCCATCACACAATAAAGAAAACAAAGAACAATAATTCACTTTCATCATTCATGTACACGGGCTGATTTGTCTATAAAGGTGAGAGACAAATCAGTATCACTGGTAATGGATTATATGTCAGACTGTAGGATAAACTGTGATGAACACTGATTCTGTTAATCAAGCATCATGTTACAGGACTTACAACAGGTAAATAAACAGGGTTTGGTAGCCAGAACAGGATATCTCATCACAGGCTGCATGGATGAATTTTCTGATCAGCCATGACAAGACAGCTGGAACTGAATTTAAGAGGTCTCTCCCCCTTCCCTAAGGTGAAATGACCTTGAAGATGATTATATTAGCCTGGGTGTCTTGGATGACAGTGTATACTGTATGTGTATTTCTTAGCCAAATGACATTGTCCAGCCAAAAACAAGGGCTGCTTTAGGGATTGTCATCTTTAATAGCACATATAGCTTAGAGTGGGACAGCATGCTAAGGAAAGTTTCTCACACAATCATCTTATAAGTGACGAGCATCCAGACAGCTGACTGAACTGAGTATGCACAGTAATGGCACCTCTCCTTTCAGCCTCATCAGGAAATACCTGTGGGTGCGTAACAGTGCATCAGTGTGTCTATTTGCAGCAGCAGGAATAGAAAGCCTGCAGAGACGCAGCATGTGTGAAATAATTTAACACTGAATCTAAGGACAGCAATGGCAGAACACGAGTTACCTGAAGCAGAATGCAAAATATATGTCTCACATTCCTATTGTAGTTAATGTGAAAAAAGTAAAGGCTAGTGTTGTATCAGGAGGATCCTCTCTGCAGAGGATCTGCAAATGAACAACAAAGTCTAATGAGCAACTTAGCCAGAAGACTGTAAATATAGTCTGGAAGTGGTTTGGCATTTTTTTTTTTTTTTTATAAACACTCATTCCGCATTTGTGAAGGTTCATGTAGCACCTGAATATGTTCAGAAAGGAAGAATCAGTTTAAACCATCTTTTGTAAACAATAAGGGAATAGGCAGGGCATAAAAATAAATAGAATCTCCCAGAGATAGTAAGATGACCAGACTCGTTCCTTGTACTCTTAGGATCCACGCTGAACTCAGCCCAAAATGGAAAAAGGTCAAGGGTGTTAGGAAGAGGCTGGTAAACCCAATAGTGGATGTGGAGTATTTGTCTAGGGTGCTCTAATGTGAAGAAAGGAAACCAAAAAAAAAAGATAAACACATTTTCAATAGCATCTCCTGGAAAATCAAAAACAATTACTTAATATGTTCATTACTGTTACAATAACAGTACAACATAAGCTTCACTTTATGAAGTTCTTCAAACAGTGCTAAAATATTTTACAAAGGGCAGCAGCAGCCCCTGACCAAACAGGCAAGTATGCTGGAGGGTGTGCTTCGTTGCCCCTTCAAGCTAATTAGAAATGACACAAACTTGTAGCAGGTCAAAGTAGTGTAGCTAGGGTAGTGCGAAAGGGGTAACTACCCAGGGCACAGAGTGTTGGTGGGTGCGATCAGCCATCCCTGATCTCTTTTTAATGCAATACTGGCTTTTAAAACTGTCATTTATTTGCTTTTGATGTAATAGTGATCAGCTAATTACGGTGAAGTACTTTTCTTTCTTTCTTTTTTTTTGGTCTTCACTTAGAAGTACTGATAGGGTAGGGTACTGCTCTGTGGGGTAGTGTGTTGGTTCTTGGGGTAGGGTGCTGCACCATGCAGTAGGGTTCTGGCCCATGGAGTAGGGTGCTGTTCCATGCGGTAGAGTGCTGCTCCGTGATACTGACATAGTGTGCTGGTCGAGCCAGCTTTGCTTCTAGTGGAAACTCCTAGTATAGAACATACAGGAAAAACTACTTTCTTTCCCTTAAATATGCCCCAATGGACATCTAGCCAGCTCTCCTGAGGGGTATGTCAATATACAGGGAGAGCAGAGCACCTACTTAAAGTGTGAAATAAAAAAAGAAAAGGTTTCATGCTGCTACAGTTTGATTCAGCATTGGGAACAACTCTTTCATTAATACTAAGGAGGCAATTCAGTTCTATCATTTGATATTTCTCTGTCCAAATTAAGCATACTATCTCCCATATTATTCTTCGTCTTAGCCAAATAGCCAAGAAGCGATCTCAACACAGAACAGTTTTCTCTGACTCCTTCCTTTAAGATGGCATTCTTTTCTCTTTGGAATAGGTTGCCTTTTTCCATGTACATCTTATTTTACAAAACATCACTTTGTCAGACAATCCAGTATGGTCATTCATGCTGACTGCTGCTTCAACCAGTTTCCATTTAAAAAATGTGCCCTAAATCTGTACAAAGCACATAATTGTTAAGTTCCCTGATTACACAGTTAATGAGATAACTGTCTCAAGTATTGAGGAATGGGGACAGCTTTAACTGTCCATTATATTTTCCACCTGCACTTAACAACAATAAACTGTACTTTTGTTTAAGAGCAAATCATGGCACTCTCCATATTTCTTTCTAAATGTTGATGAGTCAAACATCTGTTAAGAGAACAGCAATTAAGATCTGTAATGCTAAAATAAACATTCTCCAAAGTACTCATACAATGAAAAGTTTAATCATGCAGGCATTACATATGGTTACCACCTGTCCTTGCCCTTGGTGGCCAGTCCTGAGTTGGAGTTGTATCCTGTGAAAAACCAAGGCAAATGACAAATGCCTCGACATGTTAGAGACATGTACACACACACACACACACAACCACATGCACACACACACACACACACACACACACAGTATATATATATATATATATATATATATATATATATATATATATATATATATACTGTGTGTGTGTGTGTGTGTGTGTGTGTGCATGTATGTCCCATGTTGTGGATGGGTAGTATGGGATCCCCAGTGGTTAATTTGTGCGTAAGTTGACAAATGGTTCACTGACTATTGCACTTTCAGTAGTGTTGTCACTTTGGTCACAGCTGTTTGACTGCGGAGTTAATGTATAGATAAGTAAGGTGGTATATTAGCAAATCCTCCATGTTGAGGATGTGTGAGACAAAGCCTTTCTCATAAATGCATTTGGTATGTTATTTATATTTTTGTGGAATAAGTTCCATTGTTATGAGACAACTTCCTCTGATTTGTTTAAGAAGATATTAGGTTTTTATGTTAGCACATGTACTTTATTGGCTTCCTAATGTGTTTTTCAGGAACAGAGTAGGCTGAGTATCTGAGTGCAATTTTAGGTTTTGTGCATGGCAGAATGGCTCACATTTGGCAGGGGTTCAGATATCATGTTTGTTTTTCATGTGTGTAACAGTGTGCAGCAGTGTGTGTTTTGATTGTGTGTGTATGTGTACCTCATCAGTAGATTGTGCATGTAATTTTTTTTGGTCCATTTAGATGTGATTTATTTGTTTTTGCAATGATATCTATTTATATACACACACAGACACCCACCCACAATAATGATACCCGCTAAGTTTAACACTGCCCCTAATCCTAACTCTGCACCTTATCTTTAAAAAATCCTTTGCATAATATTTCCACTATTCAAACAAATTATGCCTGGATGTATGGAGGGGCTTTGGTGATTGAACTGCAAAAGGAAACTGTCCATTACCTTTTTTTGATTTTTTTTCATTGTTTACATTTTTTATGTTTATTTTTGAAAGGCTAGTATCAACTACTTCAGTGGTACAGTTCAATAAATCAATGTATATATAAATTATATATATTCATATATTATATACTCATGTATACAACACACACACACACACACACACATATATATATATATATATATATATATACACACACACACACACACACACACACACACATATATAATTTATATATAGTAAAATAACAATGTAATCACCCATTTTCTAAAGAATCTGTAATTAAATATGTAAAATAATCCTTGGAGTTCTTTTTTTGGAATTATCTGACTATAGCTGTTTTTACTGAGTTCATGTTCTAGCAGTGGAAAAAAAATAGCAGATAGAAATATAAACCTGAGAAGGAAAGAAGCTGGTATGGTAGACAACTGCAGGGCATGAAATACATACACACTTAGAACCCAGAATCAGCAGTGGTAATTTGGCCCAGTGATTTAATCACCCGCAAACTGCCTCGAAATTTATATTACTAGAGATGCAAAAAGTAAATCAAAATTTAGGTTTTATAGCTAGAACTAGTTAGAGAAAGGTGAACGCAGAGGTGCATTTTTGAATTGCTGCCTTTTTATACAGATAGATATTCGTTTTTGTTTGTTCACTTGTTTCTCAAGACAATGGAAATATACAACTGTCAACTGTCATCTGACAGGCTAATCTAGCATTTGCAATGCAGGAAAACAGTGCTAAACTTCTTCTTCCTCTCCAGTAAAAAAAAAAGGCAGGAAGATGCTTGCTAGATCCATAATTGGCATGCCTTATTTCAAAGCTGCAAACTTCACTTAGTCACTGGTGGTTCAGTTCTTTGGAGGCCTGTGACAGGGCAATGTAACATTGAATTACTGTCAGAGGAGAATACGGTGATTGTTGAATTTTTTTTCATTCAGTTCAAAAAATCAGAAAGATTCCTAGTAACTTCTTTAATTCATTATTTTTGCTGTCAGTGGTCTTCAAGACAAGTTTTTATGTTCTGAACAGATAATTTGGTGAAATTGTAGAACATTGGATTCCAGTAATCTTGCAGGCCTGACCATGTTGTTTTGTGCACTCTGGGTGTGTGTGTGTGTGTGTGTGTGTGTGTGTGTGTGTGTGTGTGTGTGTGTGTGTGTGTGTGTGTGTGTGTGTGTGTGTGTGTGTGTGTGTGTGTGTGTGTGTGTGTGTGTGTGCCTATTCCAGTGTTATTTTATTTAGATAGGTGCACAACTAGGTAGGCAGGCAGTCAGACAGACAGTACAGGTGGACATGCAGGCAGACAAACAGATGGGTGGATGGATAGATAGATAGATAGATAGATAGATAGATAGATAGATAGATAGATAGATAGATAGATAGATAGATATAGAGATGTGATATAATTCCTTTTGTAAGATGGCACACTGTACTTATGTTTTGAGGCTGCAGAGGAAGGGTTAAAGGGATGCGGAAAGAATTAATGAAAACATATTTATTTATATAAGTATATTTTATTGACCATTAGGTTTGAGGCCCATGTTCATTGCAAGTTTAGGGGAAAAAGCTTTAAAATAATAAATGTTAATAATATAATAGAATAACTAATATAGTGAATAATGATATAACATGCCCATTAGGAAAGTTTACATTAAATAATAAAATAGTCCCAGATAAGGATACAAACTTGAAAAGGTACTGAAACAATCAGTAAGAAAAAAGCCCTTATAGTTGCAAATATCTACAAGAGAAGAATGTATTCACAGGCTAAGAGATGTTATTAATGAACAGAAATTATATATTCTGGTAAAAATGGCCAGTTATATATTCTAACAAAAATGGCCTATCTTGTTCTAATCTAATGCAACCAATCACTTATAGCAGTTACACTGCAGCCTTGACATTTTGACAGGTACAGGGAAATACTGGAGGAGTTCAGCATTCTGTAATAATGCTGTGTATTTACTTAAATTCACATTAGGTACACACTTACTGATATCTCTTCCCTTACAGTTATTTATGACTGATTATTTTAAAAAGAAAGAGAAGTAGGTCCACAAGAAAGTTCAAATTAAATAGATTAAAGTAATCCTCTTACAAGCTTACTAAGTCAAATTGCCGTAGCCTATTTTTTGCCATATTGTTTTACTGAACTGGTACAACAATTGTGCTTATATTCATCTATCTTGCTTCAGTGACTTTCCACTTGAGTATGAAATAATAGTTTGATTATGATTTGATTAGTACCAGACTATCTGGTCTTGTTGGCATTGTTTAAGTTAGATAAGTCATTGACCCATAGCGCTCAACCTCTTAACACAAGAAATCTGGACAAAACCAAAAATAATGGGGACAAATGCCCAAAAATAGGGACAGATTTTAAATACTGCTCTTATAAACTTAGAAAGTTGGTAGAATACAATGTTTAATGTTAGACTCCATTTTCAGCAAGCTATGAAGTCTGTAATTCAAATGTCTGTCATTATTTAGCAACTTAATTTCTCAGTGATTTTCCAGAAAATCACAAATTTAATGTGGAGCAGACCAAAAATATGAGGCAAAAATCTGGGCATTCTGGGAAAATCTGAACATTTGAGAGGTCTGCATTGACCTGACTCTGAGAGCTAATAAATTTGTATTTGTTGTCTTTGACTTCTTGTTACCCGTTTGCTATCCCAAAATGAATAAGACTACTTTTCTGATTTGGTTGCCTTTGAGTAAATCCTTTTACAAATGGTGATCTGTTAAACTTAATTTGCATGACATAGAGAGAAAAATATACAACAAATTATTCCATATTAATCTGGACTGGGTTACTATATTTTATACTGCCTACACAAGTAATTAGAGTAAACATGTCCACATTAGGCACACAAGGAAAAACTCTGTCACTCCCACAATATCCTAGCTCATCTAAAACAATCTAAGTAAACCCAACTCATCTTAGTTTAATTGAAACTGCTAAATAAAATAGTTACAGGTTGACTGACTGGCACATGGATATGTGAATGACAGGGGCTATAGTGCTTGGATCCAATGCACTGTTCCAGATAGGCCTGATGGTTGTCAAAGGGATGGTTTCAAGTCAAACCACTGGTTCCCTACAGGGTAAAGTAAAAGAAAGTGCATACAAGTCTAATTCAAGGAAAAAGTCACCAAATGCAATGTGGCTCCAAAGTGTAAAGTAAGGAATAAGCTTATGTTTCAAAAGGTCACAGCAACATGACCGCAACACATTCTGTCAGCAACCGCAGGTCATCTCAGTGCAAGAAAATAAAAAATGGCTTTCTTGTGTTAGCGGAAAGGAAGACAGGCATCTAGTTATAAGGAGCACTTGTAAAGCACATTGCATTACCCCACATAGGTATGTAGGTTTATTTATTAAGTTTATTTTTTAATCGTACTGTTATTTTCATTGCACAGTGCAGCAGTAAATAAAATTCCAAATTGAGCTGTATATGATTTTCATTTATTTTTGGTGTTGATTTAGGTCCAAGTGTAGTTTGGAAAAGATAAAGGAGAACAAATAGGACTGGGTTGTTTCTTGCTTAAAATGCAAGGCACGAGTCACTTTGGAGCAAACTGTAAGGTTCTGAGTATAAGGAAAGCTGCACTAATCTGTTGGGCTAGTTGAAAGATTTAATGTCTTTATTTTCTTGGATAGACGTCTCTAGGGTCTTTCTAGCTGAGCACTAAGTTGGATTTATACATATCAAAGGGGAAATTGTATTTGATGATGAGTCTGGTAAGGGAAGAGAAGAGTGGCAGAGTGAGTTCTGTCAATGTGAAAGACATTCCCTTGGAAATGACCTGGGACAGATAGAAGGACTTGCTAACTGCAGTGGAAGAATGATGACTGAATGAGACTCACATGTCCACATAAGTATTCAGGTCTCTTATGGCATCTGTCTGAAGAGGAGTAAGGTTTCTAACATTTGAGATGGAAGCTGCATTTTGCCAAATACAGCTATGCAGCTTTTCTTTAAATTAATTTTATTTTTACATTTGTTAATTGGGTATGTATACAGTTTTGAAAACCATTTTTAGTTATCACTCAGGCCAAGAAGCCAAGAAAGAATTACAAAGCAGAGTAACTTACAGAAAGTATTACAAATGTATAAAAAAATCAAATAATATGGTTGCACAACACAAATTAGCTAAGTATTATAACAGTTTAAGTTATGAAATGTAATTAACATTTGAAACTATTATATACAGATTTAGCGTTCTATGATTCAGAAACAGCAAACTTTCATAATTTGGAACAGTTCTGATAATATTGGTTTAGATATCTGCAAAATAAGTGCTAAACAGGAGGGCCTAGCAATAATCCCCGTGGTACCACTCTAATTACTTGATGGAATCCACAGCAATACCCCTTCTCTAATAATAAGTAGCCATAATACATATATAAATAATTGATGCCAGCAACAATAACTTAAAAGTGAATACATACAACTTTATTTAATCAATAAAGAAAGCAGTGCTGTTAGAGATTAAATAAGTAGATATCACAATAGGGCACAGAAGAAAATCAGTCAGTTCTATATACAAGGCATGTACAGAAAAACTAAAGAACAATTAAATATATATCCTAGCTGTCTCCTACTAAAGAAATGCTAACCCTTGACTATTCTAAGCAAGAGAAAGTAACACAAGGTAGAATAAAAATTGCATGGTTTTTACAAAGGTCTCCCCAATAAAAGATTAAAATTTAGTCTAAGACAAAGCAGTTCTAAATACATTAATACACACATGCACACATTATCTATCTATCTATCTATCTATATAGATATACACATATTTATTTATTTATTTTCACATTTATTGATAGGCTTTGTCCGACTGGGCTGAAACCCCTTTTTTCAGCGGAGGCCTGAGGAGAAGAGCTCCAGAGTTACTTAAATATTACAATATACAATTTAGTATAAAAAGTGCAATTCAGTAAAGTTAGATGAATGAAGCATGGACAGCTACATATTCAGACTGAGACTATTTACAAATTAGCACATATAGTATAACTGAAATACAACAAAATTAGTGTAAAACAAAAATCTATATACAAAGAAGTAGGGAGACAATGTTCAACAGTGATTTAGTACATATAGTATAGGTGAAAACATCCAAAACAGTAAATACTAGAATAGTTAGCAATGTTTTTCAGTGTAAAAACACAAATATATACAAAAAAGTATGCAACAATATTCAACAATGAGAGGAAAGACTCCTAGGCAAAATAGAAACACACACACACACACACACACACACACACACACACACACACACACACACACACGCACGCGCGCGCACACACATATCATATGTATTTATATACATTTTGATGTACTGTATATGTATACATACATTTTTGCTCATTACTCATGCATAGGAGTCCAAGGACATCGATTACACCATTTCCTTTGCTACACAAAATCAAATGCAATTATATTAAATTGAATTACATTTGTTTCTTTTGTTTCCCATGGAGAAACAACAGAATAGCTATGAGTACAAGATATGTCTATTAACTCTTTGCATATTAATGACTTCTCTCTTTGACAGTTCTGGCAGCTGTTTCTTTGAAGCTCACATATCTCAACAACGTTATTAAAATCACCTCTTCTAATATGGAAATGCAAAAGTTGTAAAACTCTGAATTTAAAATAATTATGTCCTGGAAACAATAAGGCATGATTAGCTAAAGCATTTGATGTTACATGGTTATGTATGTTGCCTAGGTGCTCAAGTACCCTCTCTCTAAGTTGTTGCGTGGTTTTGCCCACATAGAAACTATCACAGGAGCAGCAGGTAGCCATATATACCAAATTGCTGCTCCTGCATGTTGCCACAAATCTGGGTGTAAAAATGCCCCCTGTAATGGGATGTGTGATCCCATTACAGGGCGCATTTTTATACCCAGATTTGTTGTTGAGATGTGTGAGCTAAAATGGATTGTTTCTTTGCATGCATAGGAATACCCAGGACTTAATAGTGGTGTCTCCCTTAAACCAGCTCTACTGAGTAGGCGGTGATATGGGTTACATCACTTTTGTTTGATTGGTCTTTTTTAATTAGTTTTAGTTGATTGGTTGTGCTATGTTTTAAATATCTGTGTTTTAACATACTTTTGTATTTGGTCTGATGAAGTGGTGACCCTGCAAAAGCACTAACCTTCTTCAATAAAACATTTTTATATATTGTTATATGTTGTGTGCATATTTATGGAACTGTTTATTCTCCATAAGTGCAGAAGATCAGAGGGCTTGGGATATTTCATGTCTGAAAAAGGCCAAGCACAGATCACTATGAACAGCCTGTGTGGGACACAGTATAGTGAGAGGGCTTTTATTGTATCAGCGCTGCTTAGTGAGTTCAAACTAGTAATTTTCTTGGTCAAAAATCTTAAGAGGCCTTTCAAATTGGATGAGATAATTAGAGAGGTGTATGCCAAAAGAGATTCTGTATTCTTTGATTGGCCAAATAAGAGAGTTATACAGAAGGATTATTGCTTTCTTCATTCAGGAAGATATGCTTCTTAGCTTTGCTGCATAGAAAGATTTTCAGGCACAGGGTAGTCAAAAGTTGGGTCCTTGTCAAAGAAGGTACCCAGATGCCCCATGACTAAATCAGTTTTACAGGGGATCTTCTTGGTATTTATAAAGTGTGGAATTCTTGCCTGTCAAATAAAACTATGATACTTTTTTGGCATTAAGCCCAATGGTCAGCACACCAGGCATTAGTCCTATCGAGCCCCTGTTACAAAAAAGTGTACGTCTTTAGGGTAGTGTATGACTGCACTCAGTTTGCAGTCATCGGTAACCTTTGTGAGTCATAGGCATCATCATCTATCTTAACTTCAGAAAAATAGATGCTGAAGAGGAGAACGCCCAGGAATGAGCACTGAGGTACTCCGCTGGTGATATGCTTTTCTGTTGAAGAGGTACCCACAAATTTAACTGTGTAAATTTTGTCAGTGAGCCAATTGGATACCCAGTGGATGACTAGTGGATTAATGTTAAATTGTGTACGCTTGTTGATATTACCTGCATGAGAATTGTACCGAAGGCTTTAGCAAGGTCCAGATAAGAAGTGAGGATGGTGTGGCCCATATTTATGGCTACTGTAACCCGATCAAAGAAATTTATTGCACTAAGTGGACAAGGCCTGCCTTTAACAGAGTTAAATTGGTTTGGATTGAGGGACTGAATGTACCGTAAACATCATCATTTAAGTGATATGATATGATATATTCCATGACCTTACAAATGATACAGGTAGGACCTATGGGTCTGTAATTACCTGGATCTGTGGTGAGTCACTCTTACGTAGAGGAACCACTGTGGGAGTTCACCAAGTATCAGGTACCTAGTTGGTACAGAGACTGCTGTGGTTACATTGGTTAAGGAAGGATTAAGCCAAGCTATGTTTTGTACTTACCAAATGTAACCAGATACACTGTCCAGACCCATGAAAATGATGTTTTTGATCTTTAGTAGAGCTAATAGGATGCCTCACAGCAAGAGGTTCGCCGGTTTGATCCTCGGTTGGGGTGTCTTCTGTGCAGAGTCTGCATGTCCTCCCTGTGGTTGCGTGGGTTTCCTCCGGGTGCTCCGGTTTCCTCCCACATCCCAAAGACATGCTGTAGGTGGATTGGACACTCTAAATTGGCCCTAGGTGTGAGTGTGTGCATGCGTGTGCCTTCTGTGGAAGGTTGGTTGCCGGGCTGGCAACTCGACACCATAAAACTCCACTGCCAATCATGAGCGGACAGGTGATCCACTGTGGTGACCCATAACAGGGAAAAGCCAAAAGAAGAAGAAGAAGAAGTAGAGCTAATAGGATTTGATCAAGGAAAATAATAATGAGGGGGTTAACGTTTAGTTGGTGGGATGAAGTTGGAGCTGAATATTTTGACTAGGATGTTGGCAATGCTTTTAGGATTAGGTTAAGTAGAGACACCAGATATTAGTTCAAGCATTACTGAGTGTTACACCTGAGATTCTTGATGGTGATGAAAAAAAGTTGTTGTTATCTTTATTGGGATTGGCAATTTAAATTGATATGGATCCTAATATTTTTTAACATAGCACTTGAGATTTTTGCTAACCAATTTTAACTTCACTGACATTTTTGTTGTGCAATTTACATATGTGTCAATTTCACCATAAATGTTTATTGCTGAATTTTCTGTTGTATATGTGGCACATGGGAAGACATGCCTCAATGCAGCTATTGAGATGGGAGCAAAATTTGGAGCTGAAGGCAGTAGATTGGAAAAGAGGTTTAGTAGGTGGATGGCCACACTGAAATTCAGCTATGTTATCTGAGAAGAATAGTGACTGGAGGTTGGCATTGGAGATATCTCTAAATTTAATGGGGTTTAGTGGTAGAATAGTGTTGTTTTGATTTTTGGTGGTGAGATAACAGTCTGGTGATCAAACTTAACCAGAGAGGGTATGATATATGCTGGGGTGTAGGCATGGGCAATGATGTAAGGAGAAGTTTATGAAGGTTTACATAGCTAGTGATAGGTGTACAATGAGGTCTAGGGAGTCAGCATTTAAATACTAGGAACCACAGTGTGTACTTACTATTTGTTGTGTAAGTGCCCCATTGGTGATAGGGTAGTTAAATCACCTAGTATCAATGTACTGGGTTTATACCTATTTTTTCATGTAATTCACATATAAATGATGACCAGCTGACCAGCAGGAGCTATTGGCGGTAACCTATAATTTGTGAGGATATGGTAATTGACTTTATTAAGGATGACTGTGACATAAAGAATCTCAAGATCAGTGCCACACAGAATTTGGTATGAGATAATGATGTAACAGATAAATACTAAAGTGCATCTGTAGCACTCGGTGCGACTGAATGAATGATGAGCACCGAAACCAAGTATAGAGGTAATGAGACAGAGAGAGAGAGATATCAGTAGATTGGAATTCATTTTTGACTAACAATACCACTAACAATCATTCAGTAATATCTATTGTCACCTTCTGAAATCATTCCTCATTAAGTAAAGTTACCAAGGATGGCATCACTTTATTATCAGTCTCCTTACCCACACTTTGGCATTGCTCACAGCGTCTGCATATAATGCAACCTGGAATATGTGCACTATATCAACTCGTGACTGGGTGATTGGCCATTTCAGCAAATTTCCAAAACTGTCCTGATGTTTTATAAACTCACGGGATACTACATCAAGTAAGACAATGTGGGGGACAAACTTTCCTTTAAGACGGTATACAGTATTTACCTTTCAACTTTCCCCTGGTCCACTACATTATTTTCTTTAATGCATTTCAGTGAAGTGGTCATCAGTTGATCTGAACTGGTGGACCATACAATATCTACAATGTATCTGTCACAATACTAAATCAATAAAAATATTGCATTAGCCTTCATTTTCAGTGGTGTATGCCCAGATGACCTGATAACATTTTGTCATGGAATATGATCAAATGTGATTCATAACTGGCTCTTGAACTATCAAATGCTAAACCTCTACTGGTTTGCCACTAGAAGTCCACTCACGGTGCACCTTATCATGCCAGTAGTCTGATTCCGTCCATCACCGAGGACCTACAGCATTTATAGCCAACTACTACATGGCCTCCAAGTTGGGATCTCTGAGTAGTGCCATACACAGATTTGCATGTTTTTATTTTAAAATGCTCATTTTACCTTATTTATATATTTTTTCTTTACAGTCCTTTACTTGTGTATCCTATTCAAGGATACAGACATCCATTTCCTACAGTGGTATAACTACATTTCCTGTTTTAATAGAAGCAAATTTTTCCATTAAAAAAACATTATTGTATTCCTCTATCTATGGCTAAGATTCAGAATTATTACAACCCAATTTGTCGTCTTCTAAATTCATGTTTCCAGCATTCATTGGAAGTGCATGGAACATCTTTACTCCCCTCACACATTTCTATTAATTTCTGGCGGCATGTGTTTTCATGCAAGCAGGGCTTATTGTGGTAACATTTTTCCAATTAAAGGGTATTGAGAATTTCATGAAATACTGCTACTGCCTTTTTTCCTTTACCATCTGACCATTCAATGATTTTTTTTACCCAATGGAATTAAAAGTGTGCACCTCCCAGTCTCCTAGCAGTAATTATCTTTCATGTTAAGAACTGCCCTTTCTCAATAAGTGTATGTTTGGCTTTTGAAATGTCAGATGCAGCTCTTCTGTTTGCAAATGTTCAGTACCTTTAACCACAGCAGAATATAGGTGTTACTAAGTATATAGAACCTTTCAAGGTAACCTATCATAGTAGTGTTGCTACGTTTCATAGCATTCTCAGTAGGCCTGCACCCCGTATCCAGATTTATGAGCAATTAATACTAAATGACATACTTACATATAAAACATTCCACACTAAGTAGTTAGAATTATCTTGTAGCAACAGCTTTTTCCCCTTACCAGAGAAATTTACTGAGGTGTATAAGGTTACCCTTCAAGATAGCCCTTAAATCTGTATATGGTTCATACAGCTCCTTATTGGATCCGTGTACCCAAGGTGCCCATAGAGTACTAGTCACTATGTCTGAAATATTTCCATAGCTGCCGTCTATTAACTGGTTACTTATATGGTTTGGTGATGTGTATAAAAATTGTTACCATGAGAATAAGTCAGAAGCATACTCTGTTATTTTAATATTATGCTCTTCCATGAGAATAAGTCAGAAGCATACTCTGTTATTTTAATATTATGCTCTTCCATGAGAATAAGTCAGACGCATACTCTGTTATTTTAATATTATACTCTTCCATGAGAATAAGTCAGAAGCATACTCTGTTATTTTAATATTATGCTCTTCCATGAGAATAAGTCAGACGCATACTCTGTTATTTTAATATTATGCTCTTCTACATGTGCATGCAAATAGATGTTAAACCTTTCATATAAATCAGTATATTTGTCATTTGTGACTTCAGTAATACAACACTTCTACATTTACTTGTATATGATTTAAGGCTTAATTGAAAGTATGCTGTGAATAGTCTTATCCGTTTATAATCTTTGAAGTCTTGTGTATTGATCTTGTAACACTGTTTACTATCACAAGTAAGGGAATTACTAGTACATAGCATTGTAATTATTCATTCCTTCGTTCATTTATTTTTTTAAATTGCTTCTTTAATTCACTGTAGGCTCTTGGGAAAAAACATGTCCTATCCCAGCACTCACTGGGCACAAGGAAAAAGAAACATATACTGAAGGTGGCATTAACCCATTGCAGGATGCAAATACAAACAGACACACTCTCATGCAGAATGCACACTTACAAGCAATTTTAGAAGACTGACAGATTGCCTAAAACACATCTTAGAGTGGAAGGAAGAAACTGTAGTACTCAGTGAAAAGTCATGTGGACAGAGAGTGGATGTGCAGACCGTGGACAGAAGCCACTAAAGCTGAGTGCTAAATTGGGGAACCAACTGCTGTGAAGCAGCAATACTCGCACTGGTGTGACACTGTTCAGTTTTGTGAAAAATGCATCATCATTTAAAAGTCAACCTGAAACTTTATTGATTTATTATTGATCTTAACACCACTGAATGATTTCTCAACCCCATTATTCAATTGAGACCAGCTTAGGCTGAGGAGTTGTCTTCCAAGTTGGTATTCTCTCTCTGTCTGTATGTCTGTCTGTTTGCTGGCTCTTCCCATTGTTCTACTTTTTAGCTATCAGTAGTTTACATGGACTTGAATTACTGGAACACCTGAGTTGTTTTTTTCAAAATTACTCAAAATTCATAATATACATTCTTATCTATATGTAATATTTAGTACAGTAATCTTGAATACAATATGTATGTGTATGTGTGTGTGTGTGTGTGTGTGTGTGTGTGTGTGTGTGTGTGTGTGTGTGTGTGTGTGTATATATATATATACATATTTATGCACACAAACATACACACATATATGAATATATATATATATATATATATATTTACAAATATATATGGGTGCCTTTGCATTGTTGTAAGTGAAAGTGGTCACATTATATTACAGTCGAATTAGAGCAGTTTGACTGTAATATACTTAAGGAATTTTCCTCTTTCTCCGAGGTTGTACAGTTGTGGCATTAGTATAATTAAATTCCAGGGGTGTGTCGGGGTGAATCCTCCCACATAAAAGTTAAGTTTTGAGTTTTATTATATGATTGCAAATGTAACAGGGCTGTTTTTATTTGCAATCATTTCAGTTAGATGTTTTTGTGTTTCAGTGATCACTGATTAACCTGCTTGATGTATTTTCTGTCAATCAGAGTTCATCTGGTATTTAAAGTAATACACATTTATACAAATACATATCAATCTATATATCTATATCTATCTATTTATCTATGTGTGTGTGTGCGTGTGTGTGTGTGTGTGTGTGTGTGTGTGTGTGTGTGTGTGTGTGTGTGTGTGTGTGTGTGTGAGTGTGGGTGTGTGTGTATGTATATTAAGTCAGTATTTCGACATTGTAACATTACTGCATTTAAAGCTTGCTTGAAGCACTATAAACAGTTAGCATCTTAATCTCTTTAGGAGTGTAAATAATTTCAACCCTTCACATGCATACTTTTCTTTTAAGTTCATGCCTTATTTTATCAACATGATTTATCCCGTGAACTGATATTCAAGTTAAAAATGGTATTTATCAACCATTTTATGTATAGGATTTCTTTGCATATACCTTTACTGAATAATTTAAATATTTCAATAAAGAGCTTTCTAAAGTAAGTATTATGGTCAAGACATTTTGTTTTCAGTTAATATCAGGAAAATTATGCCCGGTCAAATGTTTCGTCTCTATTCAATATTAGAAAGGAAAACATAGCTTAAGTTGCAACATTCTTGATTAGCAATAAAAATAATTGTTAAGCTGCCGATTCACTTTCACCATAAAATATTTCCAAAATGATGATCTCGGTACAAAATAGTTAAATAATAAGCTAATTCATTTATATTCAAGATTATAGTAAAAAGTAATGTTCAGCATTTAATGCAGTAAGAATAAAATTATTATATATAATTTATTATTTATTTGTAGTTTGTTGAATGGATTGTCCACACGGGTTGAAACCCATTTTCAATGAAGGCCCAGGGAAAAAAAAAATCTTTAGTTCTAAAAATGAAAGATATATAAACAATAAACAGTTGTCCGTACAGTACGTTTCACTTACATTAGTTATCATGATAAGTCATCCTGGTAAAATAAGGCATAAGCTTCAAAAGAAACTATATACAAAAGGTTAATAAAGATACTGATCGTTATCAACTCATCATGCTAAGCTATAAAAGCACTGACATTACAATGCAGTAATAATGGAGCAAATGTATTGGGCCAGGTCCCAAAGTATTAAGATAGTGTTGCAGAGGCCCTCCGCCATCTTACAATGCTATCCAGACCTATTTGGTTTCACGTCATGTATGGCATATGGAGTACACCACAGCCTATGTGATGATTCTGTGATAGTCCCATTGGAAACCTCAGCAAACTTCACATAAAGTACAATGTGCTTAGGAGTCTGTTGAATGAGACAGTGGTACAATACAAATGTTGGCATAGATCACCAAAACAGAAGGACGTGGGTAATCATGGACAGGTGGATGATACATGTGTTGGAGTATATCACCATGGTTGAGGGGGAGAGGAAACCTTAGGGGTCTACATCCTTCACCCAGATAGTTATGTGTTTAAGAATAAATTAATGCGACAGTAGCACTGACTAAATGATGAATTACATCAACACTGCAAAAGAGGATTGATGAGCATGACACACGGTTGGGAGGGGGTGGTGAACATAGTCAGTTATACAGTTAATTTACTGGAGAAGTTCATATCTGCTTATGTACATAATATAAATGACTGGTAAAGAGTTAAATGAGAAATTCTTATGACCATGGCATGGATATTTGATGAAATGAAAAGGTTGCCCATCTTTTGTGAACAATGATCAAATGAATGAATAAACAAAGGAATGACAATGACATCATTGCAGTCATCACGCCACTATCTCACTTTATTTGAACAGGTATATAAACAGATATAGTGATGATTTGGATAGAACTGATGTAGTTAGTCATTAAATAGTAGTTTTATTTTCAAAGAGAGAGAGAGAAAGAATTGTAGCCAGCAGCATTGTCAAAGAGAATACAGAATAAATGCAATGCATATAATTGCACAGCTAATGAATACTGGAAAATGTGTAATGAGACAGAATGCACATTTTGCTATGTAGGAACAATCACAAAAGGGAGTTTACAATGAGCAAAAGTAGGACAGTGTATTACTTCTTGAAATGGACTAACTTGCAATAATCTCATTAAAACTTAATTTATTTCACAGGGTAAGTGAGTATTATCAGTTATGATAAAATCACTGAATCAGTAACAAAAGAAGGAGCACAATAGCCATTTGTGCAGCCAGTGCTATGGTCAAATTGGAAGCATATTGTAAATAATCCAGAAGGTGCACTGATATTGTCAGGGACAGTAATGACACAAAGGAAATTAAGTTAATTCCTGAGAGAGTTTGATGGCAATCAAATAATTTTTTTCATAGTAATTACCTTGGGTAGATTCAGGGGCATAGTTTAAAAGGGTATTAACACAAGGACTAGGTAATAACTTGGTGGATGCAGTGGCCATTTAAAATGATGAAGGAAATGGCAGCATATATACATACCTGCATTAGAACAGAGAAAGGCCATAATGATTAGGATATGAAGCACTCCTTGGAGAAGTTTGGGTTGATGCAACTGAAACAGCAAGAACTGGGCTTGTATCTGTGTCATCTTTAACAGAAGACATCTTGCAACACCAGAGGAAGCAATATTTCAGAGAGAGCAAAAGTGGTCAGGAAAGGATAGCTGAAGGCAGTGATGTACAGTATGTGACTGGAGATGTTGCAACTTATGTAAAGTCAGAGATGTATGCTGCATGCAGAGATCTTCTCTTTGTGCAAATATGAAGTTCTCATAGGCTGCAGAAGTAATTCACATAACAAAGCCACTTTATGGTTCATAAGTTCATAGGTAGGTACTAGGCTATCGACCCTATATCAGCCTATATCAGCCTAGCCAAAAAAACTTCCCTGGTTTTCGCCACCCAAGAAAATTATTTTCCTCTGCCCCTGTCGAGCAGAGCCACAGAAGTGATCCCCAGGGTGAATTTCCTATTTCCCATCCAGTTGTCAAGATTCTTCTTAAAGAGGGCTAATGAGGAGCTTTGTTTGACGTGAATGGGTAGTCTGTTCCAGAGCATGGGAAGTCTCTGGGACAGGAATCTATCCCTCCAGCATGTTCTGTTTATTGTGGTGACAAGGTTTGGGTCCCTGGAGTGTGTGGCTCAGAGAGACTGGGATTTCTTTAAGTTTAGCATGTCCAACAGATCTGGGTTTGACATGGCTTTGTGTGTTAGGCAGAGGTTGCCTCTGAGTAGGCGACATGCGACGGAGTAGAGCTGGAGTTTTTTGAGATGGTCTGCATATGGCATCTGTTTGAGGCAGGTAATCCTCTTAGTGAGGTATTTCTGAGGCCTTTCCAGTTGTTGTAGATGTCTTGCAAGGTACATGCCAAACGGGGCTTTGTACTCTATAATGGGTCTGTTGAGGGATGAGTAGAGAGGAACAACAACCTCTTTTTTTCTGGAGGAGAACTCCTTTGTGATGAGGTGTGAAAAAACACTCACAGTAATTCATTATAATTTGTTGCTCATACACAGAACACTGACCCTAGACAAGGTCTATATCACATGATTGAATGTTTAGTTACTCAAATAACTAAACATCAATCACTAAATGTCAAAGACCCAAAACCGTGAACGGTAATTTCCACACAGGGAAGCAATGCCATTGTCCCATCTAAAAAAAACCCATCAAACACAAATCAAGTGGGGAGCTTCTCCCCCACACCCTCTGATGTGGGGGGCTGTGTCTCCCACATACCCCCTAACTAAATATACCAATTCCGAGATCGCTCCACATTACAGAAAGAGAAAATTTATGTAACGGCCAAACAAATTGTTTCCCCTGTGTGGAAACTGCCGTTCACAGTTTTAAGTCTTCGACATTCAGTGATCAAGTTTTAGGTATTCGACTACCTAAAGTTTCGATTATGTAATATAGATCCCCCTAGACAAGCTATAGCAACCTTTTGTGCACACCTCTATGGTGTGATTTTTCAGTAAAGCTAAAAAGAAATAGTTACCGTTCTGCTCTTAGACAGCATACAAGCTATAGAGGCCTTCTGTGTATACCTCACAAATTTGACTATGAGGAAGATTTAAAAAATAATATGACAGTATCGATGGCACTCACACAAATTATGTAAATCTTTGTGTCCACCTCTGAGAAGGGTCAGTTTTAGATTAGGTGGTGCCCACGGCTGAGTGCCCTACTAAACCTGTTATACAACTAGGAATGACAGCCCCTAGAAGGTCTGAATGTCTAGATATAACGGGATGTATTCCATGCCTTATTATTTATTTATGTACACATCCATCCATACTATTTTTCCTCACACACACACACACACACACACACACACACACACACACACACACACACACACACACACACACACACACACCTATGGCAGAAATTTGGGAATAAAACCTGAATAAAATGCATACACAGACTGAGTGGACATGCAGACTCCACACAGATGGAGCCACACCCAAGAATTCAGACAGGGAGATAAGCACAGGGAGATGGTAATACTACTCTCTGCACCAGTGTACCAAAGGTATGTTCCTTCCTAACACATCTAGCCAAGACCACCAAAGAGTGACACTTATGTGCAATGCTGATGTTTCACTGTGATGGAAAGTGAAAGAAATTATAGGCAATGTGTTGCTGTTATAAGCACACACTCATATGTGATGTAATGAACATCAAAAATATTAAAGTAATAGCCAGCCAAAAACCCTAGCTAAACAGCAAGGTGTACGAGTTGCTGAAGGCAAGAGACACTGCTTTCAGGGCAAAGGATAAGAAGAGTCTATGTGTGGCAAGGGCTAACAATGGTCTTAGGGTGGCAAGGGCTAATCTAAAAAAGGGTATCAAGGAGCCAACAAGGAGTATGGAAAGAGGATACAAGGATCCTTCAAGGATGCGAAAGACTCAAGAGGCCTGTGGCATGGTATTCAACAGCTAACTGACTACAAGTCCAAGTCAGCTCAGTGCAATGATAGCACTGAACTTCTGGACAATCTAAACACATTTTATTGCAGGTTTAAAGAGAAAAACAACCTGGAGGCTGTAAAGCTTCTTAATAACCAAAAGGAGGCAGTACTTAACTTCAGTGCTGTGGATGTAAGGAACCAACTGAGAAAAGTGAACCCCAGGAAGGCTGCTGGGCCTGATAACATTCTGGGGAAAGTATTGAAAGGTTATGCAGACCAACTCAGCAAAGTCATGACTGACATCTTCAATACCTCACTTGTTGAGGAAAAGTACCAGCATGCTACAAAGTTACCAGCATTATCCCTCTGCCCAAAAAAGTCAACCCCACCTGACTAAATGATTACGGGTCGGTGGCACTTACATCAAATTTAATGAAATGCTTTAAAACACTGATTAAAAGGCATTTGACTACAGCACTACCTCAGTCCTTTGACCCGCTGCAGTTTGCCTACTGGGCTAATAGATCAACTGTTTGTGTCATGTCAGTGGCACTTCATCTCACATTGGAGCATCTTGAAGAGAAAAAAAACTATGCTAGGCTGTTGTTTATAGATTTCAGCTCAGAATTCAATGCAGTGATTCCAATGCAACTTATAGAAAATCTAATCAAACTTGGCATAAATAAAGGGCTGTGCAACTGGATCCTTGATTTCCTGACTGGGGGAGATTTGGAAGTCCATGTATAACCTTACAGAAATGGAGTTGCTGCAATGCCTGCTTTCTGAACAGCATATAAAGAGATACAGTACCACTGTGTTTCACACCTTAAAGTGCCATCATGAACCATTATAATACAATACAATACATATGTTAGTCTGACCCACCATATGCCACACAAATGAGATGACTGTCTTTGAAAAGCAGATGTCACACACAACAGGTGTGGGTGAGAAGTGTCTGTCATTTTCCTCAGTTCTTCTAAGAGAATCGTGGCTGGAGAAGAAGAAGGAAAGAAGTTGTCCATTTGGAACACAAGGATGGTTTGTGGAGGAGACTAAAATCTTTTTCCTCTTACTCCATAAAGACAAGAAATTCTTGCAAGATGGTTACAAAGGGCCTCTGTATTAGACTGAAGCCTGAAATAGTTTGACCCAGACAGTCACCCATGCCAATGGCATTCTACACATGGAAGAACAGTGTCATCGCCATTATAGTGATATTAGGTATCAACATCCTGACCTCCTAGGCCAATGGGAAGATGAGGTTACAGGGTAAGGACCGCCTGTGTACTACAAGTAAAAGTTAAGTCAGCTTCTCATACAATAAGAAATAATGAAACTCTAAAGTCTGTCATTTCTGTCTGACTAATCCTCAGTGGTCAGTGATTTACTAGAAGATCACAGTTTTTGCAAGGAACAGAGTAAAAATATGAGACAAAATCAGTGACAATCTGCAAAATTCTGGACAGTTAAGAGGTATATAAATGTTTATGTATATAAAAATGTAACTATGTATGCAGGCTTGTCTTCATTGATAGAAATATGTATATAATTTGATGTAATATTTACTTTCTGTCTATAAATTTTAATTTGCTAGTTTGTATGCAAAGCATTACTGGGGAATTATTTCACTGGTTATTTACTCTTTCTGTCTGCTGTGCATTAGTGAACTCTAAACAACTGATCAGGAGGTATGAGCTCTCTATTCCACAAGATCCATGGCCTGACAACACAAACTGCAGCATGAATAAATATTTACTTATTTCTGGTGGTGCAGCTTAAATATCCACTATATACCACAGCTGGCTCTGAAAATCAGATAATGTAATGAGGATCTTCATGTATTGTGTCATTTAATTAGTACATATTGTGAAGACTGCCAGCCCACCCAAATAGAATTTTGTAAATGATTCTACGTCATTGTAAATATTAATATGATCCACAGGTGTGTTTTTTATAAATGTAAGAAAACTAAATGTAAGAAACTGTGTTATATGTTCTGAGCTTCAAAAATGTAACCACAGTGCACCCTACTGGAAGAAAGCTGAGAAGTGAAGCATTTTGTGACTGATCTCAAGCTCGGAGACTGGACTAAGAAATTATTCTTATTGTCTTAGGACAAGAGTTAATTACTATGTTCTATATGTAAAGTGTCCTTTATTGCTGTGGTTTCCTGGCATGTGCAAGATTACAAAAAATGTTACATTTTGAGGTCTGTGAGCCTGGAAAACTCCAGCAGAGGTGTAGAAAATCATGTAATGTGAAATGACTCAGCAGTAATGTGTAGATCAATTTAAGACTATCTCAGAGAGAAAGATTTGAGTATTTTGGATTGTGTCTAAAGCTGACAACAACTCACCAGCACTTGTTTGCTCTGTATGTAAGTAGTTATTTAGAACTTAGTATTTCTCTTAGAGTTAGATAGAAATATAGCCAGATTAGCCTAGCTGTTTTCTATATTTATGTCAGACTATACTATAATATTGTTTTAAAAGTTTCATGTGATCCCTGAACTCTTGGTTAGAACTGTGTTGAATTGATGAGATTTGTCTTGTGTTTTTATTCATCATTGTCATCATCAGCCCCCTTTTTCCCATTTTTCTACATGGGGTCTGGGTATCACGTTAATTGTCGCCAACTCTCTTGATTCAGTGCCACACTCCTGCCTTCTTCAACACTCATGCCTGACTGTCGCAGATCTTCTTTCACACAATCCATCCACTGCTTTGCTGGACATATTCGCTTCCTCTTCCTGTCTGTCCCAAATCTTCCTTACCAGATTGTCTTCAGCTTTTCTACACGTGCCCAAGCCACTGTAATCTGTTCGCTTTGATCTTTTCTGCAATTGGCGCTACTTTGGCTTCTGCTCTTATGTCCTCATTTCTTTGTCTGTCTCACAGTGTGCATCCTATCACCTTTCTCAGGCACTTCATTTCCATCACCTCTAGCTTCTTCAACTATTCTGCCTTTACTGCCCAGGTTTCTGTGCCATACAGTAGTACTGGTCACACCACTGTCTTGTACATCTTACTTTTCAGCTTCTTTGGCATTCTTCTGTCAGACTACACCTGATACTCTATGCCAGTTGACTGCAGCCCCTCTCATTCTAGCTTTGACCTCTTCATTCAGACTACCCTTCTCCTCAACTACTCCTCCCAGATACTTGAAGCCGTCTACCTATTCCACTACCTTCCCTTCTATCTCTATTTTCAGCTTCTTCTGATTTCCCCAATTTGTTGCCATTACCACCATCTTATCTGTGCTTAGTTTCATCCCATGTGCCTTCATATTTGCATTCCATTCTCATATCCTTTGCTGAAGGTCTAGCTCAGAGTCTACCTGTAATGCCACATCATCTGCATACAGCAGCTTTGTTAATTCATCCTCTCCAACCTGTTTGCTAATGTAGTGCATCACCAGTATGAACAGCAGTGGGCTCAGAGCTGAACGCTGATGTACACTCACACCCACTGGGAACCCCTCTGTGAAGCCAAACACTGCTTGTACTTGAGTCATGGTGTTCTTGTACATAGCCTGCACTAATTCTACCAGTGTTTCTGGGACTTTAAACCACCGCAGTACTGCCCAGATCAGCTTTCTTGGGACCTTGTTGTATCCTTTCTCCAAGTCAAGGAATGCCCAAGTGGACTCTCTCCTCATCTCTAGCTTCTTCTCAAGTATCTGTCTCAATGCAAACATTAGGTCAATTGTGCTGCATCCTGATCTGAATCCAAACTGCTCATCTCCCATATTACATTCTACTACTCTTCGTATCTGTTTATCAATCACCCTCTCCAGAACTTTCATGCAATGTGATATGAGTTTGATGCCTCTGCACTGCCCACAGTTGTGGATGTCCCCTTTGTTCTTCTATACTGACACGTGTATGCTTATTCTCCAGTCATCTGGGATATGCCTTTCTTTCCACACTGCTATTAGTTGCCTCAGGAGCCATTTCTCCCCTACCTCACCCAGCATCTTTATCATATCTGCTGTGACCTCATCAGAGCCTGCTGCTTTCACTGACTTCATCTTCCTTAGTGCTGTTATTACTTCTTTTAGAGTGGGCTCCTCTTCTTCTCTCGTTGTAGGCTGTATCTGGGGCAGTATGGCTTCTGTGGGGTTCTTCATTGTGTTTTTATTATTTATTATTAAATATTTTAAACCTTTCAACTGTGGCTGTTTTGTGCAGTGATAATTTAAGCTCTTAGAGTACATTGCATGTATTTGGTGATACTGTTCAAGCCACTCCAATAGTCTTCCTGTTCAGCACACTTACTATTTGGATAATAATAATATTACACAAATTGGTCACCCTTTGGGAAGGGCCTTATAGTAGCTGATATTAGTGGTTGGTGGCAGTCGGTTCTACTTTATAGTCCGAGCAGAAAGAAGGCACAGCTGGAAAACCTGTTCCAGCCTTCCCCAGGAGTGTCAGTGTGTTTGCATATAAATCAAATCTTAAAGTGTGTGTGTGTGTGTGTGTGTGTGTGTGTGTGTGTGTGTGTGTGTGTGTGTGTGTGTGTGTGTGTGTGTATGTGTGCCAGCTACTTGGGCAGGGACACAAAGCACTGGTTGGACAGAGAGGGTGCTGGAGGTTTTAGCTTGACCACTAGGCTGAGATCTGTACCCTATATCTGTGCCAGTGGGGAGTCTTATTGGGGATCTGGAGAGAAAGGGAGAAACCAGTCACAGACTGACTGTGATCTCTGTGTGCTCTTAAAGGAAATTGTACTTTACTGTGTGTGTACTTGTTATCCCCCACCAATGTGCACACCCCTCACTGGTGCTAGTGGTGAGTATTGAGGCTCCTTGATTACTGGGCCAGTGCATGGGTGTCACATATTAATTGTTTGGCAGTGGTGGGATATCCACATCGAATATTAATTGTTTGATAGTGGTGAGTTAGCCACATCACATACTAACTGGCTTGAAGTGGTGTGAATAGTGAATTCCTATAGCTTGTGTACAGTGATCACTGAAGGTGTTTTTGTACTCTAAATCAGCCACACAATAAATATTCAGAGTTTATATCACAATTGTTTTATTTCTTTTGTTAACTTAGTCAGGGAGAGCAGGCAAGCATGTCAGCAGAGGAGTACTGTAAGCTGACAAGGAGCCAGTTGGCTGAGATGTGCCAGGCTAAAGGACTAGTGCGTGGAAACCTGACTAAAGCAGACATGATTGCAGATTTGGTCACAGCTGCATCAGAGAATAGCAACCAGGAGGATGACCAGACTGGCTGTGGAAATGTATAACACTCAGAGAATGGACAGCTCAACCTTTCTGCAGAGGAATTTAAAAAATTCATCTGGAAATAAAAAAAACTTGAGTTGGAGACCAGGCATTTGGAAAAAGAAGCAGCAGAGAGACTGAGATGTCTACAGGCTGAGGAGAATGAGAAACTGCTACGCCTGGAAGCTGAGAAGAAGGATAAGCAGAGGCAGCACGAGAATGAGATGCTGACTCTTCGCCAGAGTCATGGAGGTAATGGGGAAGGGAGTAACCGAACCCCAGAAGCAAAAAAGGTCAGTAAATTTCTTCCACAGTTTAAAGAGGGGGATCATTTTTGATAGTTTCATTCTTATGTTTGAGAGGGTATGTAAACAGTATGATGTTGACCAAAGGCTCTGGGTATGGTTCTTGACCCCCTTACTCCATGGTAAAGATGTAACTGTGCTGTCTAAATTAACTGATCATGAATTTTTTGATTATACTGCTGTTAAGAATTGTTTGCTAGAATTTTTTAAGCTAAAACCTGAAGCTTATAGGAAAAAGTTTCATGAGCATAGATGCAAGGCAGATGAAAATGTGTGTGAATATGTTGCTGAACTAAGCACCTATTTTCATAGGTGGGTGAGGGGATGTCAGGTCACCACTTTTGAAGGGCTGGCAGACCTTTTGATGAGGGAACAAGCCCTCAGCACTTTGCCTGAGGACATGAGGATCTGATTAGTTGATAGACAATGTGCTACTTCAGATGAGTTGGGGAAGAAGAGAGACCTATACTTAGCAAGCAGGACATCACTTCACAGGAAAGTGACATCCAGTGCTGCTCATGGGTCTAAAGGAACCCATGGAGGGCAGCGGAGACTGCCTCAACAGATTCTGCCAGTAGCAGGGGAAACCACTAGTCCAGGTACACAGCCAGGACCTAAGGTTAAATGTTTTAAATGCAACCAGTGGGTCCATGTGGCATATAGATGTCCACAGAGGCAAGATGGGGAACAAAATTTGAGGGAGCCAGTAAGTGGGAAGGACAAAATGCCAACAGTAGGTTGTCTTGAGACAACAAGGGTACCAAACTACCATCCTGCACATGTCTTGATAGGGAAGGATTTTGATGAGGCAGTATCATGTGTTAATGCAGTTACATGCAGTCAGGCTTTGAGACAAGCATGTTGGTCTGGTAGCCTGGGGGAGACCCAGACATACAGCATACTTGCAACCAGGACTGGTGACATGGTTACTTCAGGGAGGGAGCTACCCTAGAGCAGTGAGACTGAAGGTGAACCACAGCTGATTGTGAGTACTGATGTTCCCTTAGAGAGAGTGACAGATGGGACAGAGGATGCCAAACTTCCTGTGGAAGGGGAGCTGTGAAGCATTACAAAGAGAGCACTGGGACAGACTCAGCTCTCACACTCTACATTACAAGGCCTAAGGCAGGTGGCTAGTGAGGCACCTGATTCTCAAGGGAAGAGGGAATCTGTATACTGGGACAAAGGGTTACTGTTTAGAGAGTGGACCCCTGAGAGAGGGCTAGAAGGTGAGAGAATACAGCAGTTGGTAGTGCCTAGAGCCTACCATCTGGTGCTTCTACCCATAACCCATGATATTCCCTTTGTAGGTCATATGGGCATAAAACGGACAAAGAGATGTATTATGCAGAACTTCTATTGGCCTGGGATTTCCAGAGATGTAACAGGATACTGCAGGACCTGTGAGCAGTGCCAAAAGGTAGGCAAGGTGGGAGACAAAGTGAGAGCTCCTTTGATGCCTTTGTCTTTGATTGAGGAGCAATTTCAGAGGGTATCTGTGGATATTGTGGGACCTCTGAGTATCCCACATTCCACAGGGAAAAGGTATATACTAGTAGTAGTAGATTATGCTACAAGATACCCTGAGGCAGTGGCTTTCTCCACCATTGAGGCAGAAAAAGTGGCAAATGCTTTGTTAGAGGTTTTCAACAGCATAGGTTCCCAAAAGAAATACTGACTGACAGAGGTGCCAATTTCATGTCAGACCTGCTGACTTATCTGTGGAAATACTGTGGGGTGAAGCACCTAAAGACCAGCCCCTACCATCCCCAGACTAATGGTCTTGTTGAGAGGTTAAATTCTACACTCAAGTCCATGCTATGGGCATTTCCAGACCAGTTTAAGAGGGATTGGGACAAATATCTGCCCCATCTGTTGTTTGCTTACAGAGAGGTTCCCCAGGAATCCACAGGTGTTTTCCTGCTTTGAGTTGCTGTATGGGCATAGGGTGAGGGGACCTCTAAATTTAATTCAAGATGAGTGGGAAGGTGAGTGTGAATCTCACAAGGAGTCTGTTGTGACATATGCCCTAAACCTCAGGACAAGGCTCAGAGAACTCATTGGTTTGGTCCAGGAGTACCTGGCAGAAGCCCAACAGCAGAATAAGGTCTGGTATGACAGGAGTGTTCGAGCAAGAGAGTATGTTGTAGGCCAGCAGGTAATGGTTCTCATTCCTGTCAGACACAACAAGCTGCAGGCAGCTTGGGAGGAACCCTACAAGGTGGTAAGGAAGGCCAGTGATGTTAACTACATGGTGAAACTGCTAGGCAGGAGACAAGAGCACAAACTGTACCATGTTAACAAGATAAAACCTTACCATGATGGGGAGGCCCTTGTGCTCAGTATTTGCATTGGATTACAGGAGGAGTCTGAGGGAGATCTAGTGATTGATCTCCTCAGTGAGGCTCAGACTGACACCTCAGTGGAAGGGGTAGCAATGTCCCAGCAGCTATCTCCTACCCAGGTTCGAGAAATCTGAGCAGTATTACAGGAGTTTGGGGACATGTTCACTGGGAAACCAGGGTATACCCACCTGGTGCAGTACCAGGTGAATACAGGACCACAAAGGCCTATTAGTTAGGCCCCTTATAGGGTGCCTGAGAGAGTCAAACAGACTCTGAGGGAGGAAATACAGGAAATGTTGGAACCAGGGGTAATTCAGGAGTCCAACAGTCCCTGGGCCTCCCCAGTGGTGCTGGTGCCAAAGAAGGATGGCAGCACCTGGTTTTGTGTGGACTACAGAAAATTAAATACTCACACAGAGTTAGATGCTTACCCCATGCCTAGGACAGATGAGGCTCTAGAGCAGCTGGGTGGGGCTAAGTATCTTACCACCATTGATTTTACCAAGGGCTACTGGCAGGTGCCCTTGACTCCAAGTGCTAGAGAGAGAGAGAGGTCAGCCTTTGTGACTCCTTTTAGCTTGTATGAGTTCACAAAGATGCCCTTTGGGATGAAGAATGCCCCAGCAACTTTCCAGAGGCTGGTAGATCATATCCTAGCAGGAGGGTGTGCCCTTGCTTACCTAGATGATATTGCCATCTACAGCCATTCCTGGCAAGAGCACCTTCAACATGTCAGGGAGGTGTTGGGCAGACTACAGAGAGCAGAGTTGAGCATTAAGACAAGCTAATGTCAGGTAGGTATGATAGAGGTCTCCTACCTGGGACGTAGAGTGGGGAGTGGTAATATCAGGCCAGAACTTGCCAAAGTGGAAGCCATTCAGGCATGGCTTGCACCTGTTACCAAAAAGCCAGTGAGGGCATTCTTAAGGACACCAGGGTACTACAGAAAGTTTGTCCACAGTTATAGTACCATATCTGCCCCCCTCATAGACATGACCGGGAAAAACAGGCCAGATAAGGCAGTGTGGACCACAGCATGTGAGCAGGCATTCCGGAAGCTTAAAGAAACTTTGGGAGGACCCCCTGTGTTAGCCAGTCCAGATTACAGCAAAGAATTTGTTGTGCAGATGGATGCTTCAAACCATGGGGTGGGGGCTGTACTTAGCCAGATTTCTTTAGAGGAAGAAGTGCATCCAGTGGTTTGTATCAGTCATAGGCTTCAACAAAGTGAGGAATGCTATGCAGCTGTAGAAAAGGAATGTCTAGCCATAGTGTGAGCACTCTAGAAACTTCAGCCTTATATGTATGGAAGGAAATTCACTGTAGTTACAGATTACAATCCCCTAACATGGTTACTCCGAGCCAGCCAGCAAAATGCCAAGTTACTAAGATGGAGCCTAGGGTTGTAAGCATATGATATGTCAGTGCAGCACCACCGTGGGATTAGCAATGCCAATGCAGATATGCTCTCAAAACAGGGAACAGGGTAAGGTATATTCAGATAGACATAACCCTCTCAAGCAAAGTTTCTCAAGGGTCACTTGAAAAACTAGCTTGAGTTCTCGGGGGGGGGGGGGGCTTAGATATGTGAAGGCTGCCAGCCCAGTCAGATAGAATTTTGTAAATAATTCTATGTCATTGTAACTATTGATAAGATCCACAGGCATGTTTTTACAAATGTAAGAAAACTGTGTTATATATTCTGGGCTTCAAAAATGTAACTATAGTGCACCCTGCCAGAAGAAAGCTGATAAGTGAAGCATTTTATGACTGCTTGATCTCAATCTTGGAGACATGATGTCTCGACTAAGAAATTATTTCTATTGTCTTAGGACAAGAGTTAATTACTAGGTTTTATGTGTAAAGTGTCCTTTATTGCTGTGGTTTCCTGGCAGGTGCAAGATTACAAACAAATGTTAAATTTTGAGGCCTGTGAGCCTGGGAAACTCAAGCAGAGGTGTCAAAAATGACGTAATGTGAAATGACTCATCATTAATGTGTATATCAATTTAAGACTATCTCAGAGAGAAAGATTTGAGCATTTTGGATTTTGTCTAAAGCTGACCACAACTCACCAGCACTTGCTTGCTCTGTAAGTAGTTATTTGGAACTTAGTATTTCTCTTAGAGTTAGAAATATAGCCAAATTAGCCTAGCTGTTTTCTGTATTTATGTCAGACTATCCTACAATATTGTTTTAAAAGTTTCCTGTGATCTCTGAACTCTTGATTAGCACTGTGTTGAATTGATGAGATTTGTCTTGTGTTTTTATTATTTATTATTAAATATTTTAAACATTTCAACTGTGGCTGTTTTTTTGTAGAGATAATTTAAGCTCTTAGGGTACATTGCATGTATTTGGTGATACTGTCCAAGCCACTACTCCAATAGTCTTGCTGTTCGTCACACTTACTCTTTGGATAACAGTAATATTACACAGTGAAATTGGTCTCCCCTTTGGAAGGGCCTTATAATAGCTGATATTAGTGGTTGGTGGCAGTCGGTACTACCTTATAGTCTGGGCAGAAAGGGGACACAGCTGGAGAACCTGTGCCAGCCTTCCCCAGGAGTGTCTGCATGTTTGCATATAAATATCAAATCTTAAAGTGTGTGTGTGTGTGTGTGTGTGTGTGTGTGTGTGTGTGTGTGTGTGTGTGTGTGTGTGTGTGTGTGTGTGTGTGTGTGTGTGTGTGTGTGCGTGAACTACTTGGGCAGGGACACAAAGCACTGGTTGGACAGAGAGGGTGCTGGAGGTTTTAGCTTGACCACTAGGCTGAGATCTGGACTCTATAGTTGTGCCAGTGGGGAGTCTTATTGGGGATCTGGAAAGAAAGGCCAGCCCCAGACTGACTGTAATCTCTGTGTGCTCTTAAAAGAAATTGTACTTTACTGGGTGTGTACTTGTTATCCCTCCAGTGTGCATGCCCCTCCCAGGTGCTAGTGGTGAGGATTGAGGCTCCTTGATTACTGGGCTAGTGCATGGGCCTCACACATACAGTCACCCTCCCTGCAATTTAAATGTACCAGCCTGTTGCATATCTCATGTATTCAAATGAGACACGGAGGCTGGGTATGACTTCAAGTCATTTATTATACATACACACATCAGGAGCTGTAACTTGTACATATACTTCATATTTCATGTGCTTACTGACTGTACATATACTTCATACTTCATGTGCTTACTGACTTGTTACTTCTAACACATGCACATGTGCATCTCCATTCAATCTTAAATTCACACTGAGTGACTACACAAAATGGCACTGATCTTGCATGTGCTCAGTAACTTATATGCATGTGCTGTCTAGCTACAGTGGCTGACTAGGTTCAATATACACACTGATATACATCCTACCTCTTTAATTTTGTTTGACATTACAAAATAGAAGAACAAAGGCATATTTAAAAGCTAAATATTATGTCGACATTTCAACAAAACATAACAGATTTCATGCCCAAGTCGCTGTGTATTTAGGATTGGGTTTGCAAATTCTACCTGATCTAGTTACATAGAAATTCTGACTGGGTTTAACAACAAGGACAGTCTGTGGGGATTCATTCAATACTGGAACATCTGGGTTTACATCAGAGTTGTTTGAAGAAAGCACACTGTCTTTTTGAACTTGAAGAGGTGATGAGTCACTCTGGAAATCAGAACCACTGGCACAGGCAATCTGCTATGGCACTGGTTATGAGACAGGTAACACATGCCTACAGTTCCTTCTGTAATTCATTCCATCAGATAGTAAGATGTAAGATCTCAGTTCCTCACAAATGTCTTTCACAATTCCTACATGATCATAATCTTTTGATGTTTGCATTCTCACAACTTCTCCTTGTAACAATGACCGAAGGGATTTACTGGTCTTATCAAAGTACAACTTTTGTGACTGACAGACCCTTGACCACTCTATTGTTCTTTACATTTGACACTAACAATTGTTTACTGATTGGAAGTGTTGTTTGTGTCTGCCTGGACATCGATCTTTGAGCAGGTGAACCAAGCAAGTTGTCTCGAGGAATGTTTCTGAGATTAAGTTAGGAAAACAGTGGTAACATCTCTTTTGGATTTCTCTAACAAATACTTTGCACTACAAACTGCATGTTCAGCTAAACCTTTGGCTTGTGGATACTCAGGACTACTGGTAATATGAACAAAGTCCAAGGACTCAGCAAGTCTCTTCAACTGCTGACTAGTAAACTGTAGATCATTGTCAGACATGACTTTGTGCGGACTATCATGGACAGAAAAATGTCTCTTCAATTTTGTAATGACTGTGCTGAATGTCAAGTTAGGAAGTAGGTCAATTTCAAACCAATACGAGTAAGAGTCTACTAACACCAAGTAATGTTGACCATACCATTTGAAAATATCTGTAGGAACCATCGACCATGGTAATTCAGGAATTTGGTATAGCTGTAACAGTTCTTTTTGCTGATGCAGTTTGGTGCTGTTGCAAATTGAACGTGCTAGAGTTTCCTTCTCAATATCTTTACACATAGAAGGCCAAAATACAATGCCTCTTGCCCTTCTTTTGGTTGAATCAGTGGCAGGGTGACCATGATGCAAAATGTTGACATATTCATGTTGTAATGCTTTAGGAGTTACCACTTTTGGACCTTTCATGATGACTACAGCTTCCATCAAGAGCTTATCTCTGTAAGGAAAATACTGCTGAATGTCAAGTGATAAACTAGTTTGTCGCGTTGGCCATCCTTGACTGATAATGATTTTCAGCTTCTGGAAAACTGGGTCTGAAGCTGGGTGATTTCTTAGTTCATCAAGCCGTGAGGACAACAAATTTCTTTCTGACTTCCATGACTTCAAAATCTGCCGTTTCACTTTCATGCCGCTCAGTCATTTGTCTGGGTGTGTGTGACAAAGCATCAGCAAGGTGCAAGTGTTTGCCCTTTTTGTAAATGATATTGAAATTGTACTTTTACAATTTTAACATCATGTGTTGCAACTGAGCTGTATGCATTGGCATTTTCAAAATTGTCACTAGTGGTTGGTGACCACTCTCTATCTGGATAGGTCTGCTATAAATATACTCATTGAACTTTGAACATGAGAATACTTAACACTTTAACATTTAACATTTAACACTTTAGAGATTATTTCAAACGCTTTAAATATTATGCCACTATCTCAGGCATTTCGAACATCTCTGAAATTATTTTGAACACTTTGAATGCCACATATTTGGTGACTGAAAATCATTTGAAATGAATGTAGGTAACTCTGAATAATTGCTGACCTGTTTGTGAGTTCACTCCTGGATATTACTCCACTTCTAACTGCATGCCTCATGGTTTGCGAGCTGCTTCAACCTCTGATCCTATTCTGACACCATATCACGTCTCATGTATTCAAATGAGACACTGAGGCTGGGTATGCATTCAAGTTGTTTATTACACATACACACATCAGGAACTGTAACCTGCACATATACTTTGTACTTCTTATGTTTACTGACTGACTTGCTACTTCTGACACACACGTGCATCTCCATTCAATTTACATTCACACTGACTGATGACATAAAATGACACTGATCTTGCATGTAATCAGTAACTTATATGAACGTGCTGTCTAACTACAGTGGCTAACTAGGTTCAATATACGCACTGATCTACACCAGCCCACCCACCTTAAGCAGAGGGGGGCCTCAAAAACCTTAGTGGCCACAAAAATCTTAGTTACCAGACAGGTAATAGTTTCTCTATACTCAATTCTTTATAGACTCCTCAGTGGGGTTCTATGTCTAGCCTTTCCAGCCATAAATAATCCATGCCCTTTGTCCTTCTATTCCTTCACAGAACAAACAGCTCCTTAAATACCTGGTTAAAGGAACTAAACCTTAATCAACTCATAAATAAGACTCATCAACATGGTATACTTACATCTCAACTTATTCCTCATCTGTGGAACACACTTTAAGGTAAACCCAGATAACTGGATGGATGGCATCATATCCTCCCTTGGTCTGTCCTTTATTACCCCCCCCGAGGCTGAAGGGAATGTCTGAATATGGGTTATTAGCTAAGATTGTAATGGTCTGCAACGATGGATCAATGAACCTTTGAAGCAATAATATCATGCTTATGTATAAGGTTGAGCTCCTTGCAACTTAGCTTTTTTTCTTTCACAGGACTTGCTTGATAGCTACTGCACCTAGTTGGTGAGAGTTGGATATCACTGGGCTGTGCAAGAACCTGATGGTCCATTTAAGACCAACTGGTCAAATCATTCCCCAACAGCAAGAGTCTAGTGGTAGAGGGCAAGCCAACATGGTGGGCCTGTGAAGTGCCCTACCACTACCCTAGTGGACTCCACTCCATTGCAGAAAATCTAGAAGCTCTACTGCATGCTGACTACCACAGGGAGTGTCCTTCTGCATACTCACTTGGTTACATGCATATGTATGTGTCAGTGCATGCACACAGGTTCATGTCTCATCGGTGCAACCCCTAGTGCTCCCTCTGTCACTAAGTGTCAAGCACGAGCTGCATCCCTCATCCAGGATGGGAGAGTTGGCAGAAACCGCTCATTGCAATCCTCTCTGACCAACTCTATCAAGTGCCCCAGCTGCTAATCAAATGTCTGTCACCAAAACTATAATCAGGGTTTTAGCTCACTATGCTATCTGAGCTAGACTTGCCCCTCATCTTTATATGTAAAATCTACATTATAATCATGTTCCTGGAAGCAGCCATAGTAAATTAAACCCCAACATCCCTCTTACTGATCTCGGTTTCATGCCAGTGGCAGTGAGGACGTTAGATAAATCCTGCTCCTTTTCCAGTTGTTGGTAGATAAAGCACAAATGTAGCCCCCATACACCTCTTCCCTCCTCCTTCAGTTGTAGCTATCATTATCATGTGTAGAATATCCCCTGTCACCATCACACCATTGTAATAGTGCAGTGTTCATGTCTATGGTAACCTCACTGCTATCACCCTTAGTTTTAAACGGATGAATAATTGTGTTGGATATAAGTTGCTTTACCATCTCCATGTCTCTCGTGTTAATATTGACACCTCTGTTTAGAACAGACTGCCTCCACTGATCTGTGCCTCAGGTTTACTACAACTACTAGTAAAATTGATATGCTTACTGTCACTTGTCTTGTCGGGATAAAACAGACGAACATTCGTGGGTTCGGTTCAAGCAGCTTTATTACACACAAAGCTTTATTACACATAAACACATCAGGAATGAGGCTTTGTAACTTAAACTTAAATAAACTTATAAACAGACTGACTACTAGACTTGTACATGTTAACACTCTGTCTGTTCTCTGAAAATGGCACTGCTGCCTGCACGTGCTCATTATTTATATGCATGTGCCTACATCTGGAAATGCTTCTTAAAGGTACATACACACACTCTGTTCTATATCCTCCCTCTTTGA
This sequence comes from Protopterus annectens, assembly GCF_019279795.1. Taxonomy (NCBI): domain Eukaryota; kingdom Metazoa; phylum Chordata; order Ceratodontiformes; family Protopteridae; genus Protopterus; species Protopterus annectens. The sequence goes on along the minus strand of NC_056732.1, from coordinate 356,869,576 downwards.
GAAATAGTCCATATACAAAATTACAGCATTCAATGACATGCAATTTACAGAAATTATCTTTTGACATGCAGTTATACAGAACTAATTCTTTGGCATGCAGTCATACAAAATTAGACACATATAAAACAATCATGTCCATGTTGCTGTGTATTTTACACTAGATTTAGAAATACAACCTAATCATGTAACATAAAAGTCAGAACAGGATCTATCAATAGGGACTGTCTTCAAGAAATGAACTTTGGGGACATCTGGGTCATCATCAGGAATGGGAATGGATACTGAGACATGTTCTTTGGTATGAACATTGTCAGGGTTGTTCTGAGATCTAGAGTCTATATCACAGGTATGATGCTGTGATATAATTTCTGATACAGGAAGAAGATGCCTGCAGTTTATCCTGTATGCTATACCCTCAGATTCCACTAAGTAGGATCTCAGCTCAGCATATTTACCTCTCACTTGACCAATTCGATCAAAGCCTTTTGCCATTTGCATTCTCACTGTCTCTCCTTTTTTCAATGGATGAAGAAATCTGCTTGTTTTATCATAGTTGGACTTCTGGAAATAATGCTTCTTAGAAAGCTGGGCTTTGCTTGCTCTACTGTTTTCAGCATTAGGTACCAACACACTAGAACTGATAGGCAAGGTTGTTCTGGTTTGCTTAGAGAGAAGTCCCTGAGCAGGCGAGCCAAGTAGATTATCACTGGGTATATTTCTGACATTAAGTAAATTCAAGAAGATATCGGTATTGTCATGCTTTGACCGCTCTAGTAACTGCTTTGCACTCCGTACTACACATTCAGCAAGGCCGTTTGACTGTGGGTATTCCAGACTACTAGTAACACTCTTTTGCAAAGCTCCGAAACAATTGACTGGTAAACTGGGTACCGCTGTCAGAAATAACTTTGTGTGGACTACCATGGACTGAGAAATGACGTTTCATCTTAGTAATAACAGCAAAATGATTTCAAACCAGTTTGAATAAGAGTCTACCAACACTAAGTGATGTTAACCAGGGTAGTTCAGGAATAGGGCTTAGATGAAGTCGCTCTTATTGCAAATGCGGTTTAGTACTGCTGCATACTAAACAAGAGGAAAACACTTTATCAATGTCTTTTGATAGAGGAGGCCAGAATACTAGACCTCTCGCCCTTCTTTTGGAAGAATCAGAACCTTGGTGGCCATGATGCAAAATCTGAATGTATGCATGTTGTATGGAAGTAGAAACAATAACTTCTGGACCTTTCAAAATGATACCATCTTCCATCAGTATCTCATCTTTGTATGGAAAGTAAGGTTGCATTTCTGGCAGTATACAGGATTGCTTTGATGGCTAACCAACACTGATGAAGTGGATGAGCTTTTACAAATTAGGCTCAGTTTTTGTGTGATCTCTCACTTCATCAAGTCTCATGGTAGAAAAACTATGCACTTCCATGACGTCAAAGTCAAAATTCTCTGCATCAAGCTGTTCTGTGGTATTTCTGGGTGATCTGGATAAGGCATCAGCCAGATAAAGAAGTTTGCCTTTTGTATAGAAAATTTTGAAATTGTACTTTTGTAATCGGAGCATCATTCTTTGTAGTCTTGCTGAAGCTGAATGCATAGGCTTCTTTAAAATAGTGACTAGAGGTTGATGATCAGTTTCTATTTGGGTAGCTTGGCCATAGATATAATCATGGAACTTCGAGCATGCGAGCACAATTGCTAAAAGTTCCTTCTCAATTTGAGTATATTGCATTTCAGTTTGGGTAAGAGGTCTAGATGCATAGGCAACAGGTCTGCCCTCTAGAAGAATAACTACACCAAGGCCGAACTTTGAAGCATCACAGGAAAGAACTACTGGTTTGTAGGCATCATAGTATCTTAACGTAGCGATTTAGCAATTTGCTGTTTGAGGTTATCAAATGCTCTCTGGTGTTGTTCTAACCATGACCAAGTAACATTTTTGCATGTCAGCTCTCTTAATGGTGCTGATATTTCACTAAAGTCAGGGATACATTTGCCTAAATAGTTAACCACACCAAGAAAATGCTGTAAAGCTTGGACATTGTTTGGTGCTGGCATCTCAAGAATGGATGCTTGTTTAGAAGGGTCTAGTCGTAAGCCTGTACTGCTAAATAGATCACCTATATAAGTAACTTCTGGTAGTCTAAATTTATACTTCAGAGGATTAAGCTTTACATTTACTTCATGTGCTCTGTCCAGAACTTTCCTGAGGTTTCTGTCATGTTCTGCTTCACCATTGCCTCCAACCAATAAATCATCAACTATTATAGCACACAGGTAGCCTGAAAACTTTGCTCTGTTGCACAGTGAAAGACTTCACTGGCAGAATTTATTCCAAAAAGCACCCTGAAGAATCTGTATCTACCAAATGGGGTACTGAATGTAGTCAGTAGTGAAGATTTGTGATCAAGCATTACTTGCCAAAATGAACTCTTTGCATCTAAGACATAAAAAAACAGTGACATTTGGCATGAGGGTAGCAATCTCTTCGACTGTACGAATAGGATGATGAGGTCTCTTTAATGCCTTATGGTCAATGCATATTCTGATTTCATCTGAGTTTTTCTTATGCGCAGCTACCATAGAAGACGCCCACTCAGTTGGTTCTGTGACTGGACAAATCACACCTTGCTGCAACATTTTGTGTAACTGGACCTTGACTTTGTCCTGCATAGCTATTGGAACTCTCCTTGCTGGTCCAACCACTGGACTGACCTCTGGGTCTACTTTCATGTGGTACATAACTGGAAGTTTGCCTAACCCATCATCAAACACATCAGCATACTCTGATAAAATAGCATCAGTAAAGCTGGAAATGGGACATGTGCCTACATGATATACTTCTTTGGTAAAAGAAAGCAGTTTCATTCATAAACTGTCTCTGAGACCTAATCATTACTGCACAGATCTTTGGGCTACGTAAAATTGCAAGCTGTAACTGTTCCCAGCCAAATAGCATGAAAGCACTACTGAGTCTTCAGTTTGATTTTCTTCACCTTCATGAGCAACAAGCTTTGCACAATTGGCCAAATTAAGTTGCTCACCAGCTCTCACTCTAGCAAATGTTTCTGCTGACATTACATTACAATTAGAACCAGTGCCCACTTGGAGCTATGTGGGTTTACAATTAATTAGGACAGTACAAAATACTTTGTTCTTTGCCAATAAATCTACTGCATTAACCTTTTCACTGACCACTAATACACCATCAATATAGAAAGTAGGGTTGGAGCTTTTTACATGATCAATTTGCTTCTTTGACTTTTCTTAATAACTGAATGAGGCTTGCTTGATTTACAAAACTTTTGAAAGTGGATCCATTGTTTTATAGTTGTGGCATTGCTGATCAAATGCTAAGCACTTCTCTCTTTTAGACTCATGATTGGCTCCACAGTTATGACAGTTAACAATAAGACTTGACTTTGGTTTTGCTGACTCACCCTTATACTGCATTGAGCATGCCTTTTTTACTGTAGCTCCCACTGTATTTCACTGTATGGTTAACAGCCTGCAGTTTTCCAATACACCACAAGGTGGAGCGCCTTTTCATTTGATATAAAAGAGAAAGAGGTCAGACTGAAACACAGGGTGAAGGAATAAAAGGCCTTGCATTAAAACCGGGTTTTTCTAGTGTCTAGAACAGGAAAGTGAAAATGCAGATTGTGTCTGTCCTCTTCTGAAAACCTGGTCGATGGTGATCTGTGGAATCAGGAGAGAAGTCTGGAACCAGTAGTCCCACACCTGCATCTAATCAGCAAGGACAGGAATACTGTTGGGCCTATTATAAAGAAGCCATATTCGATTACCAGACGGCTGTTGGGTGATCTCTACACTTCTCATCAGTGGAACTGTGGGGCCTGACATCCAGAATATTATCGCTGGAGTGGAGAGAGGCTTTGGCTGCCATTTTATACTTTCATAGGATTGTGCTATAGCTTCGACTGGGACTTTATGCCTAGGCTTTCCCCTTTTTCCTTTTCTGAACTGAAACCATTTAGATTTATCTCAAAATAGTACTGGCCGTCATTCTGTGGCTCTCATGTTACTCACCCCTCAGTGTGGATTTCTCCTTTAATGCTTTGAGGATTACAAATACCTGGGTTTCATCTGATCTCCAACTTTGGGCCCCATCATGCTACCATTAAGACTGTAAGTAGTGACTGGCCAATGAACAGGGTATAACAGAGTGTTTTCACAGTTTGGTATGATTAAAACTGATCAGTGTTATAGCTGCTGTTAGTATTGCTACATTATAGAATCTTCAGTGCTCAATGACATTGCATTTTTGCTCATATTTGAATGACAAGACCTCTCTTATTGAGTTCTGGAGGTATGATTTCACTGTATGTATACCTCATATTGCCTTATTGCTAAACTTTGTGCTGCTGAAATCATTTGTGTGCTTCTTTGCTGTTGCCTGTTAATGTTAGAGTTTCCATCTAGAATAAAATCTGTTATTACTTGCAACCTTGGTGTGTTGGGTGTAAATAGGGGTGTCACCAGAGTCAGTTAGGAAGGAACCGGTACACTATTCAGCTACACCTGTGGGTGAGCTACTTTTGGGGGCTCGTCCGGGATTGCCTGTACTGCGTAGAACTCTGCCCTATTCCCCTGAACATGTGTAAAGCAACACCAGCAGCAAGATGAACTCAGAAGTAGCCCTTAAGTGGTGCAAACAGCGTAATGCTCAGAGTACTGCTTAGTTCTAGTGTTGCCAAGGGTCACATGGACTGACATGCAAATACATCAAATTCTTATTAGACAGCACCATGGACACTACAGAACAGAGAACATTGGCCCTATTAGAATGGAAAAATCCTCTAGTATATGAGCATATACCTTCGAGTGTATCAGTTTCAGGTGAGAATGTAGTCCGTGTGGTAATCCCTGAGAAGTGCACTACCCTAGCAACAGAGCAAATACATGTAGAAGCTATCCAAGTAGGTCAGAACCTTACATCAGAAATTGAAGCATCATTGCCCACAGGGCCTGAAGTTTTGAATCATTTGGGAAGTCTTGTAGAAAAATGCTTAAAGCCTACATAGCCATTCACTGGGTTTGGGTACCGCACATTATGTTCCTTCTCTGGCAAACAACCCACACCTCAGGGAGAAGAAGATTTTGAATCTTGGCTGGATCAGGCTTCACAAGCCCTAGAGGAGTGGGATATCCCTTAAACTTAGAAGAAGCAGCGGATAGCTAAAAGTTTAAAGGGATTAGCTGCGGATAACATACGCAACCTAAGGATGAGTAAGCAAGATTGCACAGCCAAGGACTATTTAGGAGTACTGCAGGATGTGTTTGGAAGAACAGAGAGGGCTGTTGATCCACTGTATCAGTTTGAACAGAAGTTGGTGAGAAATTATCTGACTACATTAAGAGATTAGATAAAATGCTCCACCAGATCATCCTAAAGAAGGGGGTGGATCCGAAAGTAGCTGACCAAGAATTAATTGGTCAGATTTTACAAGGAGCTCAAGCTATGGATCCCATTATGTGGAAACTGAGGATGAGAGATAGGAAAGAGACTCTAACCTATTCTGAATTGGTTAAAGAAGTGAGGGAAGCCCTGTTGGAAGCCAAATCTCAGTGTTCAACATCAACTAAAGCATTGAGTGAACACAAACAGGAGCCTACAGCAGTGCTTACTACTCAAACAGGAGTCATGGTCCAGAGTGTCCACAATGTAGCGTTGTCACAGTTGCAGGCGCAGGTGTCTCCCCTAACTGATGCCATAACTCAAGTTACCAAGATGGTTGCAGAATTACAGAAAGCAGTGGTAACTTTAGCTGAAGGGAGGAATACATCTGCTAGAACCTCCTTGAAGGGACTCAGGGAAGAAACAAACAAGCCGATGTTCAGAGATCCTACTAGATTTTGTTTTCACTGTGGAGATGCAGGGCATATAAAGTGACAGTGTCCAAATCCAGAAAACTTGGAAAAAGTGAATGAGCTATTACTGACAAGTGTGATGCAGGGAAACTTCAAAGGGCCTCAGTGAAGGTGCCAGCTGAGTGCCCAGTTACAAAGTGCTCCGTGAAATCTAACATGAAGAGAAGTTTCCCTGAATCTCACTTCCCAACCACTCCTTGCAATAGGGGAGAGAAACTACCTACTGTGCACACTTCTAGCTCATCTGAGGTGAACAACCAAATTGGAAAGCCATCTCAGCAAAAGTCTCAGCATCCAAAACCACAAAGGATTAATAAGAAAGAGTTCCATCCTTTAAAATGGTGAAGCCAACTGACTGTACCTCAACAACATGCTGACTGCCGTACAGCTGAACAACACCGGAAACAGAAAGTACCCAATGGCCTAGTGGGACCGTCCCCTATCATGCCAGTGAAGATAGAATGGGTGTACAGTAAGGCACTGTTGGATACTGGTGCACAAATCACCATTCTGTTCAGAGACTTCTACCAGAAATACTTAAAGCATTTGCCACTTGGAAAGTTAGAAGACTTGGTGATCTGGGGGCTAAGTGACATGAACTTCCCTTATGATGGTTGTGTCTCATTCAAGTTAGAATTTTCCACCTCAGTTGCTGGGTCAACAGAAGTTTTTGAAACTCTTGCTGTTTTGTGACCCAGGCCAAAAGGAAAGGATTCAGCATCTATTTTAGTGGGGACAAATACTGACCTTGTCAGAAGAATGCTGATGCCTCAGTTGACCCAGGAACACCTAACACTGCATCCTCTCCTGAGACCAGCCTTTTGTGCCCTTCAGAAGGAGAAGGATAGTAAGAAAGATGAAACTGGTCATATATGGACCCTTTCTGGGAAAGAACATATAATTCATCCTGGTCAGGTCACCTGCTTGAGGGCCAAAGTGAGGATGTGTGGACAAACAGCTTCCTCTCATCTCATGATGGAAATGGATCCAGAAATAGACTTGCCACTGGAGCTGGAATTAGTCCCAGAAGTTTGGCCTGCCAACAAGCTGATGCATCCTTATGATACTTTGCCTGTGGGGTTTAAGAATAAAGGAAGTACCCCCATTGTCCTGCATTCACAAGTGTGTTTGGGAAATGTTTATGCTGCCACTCCCTTACATGTTTCTGTTTTGACAAGAAATGAGAGCAGTGTCAATGAGTTGATGGAAGATATTGATCTAGGAGGTGGTCTTTTGTCCCCTGAGTGGGTAACCAGAGCTAAAGAGCTGTTGCTGAAGAAGAAAAATTGTTTTTCTACAAGTAAGCTGGATGTGGGGTGAGCGAAAATTGAAAAACATTGAATATGTTTAAAAGACCAGCCTTTCATGGAATGTTCCAGAAGGGTAGCTCCAGGAGATCTGGAGGACTTGAGAAAACATCTGGAAGAATTTAAAGCTGCAGGGATAATTCAAGAGTCAAGAAATCCATATGCCTCTCCCATTGTCGTTGTCAGGAAGAAGAATGGGTCAATTCACATGTGTGTTGATTATTGTACTCTGAATCAGCAAACCATTCCAGACCAGTACACAACACCCCAGATTGAAGATGCTCTAAATTGCCTGGTGGGCAGTAAGTGTTTCAGTGTGCTAGACTTAAGGAGTGGATACTATCAAATCCCTATGCACCCAGAAGATAAATAGAAGACTGTCTTCATCACTCCTTTGGAATTTTTCGCATTTGATCGCTTATCTCAAGGCTTATCGAATGCACTGGCAACTTTCCAGAGAATCATGGAAAGAACAGTTGGAGACATGCATCTCCTGGAAGTCTTAGTCTACCTCGATGACATCATTGTCTTTGGGAAGACCCTAGAGGAGCATGAAGAAAGACTGATGAAAGTATTGGACAGAATTGAGAAGGAAGGACCGAAGTTGTCACTGGACAAATGCAAATTTTGCCAACCTTCAGTGACCTATGTGGGACACGTAGAGTCTGCAAATGGAATATCCATAGATCCCAGCAAAGTTGAAGCTGTGACATCTTGGCCCAGACCCAGAACCATCACAGAGCTGCAATTTTTCCTTGGGTTCTGCAATTACTATAGAAGGTTTGTGGAAAGATTTTCAAAGATAGCAAGACCGCTCAACCAATTGCTCTTTAATGATGAGGAAGCAGATGAAACAGATGAAGACATCCTTCTGAAGAAGCCTAAGGGACCAAGAGGCTCTAAAGAATTTATCGAGAGTAGTTGGACTCCTGAGTGCGAAGAGGCATTTGAACAGCTTAAGTATTGCTTCGCACATGCCCCTGTGCTGGCATATGCTGACTCAACAAAGCCATACACATTACATGTGGATGCTAGCAGAGATGGTTTAGGAGTAGTCCTTTACCAGGAGCATGACAAGAAACTGAGACGTGTGGCTTTTATCAGTCGAAGTTCATCTCCAGCAGAAAGGAACTTTCCTGCCCACAAGTTGGAATTCATTGCTTTAAAGTGGAATGTAGTAGACAAACTGCATGATTACCTCTATGGGGCTAAGTTCGAAGTTCAGACTGACAACAATCCTCTGACATACATCCAGACCACTGCAAAGCTAGATGCTACTGGCCACAGATGGATGGCAGCTTTATCCAACTACAACTTCAGATAAAATATCACCTAGGACACAAAAATGGCAATGTTGATGGTCTGTCCAAAAGACTTCATGGAGATTTACACCCCAACGATGAATGGGTGGAAATTCCAGCACCAGGAGTGAGTGCTATGTGCCAGATTGCAACCTGCTACCAACAGACTGAATGTTGGGCCCAGAAGTTGGGTCTGTCTGCAGAAATCATACCCCAAGCTTACTGTAATCTGGTCACTTTACAGGCTTCATCGTTACCAGCTTTGTGTAACAGTGACCTCAGGAGAGATCAAAGAGAAGACGCTTAGGTCAGCTGATGGTAGCTGCTTTACAGAAGAAACAACTTGATATGCTTCGCACAGATAATCATTCACTGGCAGGAATTTTGGCTAAAGAATGGGACAGACTCCAGATACAAAATGGACTAGTGTATAGGAGATCTCCTAGTGCACTTGGCAGTGAAAAATGGCAATTGTTGCTTCCTCAGAAGTATCAAGAAGTAGTGCTTCAGTCATTGCACGATGAACATGGTCATCTTGGTTATGACAGAACTCTGGGACTTGTACGAGACAGATTCTACTGGCCATGCATGAAACAAGATGTTGAAGATTATTGTTGTACATGTCTTTGCTGCATTCACGGAAAGACTCTGCCCAACAGAGCTGCCTTATTGGGTGAAATGGAGAGTAGTGGCCCATGGAACCAGTCTGTATAGATTTTCTTTGCATTGAACTGGCCGAAGGCAGGATCAGTAATCTGCTGGTGGTGACAGACCATTATACCAGATACATGCAAGCATTTCCAACTCGTGATCAGAAAGCTATTACAGTGGCAAAACTACTAGTTGAGATGTTCTTTGTATAAAAAAAGTGTAAAGTTTCTATTGCCTTTTTTCTAAACATGGACCAACTGTTGAACTGCACCAAGTTCTATAAATGTTTACTTGTTTGTTTAGTTGCATTGGCAACCGCAAACAAGTCCTTCTAGGGCTATACCTGTCAGCTTTTAGTTGCGCAGTGTTTTCATTGCTTTCATTTATTTCAACTAAATATAGAGTTACAGTTGAATTATATCAAGTTCCATGATAGCTTGTTTGTTTATTTCAATATATATACAATCTGGTATATAATTTTAAGTAATTCGTGTTAAATGTATGTAAGCTCCGGTTACGATGGTAACCGCATAAATGCTTTCTCCGCATTATTTTTATTAGCATTTTGGTGCGCAAGGTTTTTATTGCCTTTTGTCTAAACATAGATTAACTGCTGAACTGCACCAAGTTCTTTAAATGTTTAAATGTATACTCGTTTGTTTAGATGTATTGGCAACTGCAAACAAGTCTTTCTAGGGCTATACCTGTCAACTTTTAGTTGCGCAGTGTTCTCATTGCTTTCATTTATTTCACTTAAGCACAGAGTCATAGTTAAAATACATTAAGTTCTATGATTGTTTGTTTGTTTAACTCATTATATATACATATACTTACACTTTTAATTTACAAACTGTATCTTGAGTTATGTTCAAGATTTATTATTTCAGAATTTGTACTCTTCATTAATGAAAGCATCGCTTCCGACAGTTTGTCAGTTGATCTTGGAAGCTAAGCATTGTTGCTTTAAATGTTTAATGAGGTACCTAATTACATAGGGCTTGGTCTCAATTAATTTATATAATTTATGTAGTATATAAGCACTTTATTGTAGAATCTACATTTGTCTGATGAAGCGTGGCTGTGACCACGCGAAAGCGCTTACCCTTCAATTATTTTTATCATAATAAAGAAGAGTTTTACTTTTGCTACGGCTGCCGATAATTTCTTTGAACTGTGGATTTGGGAAGTTTGTTAAACAGCAACCGCTCAGTACTTTAACTTCATTGCGGTGAGATCAGGTTTCTGCCTTTCGCATTTGTACTTATTTGTGTTACCTGACCTCTTGGAGTTGCAGTTACCTCTTGTTTTTTTTCTATTTTCTCTGTGTGGTAACTGCTCTACGCGATGGATTCCACCAATGTAGAATTAGACTACAGACCAGAGTCGAGGGAACTTTCAGCTATACCAGAAGGATTGCTGCATCACGTCGCTAACCCTTTATTGGCTTTGGAACTAGGTGGGCCAGTTAACATTCCTGCTTCCACCTTACCTGAAGAAAATCTTGCTGACTTCAACTTGGTTGTGAAAGAATTTGAAGATAAGTTATACCTATTACAAAGGTACGCCTGGCAAAGGCAACACCTTGAAGCATCCATACATCACAGAATCGTACCCCGAGGAATGCGTGTATTTTGCATGCCATCTTATGGAACTAATCATCCGGTGCTCTTGAAAAAGTGGCAGGACCTAAATATTGAACAAGGATTCAGGTACATGTCACTTTTAAATGAATATTTTTTACCTCTTGAGACTAAATTACGTACTGAAATAGACATAACTCACAAAAATCTAACTGACAAGTTTAAATCAGATTTTGCTAAAAATAGACTGCAAACCATTTTCTCACAAGTGAATTCTTTCAGTGAGAAATTGAAACAAATCAAACAGAAAAAGTTGCAGAGGGACTTTAATGATTTTCAAACTGGTCAGATTTTTGTCTGGCCCAGACACAATAATGCACAAACTCAATCGCAAAGGCCAGCTTCTTTAACACATGCCAATGACAATGTTATAACTAATGATGCTGCTTCTACATCTGTTGGTGTTTCAGCTCCGTCTACTCTACTCATAACTGATAATAACTCTGCTCAACTTAGTGAGACGGAATTTCCTAGATTGACTGCTTACTCTGCAACACCACCTCCTAACCAACTAGCTTTTGCTAATATGCACAATGACATTCGTTTAGGCGCAAAACCTAAAGTTGCTCAAGAAGCAAGTCGTTTTTTACCCTATCCCATAAAAACACAGTATCAAGGGAGAGGGCGCTCTCAGAGCAGAGGGCCAAGAAAAAGGAAAAATTCAGAAGAGAGATATGGAACGAATCGAAGGCAAAGGATGTGACTGACATATTTGTTAATTTATCTAACTATGATTTATGTATATCAGATGCTAGTTTGATTAACAAGGGCTTAAATTTCATACCAGCACAATGCAGTAACTTGGCTGATGTTTTATGTGAGCTACGCATTTTCTGTAGAAATGTAGCCCTTAAAATGTTTTTTAAAAACACCTCTACAACAAACAATACTGAAACTCCACAATCTGAATATGTGTCACTAAGACAAAAGAGTAATTTTTCACCTCCTTTACCCTTCAGTATTGACTGTTTCTTAAAGGCCTGTGAGAGAGATTTCTACAAACTTTTTTCTACTAAGAAAAACAAAATAGCTTATGTTAATTTATCTTCTGGTGAAATGGCATCTTTAAAGAAGTTCAAACAGTTTTCTGATATCACCTTTAGACCTGCAGACAAAGGTGGTGGTATTATAGTTATGAATACTGCAGACTATGTTACTTTGATGTTAAATATGTTATCAGATCAAGAAACTTATTCCACCATCTCTCAGGAAAAAGTCTACTCTATTATAACTAATGTACATGCCACATTACATGACCTTCTAATGTGCCGACAAATTACACCAGAAGAATATAGGTACTTATACATTGAGTTCCCTACCACCCCTACAATAAAAGGCTTGCCCAAGATTCACAAACAGGTACAACCTATACCCCTTAGGCCTATAGTTTCAGGCTGTAATTGGGTAACTGCCACCATTTCGACTGCTCTTGAAAAATATCTTAGGCCTGTAGTGGATTCGGTTCCAACTTTGTTAAAAGACACCTATGATTTACTAAGCAGCCTTAAGGATGTAACACTGAATACTGGGACAGATGAGTATATGCTGATAACTTTAGATGTAAAAAATCTTTTTACGTCCATCCCCAATGATTTGGGTTTGGAAGCAGTTAGAGAACTACTTGTAAGAGATACCAACTTCTCCTCTGATAAAATTGTACTAATTTGTCAGCTCTTGGATTTAGTGCTTAACAATAACATCTTTATGTTTGATAGCATGACGTATTTGCAGACATGGGGTGTAGCTATGGGCACCCCATGCTTAAATACGTATCACTTAGTGGTCCTAAATTGGGAAAAAGAGCATTTGTTCACCAATCCTGCTTTTAACAAAATTAAGTTCTACAAACGCTTTGTAGACGATGTTCTCCTAATTTGGCAAGGTACCCTAGAGGAATTTACATGTTTCTTACACCATCTAGAAACTACCACTAGTTACTTGAAATTTACAGTGGAAGCATCCATGAAACAAGTTGAATTCCTGGATGTTACCTTGACACTTACTGAGCAAGGAAAAATCATGTCCTCTATTTTCAGGAAACCTACTTGGACCAACACACTACTTCATTTCAGTAGCATGCATCCTAGGCATATGTTTCCAGGTATAGTTAAAAGCCAGTTTACTAGGCTGACCAGACTTTGCCAGGAAAATACTGTTTTAGCAAAAGAATCTGACCTGTTAGAGCAATTATTTTTAGATAGAGGTTATAACTTTAAGCTTGTCAACTCCATTAAAAACAATACCATACATTCTACAGAATTTACACCACTTACTGTTAAGAAATACATTTCCTTCAAACATAAAAATAGCAATGACAATATAAAGATACCATACATTTTAAAATACACTAGCGATGTAAAATGTTTGGAGACAGTTATACGGAATAATTGGAACATATTACAGACAGATTTTTTAGTATCTAATCTGGTGGGAAATTTTCCTTCCTTTTTATACAAAAACTGCTCCAATTTGAAGCAAATTCTATGTAAAGATTTTGTACTAAATACTAAGAAACCTACACAAGTAATGGGAACAGTTTCTTGTGGTTCTTGTACCAGGTGTAAAATGATTTGTCTAGATTCAACCTTTACTCATTCCACCTTAGGTTTTACCTATCATATTAATGTTGCAGCTACTTGTCAAACAAAAAACCTGGTTTATTTAGCAACTTGTACAAAATGTACAGCATTCTACATTGGATTAACTAAAAGAAGGTTAACTGATCGTATTTATGATCATTTATACGAAATAAAGAAAGAAATAGATACTAATGCATTAGCACAACATATAATTGAACATAAAGAACATAGTTTTCTATTTAGGGTACTTGAAAAAATAAACTTAAATCCCAGGGGCAGAGATAATATAAATAATCTAGCCCTGGCAGAATTAAAGTGGATTTTAAAATTTAATGCTCATAGTTACCCAGGATCGAATACCTCAGTTTCTATCAAACCCATTTTAAATAATAGGAAACGCTAACATTATTGTACTATTATTACATATATATATTTCTTAGTTGTATGTGTTTTATTATTAATAAATGTCTTTAAAATTATGATATAAGTTGAATAACCTAATATATTTTTATAACAATACTTTTATAATAATGTTGGCTCAAAACTAGGTATTCATTACATGTCATTATATAATTTTAAATTTATATATATTTACATATATATATATATTTTTTATATTTTTTATAATTCATATGTTTTGTACCTTATAGGCAATTAGTTTATTTAGCTATGTTTATATTTTATACTTATATGTTCTAACTTATAGTTATATTCCTGGACCTATGCTATATTAAATTAAATTAAACTATTGTTACCTAAATAGACCTTGTCTATTAGCTTTAAGGCAAAGGAAGCATTCTGATATATAAACTCTAACCACTATTCAATTATAATAAGGATTCAATTATTTACACATTTTTAACTGTATGGTTCCATTTTTTAGTACTTTTTAGTATTGTCATATATTTTTCAATCTCATTGTTATTTGTGTCCCACTGGGTACGTTCATGCTTCAAGTTACTAGCATAGTTCATTAGACTTTGCTTCTGGCTCTATTTGGTCTGTGATATACTTTTTAAAAGTTATATGTCACTTGGTTTGAGCCTCGAGTTGTATCTTTTGATGTTTTAACAATATATTTTTTATAGTAATATTTTTTATAGTAAGATTTAATCAAGTATGTAAAACTATTTAAATGATTTTATTGGTTTTAAAAAGACATCGATTGAACTCACAATAACTATGTACTTATAATGATGTTTCAAGTACAAATATTTTTAGAAATGCTTTTTAGATATCTGGAGTACATTTTTAAATATTTTATGTTAAATGAATGTAAGCTCCGGTTACGATGGTAACCGTACAAATGTTCCCCCAGCATTATATCAATTAGCATTTCGATGTGTAAAGTTTCTATTGCCTTTTTTCTAAACATGGACCAACTGTTGAACTGCACCAAGTTCTATAAATGTTTACTTGTTTGTTTAGTTGCATTGGCAACCGCAAACAAGTCCTTCTAGGGCTATACCTGTCAGCTTTTAGTTGCGCAGTGTTTTCATTGCTTTCATTTATTTCAACTAAATATAGAGTTACAGTTGAATTATATCAAGTTCCATGATAGCTTGTTTGTTTATTTCAATATATATACAATCTGGTATATAATTTTAAGTAATTCGTGTTAAATGTATGTAAGCTCCGATTACGATGGTAACCGCATAAATGCTTTCTCCGCATTATTTTTATTAGCATTTTGGTGCAAGGTTTTATTGCCTTTTGTCTAAACATAGATTAACTGCTGAACTGCACCAAGTTCTTTAAATGTTTAAATGTATACTCGTTTGTTTAGATGTATTGGCAACTGCAAACAAGTCTTTCTAGGGCTATACCTGTCAACTTTTAGTTGCGCAGTGTTCTCATTGCTTTCATTTATTTCACTTAAGCACAGAGTCATAGTTAAAATACATTAAGTTCTATGATTGTTTGTTTGTTTAACTCATTATATATACATATACTTACACTTTTAATTTACAAACTGTATCTTGAGTTATGTTCAAGATTTATTATTTCAGAATTTGTACTCTTCATTAATGAAAGCATCGCTTCCGACAGTTTGTCAGTTGATCTTGGAAGCTAAGCATTGTTGCTTTAAATGTTTAATGAGGTACCTAATTACATAGGGCTTGGTCTCAATTAATTTATATAATTTATGTAGTATATAAGCACTTTATTGTAGAATCTACATTTGTCTGATGAAGCGTGGCTGTGACCACGCGAAAGCGCTTACCCTTCAATTATTCTTATCATAATAAAGAAGAGTTTTACTTTTGCTACGGCTGCCGATAATTTCTTTGAACTGTGGATTTGGGAAGTTTGTTAAACAGCAACCGCTCAGTACTTTAACTTCATTGCGGTGAGATCAGGTTTCTGCCTTTCGCATGTTCTTTGTATACTATGGCCTGCCAAAAAGGATACACACTGATCAAGGGTGTGACTTTGAGAGCAAGCATGTCCACAAACTACTCACTCTTTTGGGAATTCAGAAAAGTCACACCACTCCCTATCATCTTCAAGGGGATCCTCAGCCTGAGCGTTTCAACAGAACTTTACTAGACATGTTGGGAACACTATCTGCTGAGAAGAAGAGTCAGTGGAGTAGACATGTAGCCACAGTGGTGCATGCATACAACAGTACTAAAAATGATGCTACGGGATTCTTGCCTTATTTCCTAATGTTTGGAAGAGAAGCTTGCCTTCCTGTTGATTTAACCTTTGGTGTCACAACTGATGATATGCCAGTGCGATCTCATGGCAGTTATGTGAAGAGATTCAAGAAGAACCTCAGACAGGCCTACGAGCTAGCTGAAGAATCAACAGGACAAAGACATCAGCGAAACAAGGCTCACTATGACAAGAAAGTGAAGATACATGACATGCAACCAGGGGACAGAGGTCTTTTGAGAAATTGGGCCTGCAAGGAAAGCATAAACTAGCTGACCGTTGGGGATTTGAGATCTACATAACATGTTCTCAGCTACCTAACATCCCTGCCTACCAGGTCTGCCCTGAGGGGAAAGAAGGACCCATCAAAACCTGGCACCGCAATAACAATGCCTTTGGCAGAATCAGTGAGACTCATGAATCTGGAACCCAAAATGGCTCAGCAAAAACCTAACTCAAGGCAATCCAGAAAACTAAGGCGGAGAGGAGATATCCTCCCAAATGTTCAAGAGCCTATAATTCCTCCTGCTGAAGGAGAGGAGGACAGTGATGATGACTGGGGTTTCAGTGGACTTTTCTATGATGATGTTGAGATCACATGGACCGCATTCTCAATGTAAATGAATCAGAATTTGTCCCTTGTCACTTTGAGCAGTCCAGCCCCAACAATAGACTGAGTGATGTTTCTGTGCCTCTTGCAGAACCTGATGCTGATGGAGGTCCTGCTATGCAAACTTCGGATAATGGTGCTGAGGACAGTTGTACAGTTATGGAGAAAGAAAGTGAAGTTATACACAAGGAAATCTTAGAAGTAGACAATATGTCTACTGAGAAACTGGGCATTGAGTGTGATGCGAGTGTCCAACCCTCAGAGCAGAATTCCCCAGTTGTCTCTTTTGAACCAAAGCCTCAGAGACTGATTCAGCTCCCATGGAGGCTTACATATGACAGTTTGAGACATAGTACACAGGAGCCTGTGACTACTGCTCATCAGAGAGTCTACACCCATGATCCCTATGCCTCCTGCTCTATTGGTGATACCCCATCCCAAGTTAAGCATAATGTTGATCACCCTTGGTGGGATGTACCTTTTGATTGCAGAAATACTATTCAGTTGATGGTGTATTAGTGTTTGTATATATGTTGCTGCTAATCTACCTTTGACTTGGGAGCACCCAAGGTTTCAAGCAGGGGGAGAGGGGTCTACTTTAACCAAAAGCTGATTCCAGCGAATGCAAATCCATTGACACAAATGCATCGAACCGCGAAATGAGCGAACTCACAAAATCGCAAAATTACAGCGAAATTCGAAATGTGGAAGTGTTTTGGTTGGCCCGTCTGAGCTACAGATTTGTAAGGTAAGTGACCGATAGTTACGGACATTAGGGTGCGGGTTAAGGTAAGTGCATAGATAGGTAATGTAATATGGGTAATGTATTTAACGTTTAGTGTAGGGTTTGAGGTAGAGGTTTGGTTAGTGTATGTGTGTGGTTTATTTATTTTGTTTGGGTATAGCTCTGTAGGGTAAGTGTGCGGTAGTTACGGACCTTAGGGTTAGGGAGGGGTCAAGGAGAGCGCATAGATAGTGGTGTATGTGGGGTTTAGTGTAGGGTTAGAAGTAGGGTTTTGGTTGGTGTATGTTTGTGGTTTATTTATTTTGTTTGGGTTGGTAGTATATGTTTCGGGCGGTGGGGTTGGCCGAGTATGACAAATCGGTATTTTGAGTTTCACGGTTTTGTGAGTTCGCTCATTTCACGGTTCAATGTATATGTGTCGATGGATTTTCATTCGCTGGAATCAGCTTTTGGTTAATTAAAGTAGACCCGGGGGAGAGTGTAGCTCTCACTGTATTTCACTGTATGGGTAACAGACTGCAGTTTTCCAATATACCACAAGGTGGAGCTCTTTTTCATTTGATATAAAAGAGAAACGAAAGTGAAAGAGTGCAGACTGAAACACAGGTTGAAGGAATAAGGGGCCTTGCATTAAAATTGGATTTTTCTAGTGTCTAGGACAGGGAAGTGAGGTTGCAGATTGTGTCTGTCCTCCTCTGAAAACCTGGTCGATGGTGATCTGTGGAATCAGGAGAGAAGTCTGGAACCAGTAGTCCCATGCCTGCAAGGACAGGAATACTGTTGGGCCTATTATAAAGAAGCCATATTTGATTACCAGATGGCTGTTGGTGATCTCTGCACTTCTAATCAGTGGAACTGCGGGGCCTGACATCCAGAATATTATCGACGGAGTGGTGAGAGGCTTCAGCCACCATTTTATACTTTCATGGGATTGTGCTATAGCTTTGATTGGGACTGTATTCCTAGGCTTTTCCCTTTTCTGAACTGAAACTGTTTAGCTTTATCTCAAAATTGTACTGGCTGTCATTCTGTGGATTTCATGTTACTCACCCCTCAGTGTGGATTTCTCCTTTAACGCTTTGTGGATTACAAATACCTGGGTTTCATATGAGATCCAACTTTGGGCCCCATCATGCCAGCATTAAGACTGTAAGTAGTCACTGAACAGTGAACAGGGTATAACAGAGTGTTTTCACAGTCTGGTCTGATTAGAACTGATCAAGGTTATAGCTGCTGTTAGAATTGCTGCATTATAGAATCTTTACTGCTCAATGACATTGTATTTTTGCTTATATTTGAATGACAAGATCTCTCTTATTGAGTTCTGGGGGTGTGATTTCACTGTATTTATACCTCATATTGCCTTATTGCTAAACTTTGTGCTGCTGAAATAATTTGTTTGCTTCTGTGCTGTTGCCTGTTAAGACTAGAGTTTCCATCTAGAACAAAATCTGTTATTACTTGCAACTTTGGTGTGTTGGGTGTAAATAGAGGTGTCACTGGAGTCAGGTAGGAAGGAACCCATACTCTATTCAGCCACACCACTGGGTGTGCGACATTACTGAGCTAGGCTAGTCTTGGAATTTGCCATGGCTTCTTCCAGGAAGACCCACAGCGATCGCAGTTGCCATGTGCTTATGCCTGTTTCTGCTTGCTACATGCTGCATGCTTTCAACGCTTGCTCTAGAGGTTGCTGAAAACATTTTCTTATCACTTACAAGCATACTTATGTGCCTTTCTGTGAGGTCTTGGATTTGACAAATCTCTATAGCTTTGCTTAACATTAAATCACTGTCACAAAGCAAAATATTTCTCACTGCAGCACTATTAACACCACACACAAGCCTGTCCTTTATTAACTCATCTTTGAAGTCACCAAATCTGCACGTTTTAGCCTTATTTCTTAAGTCAATGATATAAGCTAGAAAAGTTTCACCTGACTTTTGTTCTCTTGTATAAAATAGATGCCTCTCTAATGTAACATTTGTCTGGGGGCTGCATATTTCTCTAAATTTATGTTTCAAGCACTCAGGGTCCTCTCTTGATTCAGCCAGTACCACAATATTGCAGTCCCCCCCTCTCCTGCATATACTGCTGGTGCATACATAAATGAATGCTGTCCTTCAGTGACCTCCGACCCAGCTAAGGTAAGCAAAATGAATGCCCTTGTATGTGTATCTTTGTCAGAAAAAGCTGCTTATATGAAAATATCATATTCCTGCTCAAATTGACTGGGTCTGCAAAATGCCTCTGCCATATCAACACACAGTAGTGAAGGTACTTGAAATTATATACGGACATACACACACATATAAATATATGCCAAAACCTGTAATTATGCCCAATAGCACAACAGACTCTTTGAAATAACTGCACTCTGCCAAATAAGTCTCCGTAGCAGAAGAACACTTTAAAATCACTGTACTTTGTGAAACCACTCCTTATCAGTTTAAGAAATACTTTGAAATGACTGTACTTTGGAAAAAACTGTATACAGCAGAAGAAGCTCACAGTAAGAAACACTTCAAAATGAATGCACTTTGCAAATAAACTGTACACAGCACAAAAAACTTTCAAAATGGCTGTACTTTATGAAATAACTGTACAATGTAAGAAACACTTTGAAATGATGACACTCTGCGAATAAATCTATTCAGCACAAAAAAGGTTTTGAAATGCCTGTACTTTGACTGCACTTTGCAATATAACTGTACTTTGCATACAGCAAACTCTTTAAAATAATTGCCCCGTAATAAAGCACACACTCTGCAATCACTTCGTACACTCTGAGATACTTCGAACAACTCTACTGATGCTTTGAATGGCTTTGGTCAATGCAAAATAGTAGTTTGTGCCCAAAACACGGTCTTTTACTAAAAAAAATGCAGTTGCCTTGCTCTTTAAGCCTAATTTTGCCCTTTTATTGCACTCATTATGCCCATTTAATCTCTTATCATGCTCATTATACTTTTCTTGTGCTCATTTTACTTTAAAAATGCTCATTATGCAAACAAAAGGTATTTCCCAGCCCCACATGAGTATTTCTGCTAGTTTTATCAAATATCGTAGTTTCAAACATTTTGTAATTAATAATGCATTTTGTGCCTTTCTTTTGATTAATAATGTGTTTTGTGCCACTCATTCAATTAATAATGCTTTTTGTGCCTTACAAGTGCTCCGTTTTCTTTTCTTTGCAAAATAAATCTTTTGTGCATGTTTTGGTTACCTTAAGTGTGTTTCTGGCCCTTTCGGTTTGTCTGAGCTCCATTTCACTCAGCCAGCTCTGCCTTCACCTTCAACTCTACACGTCATGGCTTGAAGAAGTTGCTCTCTTAATCCCGGTTCTGACACCATGTCACTCGTCTGGTCAGGATAAAATAGACGAACATTCGTGGGTTCAGTTCAACAGCTTTATTACACACAAACATATCAGGAATGAGGCTTTTTAACTTAAACTTAAATAAACTTGCAAACAGACTGACTACTACACTTGTACATGTTAACACTCTGGCTGTTCTCTCAAAATGACACCGCTGCCTGCACGTGCTCACTATTCATATGCACGTGCCTACATCTGGAAATGCTTCTTAAAGGTACATACACAAGCTCTGTTCTACACTTACAGTTAGCATATCCCCTACCTTCCTAACCTATGTTTACTCTTAATTTAAATCTCATGTCTGTGGCAGACCCACATCTCCTAGTTCATCAGTCCCAAGTTTAGTTTAATACAAATGCATGCATCTAGAAAGGAAATAACTGCTTATGATGTGTGTTATACTCTGAGCTGTGTTTCATCAAGTCATAATGGAATATGCATGTGGCATAAATACTGTATGTGCATGAACTGACCCAGCACAGGCAGAGCAAACAGATGTAGTGGCATAGGACAGGGCTACAAAGTAAACCAAATCTGCATAGCGTAAGCACCACTCTAGATTTTATCAGTTTCTTTTTTTTTTTTTGTCATTTGGGAGTGGGTAGGGGTGGGGTAAGTACAACATAATAGCATGTAATGTTTTCTGGCAGAATAAGTCATGTATAAATCATGCTCCTCTTACACATTGTTGCACTTTTTATAAATCAGTTATTTCTACCCTGCCTTTCCCTTTTTTTCTGGCTTAGCAAAAATAGGCATATGCCTATTGTGCCTTTTATTACATAAGAAAGTTAATTTTGTACAAAACATAGTCCTTTCGGGGGGGGGGTGCTCCAAAAATATTAGACATGTTTACTCAAAGCAGTTTGAGCTTGCAAACTTAGATACAGTGAAATCTTAGGGCTTTGTTGTATTAATTGGAATGAAGCTGACTAATGGTGTATATCCTGAATTAAATACTTTATTTATTTTCAGGGGACTTCCAAGCTGATATTTACACTGACTATGGGAAATTTTGGCAACAGCACTGGAGAAGTTCAGTATTCTTTTGATAAGTGCCATGGCGTCTTTTATATTCACCTGAACTACCACCAACTCAGGCAGATGAGACCTTGGTTTATTTAATGTCTCATCTGAAGGATCACATAAAAAATGATTCCCGTTTAGTACAAATTTGGGGCCAGTATCATTTTGGAAACAGGCCATGTTCTTCAGTAATATTAATAGTGAAAGTAATGTGTGTCTAGCAGTTGGCTTAGAGGGTTAAGGAGCTGTCTGAGTTATTTCCTGTGGCCCAGTGGTGCAAGGTTTGCTTCCCTCAGCCTCTGTTGTTAGCTTTATGACTCTGAGCAAGTCACTTAACCAAACACTGCTCCCGTTCTGAGTGTGAAAAAGGCCCATAGTGAGCATTACTCTACCCTGGAATATAGATAAAATATTGACAATACATGTCCTGTCTATTATATTTAGCCAACAATCAGAGTATAATCAGTAAATGACAAATATCATTTCTTTGAGTTATTATTTTTTTCTTTTTTGCATTTGTGTTGTCCTCATCTTGGTAAGCAAATTGCAGAGGTTAAGTGACTGATTTAATACATTCAGGCATTTTTTTTCAGTGACAGTGGAATATATTCAAAGCTGACTTGCATTTCTGTTGATTTAAACAGCATACTAATGAGCATGCCCTGCCAGCTTTATAGAGGATATTTTCATATGCCTTATTAGCTTATCTCAAGCTAAATAAAAACTAAATGAGAAAAGGCAACTTCACAGTATTCTACAAAGTTAAAAATAAATACAAATAAGATTTAAAAAGGAGAGAAAAAGCTTAACACAAGAAATGTTAGTGTCTCCAGAATGCTGCCCTTTGACCTGAAATTATTCTTTTCATTTACATTTTTTTGTGTTACATCTGTCAGTTTGTTGAAAACAATCGTCGGCTTGTACTGTTTGTCTACTGGTACCATTAGACACTTGAGTAGAGCAGTAAAATTGAATTAAATGGGGGCATTAAGTTCTGTTAGCTTTCTCTTCTTGCTATCAAAGCTCCTCTGTTTCTTTCCAGTTATGACGCTCACTGTAGATAAAGTTATATACTGTTCCTATCCACATGTGTTTTGCAGGCCCTGATGCCATAAAGAATGGATTTACTACATAGTAGCAATGCACCAGAGACTTTTCATTTCCCTAGGGTCACATCTTGAAAGACTCTCTCAGTAATGCAGACAGTTGCTATGTTCAGATCAATTTTCATTGTGCCGAGTCAGCACATTCTCTGTAACTATGACCCTTTTAAGCTTCATGCAGAAATTAGTTTCTTGCCTAGTACAACTCCCACATACCATTCTATGCATTTGTGTTTGTGTGTGTCTGCATCTGTGTCCTTGGAATTGCATGTGGATGTATGTATGTGCGCATGTCTAGTGATATGCTTATCTGCAATGTATTTTATTCAAACAGCCTGAGGAAAACTACCATGCTGTTAAGTTTTATGACCTTTTCTTCACTTTAGAGCACTACCCTTCAACTGAATAAGGTTTTAATAGCTATCATGTTGCCTAGATATGTTACTGGTTTATGCATCTTGTATCATGTACTAGGGAAAACAAACCCTTTCTGGGATTATAGTTTACTTTAAATGGCATATAGTAAATGGGCAGCAGGTAATGCAAAAAATTAATACTTACACAAATGTATACAAACTGTGAATACATTCCTGTAAAACTAGTACCACCTACAGACATACATTTCTGAAAAATCACACATACGCACACATTAGTTTTTGAACACATTATATTTTATTTCTAGTTAGTGTTTTCATCTCCATAGCTGAATGGGCAATATGTCAGCAGTATTTCTAATTGTTGTGAACTTAAAATGAAATTAAATTTTCATATATATTTCCTGCAGAAGCAATATTTTATCTATAGTACAACACTCTTATTGCTATTTTGTAGGTTTACATCATCTTTGTATCTTACAAAATGTCCATATTTTGCTTGGCATCTGGCAAAAAAAATGTTCTGATAAGTGTTGACGGTAATGTGTGACCTCTGTTTTACACTGTATGTACCACAGGTTAAACAGTAGTTTTCTCCATTGTCTGTTGTTACCATTACAATAAATTTACTAACACTGGTTTGACTGCATGCACAAATAATTATTTTAGGTTTACCATCAAATGGTCGACAGTAACATGCTCAACAGCCACCTCCTTGACCATGGTAGGAGTGACTGTCAGAATGTCGACGTTCATTTGTACATCAGTTTAAAAAGGACATACACGGGCAGGGAGTTTCAGCATGTATTTCAATAGGAGATTTCCACCTTAAGGTCAACAGAATTTGTCGACGTTGCTGCGTCGATCATACGACCTACTTCATATTCATGAGTCGACATTATTTGTCATGGAAATTACCGTTCGTGGACGTGATTTTCATCCTTTTGATAGTAAACCATTATTTTAACCATATTTCACCTCTTCACATGAGGTCAAATGTTCAGGCACATTAAAAATGGGCCCATGTCCTTTGTATAATGTTATTTTAATACAGCCTGTACATTGAAATGTCCAGAGTGTAATATTCCATCTCACATATAATGAAATTATTCCAACTAACTAAAACAATCATTTCAAGTTTAGTTGTAAATTTTGTAAAAGCATATAGGTTCGCCTTCATTTTGTGGAGTTAAGATTCAGTAAAGGTTCAGCCAGACAAAACCAAATGGTCAAACCTTCCACTCGAAGCTTTTATTTATTTATTTATTTTACATTTGTTAACTGGGAAATTCCGACTGGACCAGGTCCATTTTCAGTGGATGCCAGGGGAGAAAACCTCTGGCATCAAGTTAGGCAAATACAGTACATCCAGCATAATACACAAAGCAGGTTACATCATGTATGCTGAGCATAGTAATATAACAAGAAATTAATAAAATACTCCAGGTAAAAGAAGATATAGAACATAGGTAAAAGACAATGTCAGTTACAGTACATCCAGCATACTACACAATACCGGTTTCATCATGTATGCTGAGTATAGTAATATAACAAGAAATTAATAAAACACTCCAGATAAAAGAAGCTATAGAACATAGGTAAAAGACAATGTCAGTTACAGTACATCCAGCATACTACACAATACCGGTTTCATCATGTATGCTGAGTATAGTAATATAACAAGAAATTAATAAAACACTCCAGATAAAAGAAGCTATAGAACATAGGTAAAAAGACAATGTCAGTTATACATTGGTAAGAGAAGAAAATATATCAAGTAAGATTCTACAGTTAAAAGTGCCCTTTCAGATGACCAAGCCTACAGGGGATCATAGATCCAGCATGTGATCAGAGAGGAGTTTGGGGAGTTAATAGCAGTGTGGGTAGGGTTATGAGATACTAGGGCATAACCAGGTACTAAGAAGATGTGATTTGAGGGAGTTTTTGAATATGGATGTGGAGGAGGCAGTGGACACGGATTGGGGAAAAGAGTTTTGATTTCTGGCAACGATGTGGGTGTAGAGCATTTTCCCTGCATTATTGTTAGCCTTGGTGATGGAGAGGAGAGATTTTTCACTAGATTTTAGGTACCGGTTTGCAGTATAGACAGTATGTAGGTTGGATAATGAGGGATTTTTTTTTCAGGATATTTGAGAATATTGTAGGCTGTGCCCAGCTGCCGATAGTTAGGTAGCTGTGGTAGCTCAGGCCATTTTAGTTCTTTTTAGTGCAGTACAGTGATGGGTTCTATAGTTGAGTTAGTAGCAAACTTGGCTATTTTATTGTAGCATGATTCTAGTTTGTCTAGGTCACATTGTCTGATTTTTAAAAGTGTTTTTCATAAGAAAAAGGCTCCTTGCATTCCCCATGTGGGTGGGAAAGTCCCCGAAATTCCTGAACTTATACATACCAACTTCACAGTCACACAAACATGGGGAAAAGACAGAACAGAACAGAATCAAAAATAGCGCAAAAATCTCAAAACTGTGGTGCAAAAATAGAAGTCTCACCAGCAGTGATTTTTCATGGATAACAGTAAGTGAGGAGTCCAAAATCAACAAGTTTAAATCAGCAAGTTGAATGCTCATCCATTTAGAATTCATTGACTCATAGATTAAGCAAAAGTAAAACATCTCTCTTCAAATATATTTTTCCCCAATTTGATGTTTATTGAAATTGTTTATAAAGAAGAATAGAAATGGCATGTACAAAAATACAACAGTAATAAATAGTGGAAAACATTTTAAAACATCAACTATTTTACACACTGCATGAACTTAACACACTAAAACCAATTATATAGTGTATTTAAGAGGATGTTAATTCACTTAATATGGAGCTGTAAAATAAACCAGTGTGTTGGTTAATTGAAGTTCTCCAAAGTAACATCAAGTAATTCACATTTCAATTGTTTTTGACAATCAGGTTATTTAGGACCCAGAGAACAATCATTTAGTACTGAGTAACTTCTAAAGCATAAGCAATGAATTACAAAATATATTTGCAAGATATTTACAAACTAGGTGCCACATAAGTAATTATTTACATTTGTCCTTTATCCATTTCTTTATATCAACCTTTTAAATTTGCTTTAAAATGGCCTTCATCTGCACTAGTGGTTTGACACTAAAATGTGTTCTGGTTTAGTCAGTTAGGATAGTGTCAAAGAGGTAATGCCAATAATCTTGAAAGTATGTCTTTTTGTTGGGATTTTTTGTTACTAATATATGAGAGGACATAGGTTTCGTTGTCATTACTTTAATTTTTCCCTAGGCAATTATGGATACATCCAACCAATTTCTTGCAATGAAATGTTTGATTAGCACACATATTGTAATAATAACATGTTTGTGGATACCAGTTAGGAATTTAGGAGTTATATGTAGAATTGCGGTTCCCCAAGAAAAGGTGTTTTTTCATAACCCATTTTTTGAGGTTTGATTTTAAGGGAACACCATAATTTATAGACTGCCTTACAACTCAAAAAAATGTGTAGTATATCGGCATTTTCTTGGGGACAGAAGGGGCAGGTTAGGGTTTTTTAATAACCAAATTTTTTTTAGAACCGCTGGGATATAGTAAGCGTTATTGTTGATCATAAGCTGCGTATAAATTAACTTTTTAAAAGGAGTTAAGCTTAATGCATTTTTGAGAGCTTGGTATTTCTGATTGATATTTATATTATTATTCTCTTCCCAATACTTGGAGAAGAGAACTGAAGACTGGAATTTATTGGATCATAGGTTCATAGGTTGGTACTAGGCTATCAGCCCTAGGGCCTATACAAGCCTAGCCATAACAATTCCCTGGCTATTTCTTCCCACAATATTTACTTCCCTGGACCCCTGTCTAGCAGGGCGACTGATGTGATCCCTGGGGTGAATTTCCTTTCTCCCATCCAATTGTCAAGGTTCCTTTTAAAGAGGACCAAAGAGGCACTCTGCTTGACATGTATGGGCAAGCTATTCCAGAGTCTGGTGAGTCTCTGGGTCAGGAACCTATCCCTCCAGCATGTTTTGTTTATTGTGATGACAAGGTTTAGATCCCTGAAGCGTGTGGCTCTGAGGGCTTGGGATTTCTTTAAGTGTAGCATGTCCAAAAGCTCTGGGTTTGACATGGCCTTGTATGTTAAGCAAATATCGCCTCTGAGTAGACGATATGTGACAAAGTATAGCTGGAGTTTTTTAAGGCAGTCAGCGTATGGCATCTGCTTTAGGCCTGTGATTCTTTTAGTGAGGTATTTCTGCGGCCTTTCCAGTTGTTGCAGATGTCTTGAGAGGTACATACCAAATGGGGCGTTGTATTCTATAATGGGTCTAATGAGGGATGAGTACAGTGGGACAATGAACTCCTTTTTTCCGGATGAAAAGCCCTTAGTGATGAGGTGTGCCACATAGAAGGATTTCCTGACTGTTGTGGCGATGTGGTTATCGAAGGTGAGATCACTGTCCACCTGTGTCCCTAAGTCTCTTATCACACTTTCAGTGTTTAGTGTACTGCCACCTATATGGTAATTCACAGATACATGTTTTTTCCCAAAGGGGATAGCTATACATTTCTTGGCACTGAGCTTGAGCCCATGGCTCTGGCACCAAGCATCTGTTTCTGTAAGGCCCTTTTGTAGAGTATCCACATCATTTGGGGATTCAGTAATGGCTCCCAGTTTGCAGTCATCTGCAAACTTTGTTATCCAGAGTCACTTAGTGTTGGCCTGTACTTCAGGGAAGTAGATGCCAAGCAAGAGCGGTCCTAGGACTGAACCCTGAGGTACTCCACTTGTCACTTGTCTGGAACTGGATTTGGAGTCGGCTACTTTTACAGTGTGGGTTCTATCAGTAAGCCAGTTAGCAACCCATTGGGTGACGTAGGGATTAATGCCCAGCTTAGTAAGTTTATCTATGATTCTAGAGTGGGGGGTGGTGTCAACGGCCTTGGCAAGGTCTAGATATGCTGTACGGACCACCTTACCCTTGTCCATGGCTCTGGAGACTGATTCGAAGAAGTCAATCAGGTTCAGGAGACAAGATCGGCCCTTCACGAACCCAAACTGGGTGGGGTCCAGTGTTTGAAGGTTGCCAATGTCTTTCTTTATAAGTTCCATGATAATACGCTCCATGGCCTTGCAGATAAGGCTTGTCAGACTGATGGGACAGTAGTTTCTGGAATCCAAGGTGGATCCCCCCTTATGGAGTGGGATAACTGTAGCTCTGCACCACTCAGTGGGCACAAAACCTGAGGTGAGGCTATGATTAAGCATGACACTTAGGTGAGGTGCCAGTTCATATTGTAGTTCATGTAGTACACAGCCCGGGATGTCATCTGGTCCCATGGATACTGTATTCTTAGCTTTGGAGAGTGCGTTTTTTACCTGTGTGGCTGTTATTACCGGAATTTGGCAATCTTCCGGTATTGAGATGGGCCATTTAGGGGGTGAGAGGGGGGTGAAGTTGGCACTGAATCGATCTGCCAGGATATTGGCAATATCCTTGGGATTAGTATATTTAATGCCATTCTGTTTTAGCTCAAAGCAGATCTGAGCATTGCCATTTAGATTCTTGACATAGTTATAGAATGCCTTGTGGTTGTCTTTGGAATCTTTGGCAATTTTATTTTCGTAACTAGCTTTGGAGGATTTTATGAGGGATCTCAGTTTTTTACTGAGGCTGGTAAGGAAGTTTTTTGCATCCTGGGATTTTTCCTCTTTTCTGCAACAGTTTCTTCCTTTTGTTGTAAAGTTTGTTTATGGCAGGGGACCACCAGATTGGCTTCTTTTTTTTGGATGAGAGCATCTTGGTTCTATTTGGGATGGCACAATTTATGCATGAGTGGATGTGCTCGTACAGTGCCTTAGTGTAGGATTCAGCAGTTGAACTTTCAGCTCCCGTCTGCATGGGTATCATGAAGTTTGTCACTTCTGACTTGAGTAGCATGAAGTTGGCTTTGGAGAAGTTTGTTATGGAGGTTTCCTTACTGGGGGGTGGGGGTGGGATGTGGATGTTAAGGATGATTAGCTTATGGTCAGACCTGACTAACGAGGGGGTGACCACAGGTGTGGAGCATCGATTTCCCATGTTGGTAATTTTATTGTGGATATTAATTTGTATACATTAAATAGCATTTTTGTTTTGTAGGGTAGAGTTTTGATGATTTGTTGGGTGGCTTTCATGTTATGTTCATCTATTTTAATTGTTGAGAATTCAGTATTGATGATTAACTTAATTTGTCTAAGTATAGGGTCATATTGTCTAGTTACTCATAGGTGAGTTCTTAAGTCTGTTGTGTTCAAATTTTTTTTAATTAAGTATTTGCCATATTGTTATATCTTTAATCTGGGAATAGTTTGTGAGAGCTATCAATTTGTTTAGTTTCAAGTTTGGGTTGAGATGTATTGGTTGTAATAGATCTAAAGTATTTTCAAGGTGGAATGTTGATATTAAATTTTGAAAGATTATTATTTTATTTTTAATCATATGAAGGATTTTAGGCAAATTTTTACTCTTTAGTTTAATGTAAGGAAGGGCATTTGGGTTTATTTTGAGTGATTTTATTTGATTAAACCATATTTTATTCCATAGTGGAGACCAGTTTTGACTGTCCAGGTCATGACTTGAGATTTGAACAATTCTACTAGCACAGATAATCATAGTATAGTTTAAAACCAGGTAATTCTAACCCTCCTTTTTCTTTTGGTAATATTAACTTGTCATAAAAAATTCTTATGGTTTTTGGGTGCCAAATAAAGTCTGAAAGCGCTGAGTTAATTTTATTTTTTGGGGGATATTTAGGGTTATGGAGTTAAACTGGTATAGGATTATTGGTAAAATATTCATTTTAATGATATCAGCTTTCAGTAAGGGTGATACATTTATGTTTTTTCACCTAGTTATGTCCTGACTAACGTTTTTCCATGTTCTTTGTAAATTTACTTTCATCAACTCATTGTGGTTATGTGCAAAGTTGATACCTAAATATTTTATTTGGTATTTTTACTGTGACTGGAGTTAGGGGAAGTAAGACTCATTATGTTTATAAGGGTTTATAGGAAATATAGAAGATTTCAGAGGGTTCATTTCATAATTTGATATTTTTGAAAAGCTATATATTGTTTTTAAAATTTTATGTAGGTCTGTGTTTGGGACCTCTCTTCAAATGTAATAGTCTATTTTGTGACATGAGTCTAAGTGTGTGCATGTCCATTCATGCATGTATGCGCATGCATGTCTGTGTGTGTGTGTGTGCATATGTGTGCATGTGCGTTTTTGCATACATGGGTGTATATGTATGTCCATGTGTACATACACAGGAATGTACATATACTTGTGATCGCTTAAACTCCCTTTTCAAGCTTAAGGAAAACAATGTACACAGCAATTTTTTTCTGTAGGTGGATGATCAATAGATTCTCAGTGCTGTTATGAATCCTGGCATAGCAGGGAAAGGCAGAAATCTAGTCTGAAAATACAAAAGTGTTAAGAATAAAAAAATGCAGTAATTTATGAATCACTATTTCTTTTAACAGTGATACTTTTGAGTGATTTTCAGTAATCACTGCTTCAGTCAGTAGATCATTGTTTCATTGTATGTACTTCTTATGGTTTCAGAGGGTGTTCGTAGCCAATTAGAAGTTTACAGCACATTTTTGTGCTACAAAAACAAGACCCTATGCTATAAAACTATTCACAGAACCTTGTTGACCTATGGGGCAATGACCCAAAAGGTGCAGTTAAAGGTCTAGAGCACAATTCATAGTTGTCAGGTGCATAGGGGCATAGGCAGTTGCATCTGATAATAAAGTTGCAGAGTTAAAAAAGCAGACATAATAGCACCAGCAGCGACTTTTGTGCAATTGTACCTCATAAGCTGAAGCAGCAGTCTCCTGTGTACACAATGTGGTCAAACAAGCCACTTAAAGTCGTACTGGCAGAGGATTACTTCCCACTGGAGACATCCTATATGTGTCGATTGGCATGTGTGGCCCACCGACTGGTACTGACAGAATGTATGGGCTTTGAATACTTATGGATATTAAGATATAAACAGCTCTTATTATACATTCTACTTGGACTTTTCAGAGACAGACTGGGGATATACTGGATATACTGAAGGCATAAATTTGTAGAATATTCAAGGCATTCCTTGATATATTGCAACTACATGTGAAAGAGCATATCTGCTTTCCCAACACCCTGTATCCTTTCTATCCCTGTATTCTGTCTCATATAGGCTGTTGAAGGGAGATCTATGTCTGGCATAGAAGCCATTGTCAGACCCAACCATGATGGACCGCTTACATATCTAGAAAACAAACAGCATCAGAATTACCCATTCTAAAGACTTAAACCTTGACTTGCTGGAGAAACAGGTATGTATATCAGAGACTATCCCTTCTGTGGAATAGGCTCCTCATCCATGTGAAGCAGAGTTCCTCCCTAATCCAATTCATGTGTAACTGGAATAACTGGCTGAGGAACAGAAATCCATTCCTGGTTTGGCACCTATATCAAAGATCAGAGGTGATCTGTGTCTCACCTACAAGGCAATATCGGACCCTGCCCTACTAGAGATGCTCCATATCCATAAGTCTAACACCTCGCGCATTACCTGCTCAATAGGTTGGAGAGACAGGTTTGTCTCCCAGAGGCTGCCCTGTCTCTGGAATAGACTTCCCATATATGTCAAACAGAGTATCTCACTGGCCCTCTTCAAACGCAATCTTGATAAGTGGATGGAAAACCATAAATTTGTCCCAGGGGTTCCACCTTTGTCCTTCATTGACAGGGGTGACAGGTGCTAACTGAGGTTTCTTTTTTGGGGATAAAATCTTGGCTAGACTTGTAAGGGCTTCAGGGCCATTCGCCTAGTACCATCGTATAATCATATGATCCTATGTTTCTAATGGACACAGGCAGCTGATGAATGCCTCATCTCCCAGGCCCCTGTTTGTAAATGTTTCCTCTTTCAAGCCCTTCCTTACACTTGTCAAGGGTACCAGAACTTGTCAGAGATTTGGAATTCATGGCTACACTTAAAAAGTCCCTAGTGGTCATTAGCCTAGTACACACATATGAACCTATAACATACTAGTGGAGAAATAAACCATTATGCATGGCTTTTGTGATATTGCCTGCCTTCTCAAAGTGTTAGGATCAATGCATTGTAGTCATGTAACAAAAGAGGCCCCCATCTTGTGTATTCGGACAGGGTTACATCAGTAAGAAGGGCTACCATTCCAGTAACTGACAGATTGTGTGCAGTACACAGGGGCTAATAAACCAAATTTCTGCAAAGCACCCCAGTAGTGCCCATGATTCCCACATATGGCATACTCATCTGTATCACCACTTCCTGCATGGAGATATCCCACAGGCCACCTAATAGGTAAGTGTAGACACAGTCAGTGGTGCACTTGCATATTCATAACTAGATACATACCATGTACACAAGAATCCCCCCATCTCTCTCTCTCTCTGTCTCTCCTCCTACCTCCATTGTGTTACAGTGGAATGGGATATCCACTGGAACACTCGATTATGCATGTGCAGAAACCACATGACATGACTGAACAGTAGTATAACATCACTGACTTTCAAACCAGAAATGTGGAACATGCGTTTGACCTGATGAAGTCCTGGTTCCCACTGCTTAGACATTTCTGAGGGGGCAGTGTGGTGTGGTCCTGCTCTTGCCTTCCAGATTTTTGTACCATGCTGCAGATGACCTCAGGTAGGTCAGCCAGCATCCCTGGGACACTCCACTATTGCAGCAGAGAGACCTATTGCAATCAATACCACATCCACCGGCAATGACACAAATGGCAACTGACAACCAGCAGCAGCTACATGACATAATCCCAAAAATGGCACTGTGTGCAATATATGACAGTGAAGGAAAAACAGCAAATTATAATCAATCTCTGTAGATCCTGACATTTACAAAGTATAAGTATGGTGTCACACAGTATAAAATGATGCATGCAATCTTATCTAATGGCAAGAATGGGCAGTGTAGTCTGACTGAGTCACAGCATGCATAAGACGTCTTTACATACCACACAGACAAAGGGGTGGTGAGAGTCACAGATATCATAATTTGCACAGGTGTCTATGGACACTTCACAATCTGCACTAGTAGAAGGTGGGGGACCACAGGTGAAATGAGGCAGAACTGGGGGTCTTGGGAAGGGGTGGTATATTTGTGTCAGATATGAACTCCTCTACAGTCTGGGTGGGAGTGCCAACACAAGACTCTGCAATGGGATGTCTGAGATGAAGAGTTTTCGGAGATGCACTACTGGGCTGTGTAGTATGGCCAAATACTGTGAAAGCAGTGCAGGTCCACTTGAATCCATGACATGGGTGTGGCAGAACCATCAATAGGACCTGTATGGAGGTCACATATGAATCTCCCCTCCCTGAGCAGCCCTGCATCATAGCTGACTCCTGCATTGGCTTCACTATAGACCACAAAAACTGCAAACACAGAATAGGCAAATACAACAATCCAGTCCAGGAATAAACAAACTTAATACGTTCTAGCACCACGGCACATATACTGCCTTCAATGGAATAAAAAACACATATAAATCACTCCTTTTATATAATTTATGTTACAATTAATTAATTAATCAATCAAATTAAAACTTTCCAGTAACAGGAAATATTCATACCATCAGGATTTAAAGTGCCAAACTTTAAAATAAGTAAAGCTTCCTTATATAGAAGCTTACTTTTAACATCATAGTAACTACTTTTCTCTATATGCTCTAAAACAGTGCCGTGTAAACCTTCTGGATTCCCATTAAGATATTTTAAAATATGTTGTGCAACTGGCCTTTCATATTTACAATTTTTTTATATCTCTAACATGTTCTTGTAAACGAGACTTGAAAGTCCTTTTACTTTCCCCCTATATAAAACTTGTTACATGGGCACTTCAATGCATGTATAACACATTCAGTAGTACAGCCAAAGTTTGATAAAACTTTAAATTTTCATCCATTAATATATTGAAAACTCAATGTAACATACTGACAAGAAATGCATTTTCCACAGGGAGTGGTACCTATAAACCATTTGATATGCTAACACTTGGGATTTGAAATTTACTATGTACTAAACTATCATTTATACTATGTGCCTTTTTAAAATAGAATATTGATTTTGTGCATAAATCAGCAAATTCCTTGAATTTCAAAGATACCCCCAATACTGCTTAATAACTGGGACAACCCTATCACTCAACAAATCATATGTCATAACCACATACATTTGCTTTTGTTCCTTAGGGGATTGTATATTTTTTGTATTGGCACTTCTATTATTATGTATCTTATTTGTCACCTTAACCCTATCAAGTGCTTCCCTTACAAGATCTTCCTCATAACCCCTATTTATAAACATTGTTAGAAATCTGTTATACTCTATTTTCAGATCTTTATCAGTATTTCACAAATGTTTTATTCTCATAAATTCCCTATAAGGTAATGACTTTAGTAGATGTGGCGGATGGAAACTGGAACCATGGAGAAAATTATTTGTGTCTTCAAATTTTCTATGTATGCAGGTGGAAATCATTCCACCATCTATTCCTTTGAGATTTAGGTCTAGAAAACTACCTGTTGACCACAGGCTGAAATTTCAAACATCAAACCAAACCTATTCTTATTCAATTTCTCCATAAATATATCCACTTGATTTCTACCCCCTTTACATAGAAAAATAAGATTGTCTATGTATCTATAGTAACGAAGGACATACTTGAGAAAAAAATTCATCTCTGTATAAATATTCATTTTCCAATAAACCCATCATAATATTTGCATACATGGAGCACCCATGGCTGTACCTTGTAACTGATGATATAAGTTGTCATTAAATTCAAAAAAATTATGTTTTAAACAAAAATCTATTAACTCTACAATGTATATAGATACCGGACTATCATCCAGTGCATATTTTAAAGCTACTAAACCATATTTATGTTTAATACTGGTATAGAGACTTTTAACGTCAATTACTAACCAGAAAATGTTTTCTTCCCATTGAATATTTTCAATTTTCTTTAAAAAATCAAATGTGTCCTGTATGTATGATGTTTGTTTCTTAACTATTTTTAACAAATAATAATGTAACAAAATGCCTATTTTATTCAAAAAATATTTGCATGCTGACTCTATAGGTCTTCTGGGGGGGGGGGGTCACTTAAATGCTTATGTATCTTCAGTAAGCAATAAAAGGTTGCCATCTCACAACCTGTCGTGTCCAGCTTTTCCTCAATATCAACCTTTGAAAAATATCCTAATCTATTACCTTTCATCAGTAGTTCATTATAATTCAAAAGTGCTTGTTGATAACATTCAATATTAACTACATTATATATACTTGTGTCATTAAGATGTTCATAGCACATTTTTAAGTAGTGTTCATAGCGAAGCATAACCAATTTATTGCCTTTATCGACCGGTTTAAAGATAATTTCTTTCTTATTACTCAATTTGCATAAAGCATCCCATTCATTCTTAGTTAAATTATACTTCACTTGATTTTTATGTTTTTCAAACTCAATAAAAAGATTATCAATTGCATATTTAACCATGACTGAGAATTGTTGGACACCCTCATGCTTAAATTGTGGCATAAACTGTGATTTATAAGGCACATTATCTGTGTCTAGCTTACAATAGGCATTAATGTCACATAATTCATCTAATTCTGAATAACGCAAATGAAAACTCATATCTGTATCTACTGAGCTATCAAATATACATTGATTATCATTTTCTTTAACCAAATCAGTATTAAAAAACTTTGATAAATGCAGCTTTCTAACCATATAAAATATGTCCTTCTTTATCATATACATATTAGCTTCACTATGTTGAAGACTAAAGTCTGGCAGGTACAAACTATACTCCTAGCAATGGTCATCCAATGTTTCCACCATGGGTATGCACACACTTGCGGCCATGACCCATCCTGAAGTGTAGGGCATCAATGGTGACACTGGCTAACAGCTTTGTGGATGTGGTTATGGAAGCAATGTGTCCCACCATAGAGCACACAAAGCTAATCAGAGCTGATCCCTAACACCATTGTTTCATTGTTTCCCAAAGGCCACAAATGCATGCGCACACACACACAGACACACACACACACACACACACACACACACACACACACACACACACACACACACACACACACAATGCCAACCATGCCTATACAAGATTCACTTTCAAGTCAAGGGCTGGATGTGAAATTGAACAACTGTGGGATGCACTATTAACCCACAATAAAGTGGGCATCTGTACATCGGATCAGTGGTCTTGTGTATCACAGTGGACATCTCCCCAGACTGGATTGGCAGTGATCCCAATGTGCAGTTCATAGGGTATGTATTTGGGAGGCTAAAGTGTCATCCTGGATAGTGAGAGTAGGCCCAGTCAGGAGGGAAACAGACAGTGTCAATGTGTCCTTTGATTGTGGTTGATTTGCGTGTTAGTTTCATCATCAGACCACTACAAAGGACTAGTCTCAATTTTTTGTTTTGGCCCAACCTCTACGGGTATAATGGTGGCATTGGTGCTCCTGTGGACACAAATACATTACATAACTGTGTGATACTGTATGTCTCACAAACTCTCATGTGCCATGGTGTGTTTGTTCATGACCACTAGATTCCCACAGTTTAATATGAAACACTTACCTGTGGTGTCAGTCTTCTGAGTCTGCATGCCCAATGTACCTATGAAGCAGAGAAGTGAAGTACTCTGATGGTTTAGAAGGATAAAGTCTCAACTGCAGCCCAGCTGATCTAGGTTCAACTGGTGGCTCAGGAAATTAATGAAGTGATAGTGAGAGTGGGTGTTTCCATCTCAGGGGGAGGGTGCTCTTATGCTCATTCTTCACATACATTCTCTGGTACAAGCCAGAGACAAGAGAGGAGGCATGGTCTAAAGTGGGAATAGGGTGGAGACCTTAACTGAGCTGCCACTGAGATGGGAACAAAACTTCAGCACATTCTCACTGCACACCAACCCATAGGATGTACCAAAGACCACAGGGGAGTCGGGAACTAAGGGGTAGGTTAAAAATGAAACCCCCTCTTCTAGAAGCAGTTGACAGCCTACACCCCCAGGATGCTCTTAGCTTCTTCCCCAACACAGCTTTATGCTTATGAAAGTCTTGGGAGAGAAGGAGAGGTTGGCAGACCAGATGATGTACTGGGGCACTGGGATAACCTGAAAGACTGTAGCTAAGGGGATCAAAAAATGAATCAGAGAGGCAGTGGTTAGTGCATGTACGACAGTACTATTCATTCATAGATTTTTGTCTCCTGCAATATAGTTAATCACCTAGCTCATCTCAGTGGGAGATGCATGGGATCTGGTCACCACCATGACCTGTATTGACTCCTTCTGGCATGAGTCCTGTCCTTTGATAATCACTACGCAATGATGTCACAAATTATTTTCCTTCAATGAGCATTGAGCTTGACAGAGGAACACACTATCTCACCATTGTTTCCACCAATGCATTCAGTGTATCTAGTCATATCATGTTGTTTACATGCTTTTGACATCAATGTGTGGTGCAGTTCTCCCATCCATATCACTAACTACAACACTGCATCCTAAGCATTATCTTGGAGAGGTTGGTGGGTGATCCATCTCCCAAACGCTCATCCCTGATGTGTCCACAGTGTCTGTAGCAAGGCATCATTTTCTATGGGGCAGAACCTAGAACATGATGTGAAAACATAGATTGTAAAGGCATGTGCAGGTGCACAGTGGTAGCAGTGCCATGGTGACACCAGGCTGGCACAATAAAACATTATAATAGGATTGGTACACTGTGGGGATATCATATGTTTTGAGCATAGAGGACTCTTGGATTGTATCACTGTATGTAGAGTTGTAGGGGGCCTGAGCTGGGATATGGAGGCATGTACTGTACAGGGATTCATGGCATATTGTACTGTATGTGGTATCCCTGACTGGATCAGGGAAGCTGGAATGTGATAGCAAAGGTAACATGGGTGACTGCCTTTCTGTACCTGTAGCATGGTGATTGGTATGTGTGATGCAGGGGTGTCCATTCCACAGTGGTGCATGGGTGTCTTCTATAGAACAGCACATTCAGGGCTCTTTCTGATATCATCCATTCATTATTTTTACCACTGCCCACTCCCAAACATAGATGCACAGGATTCCATGGTGCCATGGGTAAGGGTATCCTGGATGGAAAGGGGATGGCTGTCCTGTGTCAGTCGGCTGCTATATCCTGCTTGAGTTGTATTTAAAAACAGGTATATGAATGCAATAGGGTACTGCTGGTTGTGTAACACAGCCTAATGCAGCCTGAAAGGAGAGGGGCTGTTCAGCATCAGTGGACTGTCATCACTTTGGAGATGTTTGTATACAGTGGAGGAAATATAACTGGGTACAGCTGTAGATGCTTGTAGCATAAAGAGTAGTACTACATACTAGTCTTAACCTAACAACCTTACTGTTGCAAGAAGTATTCTACTGACACTGCTAGTGAATGCCTTGCCACATTAATGTAGGCCACTGTGTACCTGTTGTGGGCTGTCTCCTACATAATGGTTGCTTCTGTGCTGGCAGTAAGTGATTCAAGTTGTAGAAATGAGTCTGCTGCTCATTTTTCCTTGACGTGCAGTTTTGGAATTCAAAATGGTGGATCAGCCATGAAAGTCCATACTAAATGCTAGATGGCAATTTATATATCCTAATGTGGTTAGATTCCACCTTTTTTATGAATTGCTGTTTCACAGAAGTACACCAGCAACATGTATCTGCACTGTGCATGTATGAAGTGCCAAGTTGCTCTGCACATGATTGTAATTCTGATAATGTCACATTGCTTTAATATACATTTGTGAAGATGGCTGCTAATACCAGTGCCCCACAAAGAGCATCTCCATGGTGTGCAACAGTGAGCAAAATTATACTCTTTCTCCATAAGAGCCATTTCAGTTAGCAGCCCCTGGAACCAAAAACAAGTCCTTTCAGGTAGGTGACTGTCGGGTATGACAGGTAGATCTTCTTTTCAGGGCAACCTGTATCCCACATACCAGTCAGCAGTGATAAGAGTGATGCACTAACCTGTGTTACCATCACACTCATGCTATTTAGATATAGGAAATGGGAGTTAGGAAAGAATGTCCTGAATAGTATAGTAAGTCTGCTTTCATGCACATAACAGTATTAGTGAACCTGTCTCTGCTCCTTTATAAATAACTGTGGCACTGTATATTGCTGTCCTACAATGTGGGAACCTGAATGCTTGTTGCTTATTTGCACATGTACATGATGCTACAGTTCAGTATTGGACTGTTGGTCTCATCTCAGGCCTCTTTTTGCTTGGCCCTGTGTGTGGAACTGTATTGTTGTACTACCATTTGTGTCTCTTCCTAGGTCTAGCTACTATGTGATTGCTAGTATATCTGTTTTTCTTTCAATACAGTCTGAGTGTTGAGAGAATGCAGGACCTGCAGGGATTCTAGGCACAGCAGGGTTAGTAGATTCTATGCCCTCTCCAGACTTATATCTGCAGTATCATCTCTGGGTCCTGTTAACTAATATCATGATTTCCATTTTTTTCCCTTCTGCAAGTCACTATGGTCCACCAGAGCTGCTGGCATGTCAAAATCAGCCTTCTGCCACCATGGCTGAGACTTTGGCTGAGACTGATGAGTGTGGTGGGGGTGCCTCTTTTAGGAAGGTTATGCCCATCCCATGGAAGCAGCCTGCCCCAGACACCATCTCTGTTTGGTCCAGAGCTGATGTACGTAGCCATGGCACTGGTAGACTGGGTAGTGACCCACTGGGTCACCATACAACAAACCATCTTGCATTATGTTGCAGATTCCCTAGACTGGCAGTTTAATGCCATCAGGACATGAGGGGTGTTTGTGGCTATTGCAGCCAGACACCCAGATACAAGATCACCACATAATAACTCAAGGTAAAGTCACCCTGGACAGTTCAGCAACTGGCAGACTCCTGCAGCCATCCTATCTTCAGCCATTTGTCTACCCTTTATTTGTCTAGGTGTCTTCTATACAGTAGAAATTTCCCTATAAAACATATTGGAGCATTACCTCAGTCCTGTGTTACCCACTGGACAATTAAAAATATTTAGGTCTACATTACCTTATTATAACACCCAGGAGTATTGCTGCTCAGAGAGCTTCTGGTTTGGGCACTGGGCAACAGTGCTGGCTAAGGTTAGCTGACAATTACACTAAGTAAACACCCTTCCCTCATCTGTTTACAAACACCCCCACTCTCCTATCCTTTTGCTCACATGCTCAAAGGCCTCTCAGGTGCAGTCCACAGAAACTCTGCATGCACACAAACAAGAGAATTCCCATTACAACACATAAAGCCACATCTCATTGTGTCTCATTTAACAAGCCCATGAGGCAAAACACTCCACAACCCAATATTCTGGTCATAGGAGACTCCATTTTGAGACATAATGAGGTCCTTTTTACCATGATGGATAAGGGGAAAGTTACAGTTAGTTGCCTGTCAGGGGCCAGGATTCACCAGACCATGCAAGCTCTCAGGTCACTTACCCCAAAGTAACAGTATAATTCAGTCATATCCCATGTGGGTGTGAATGACCTGAGACAGATTCACTTCTGAATCTTGAATTTACGAAACATCGAATTTCATATGAATGAGACCATATGATCGATATTTCAGAATCTCGACATTCCAAAATAAATCCAACAAAAAACATCTTTTTCAATGTTTCTGCAGGGGGGTAAACCCCCCTGCACCCCCCACACCCCTGCTACTTAAATATACCAACTCCGAGATCGCACTACAGCAAGAAAAAGGGAAATCTCCTGTTCCGGGCTGTATGCAGATCTCCATTCAGAATTTCAAAGTTCTTAAACTTTGATGATATGGTCTTGACCATATGAAATTTGAAGTTTTAGGATTTTGAAATTCCGAAGGGATCCCCCTGAGACATACCTCGTTGGACTATATGAAGAGAGACATGATTGAGCTCTCAGAATATGTGTCACAGGCAGGTATGAGCCTAGCATTGAACAACATTCTACTGTATCCAAGGATAATGCCACAATACCAGCAGAAAATGATCGACTTTAACAATTGGCTTAGCTACTGGTGTCATTCTAAAGGGGTCCAATACTTCAGTCAGAGAGGACATGGTTGACAGGCCATGGTGCTTTGCCTGGGATTATCTTGACCTGTCACCTGTAGGATCTCAGATATTGGCCCAAACATTATCCATCCCTATAGTGCCTTTTTTAGGCATTACCACACAGACAAACCTTCCAACATAACAAAAGCTATTCAGGACGAGCTAAAGATGTTACTGCTCACTGCTAAGGGTCTCAACAAGAAACTGCATTCCCTTGAAGTCCTCCTCACCCTGGGGAATGCTGACATCTGTGCAGTTACTGAAACATGGTTCAAAGCCACAGAAAGTACTCTGGCAGTACATGGCTATAACACCTTTCATATGTTATGGCCACCCACTGAACATGAAAGAGGAAAAGGTGGAGATGTATCTATCTACGTATAGGATAAGCACACCTCAAGGCAAGTCAAACAATATGACATGCTTGAGCTACTCCATGTCCAACTAAAAATGGGAAAAATCTGTTACCATATTCTTGCTAGCTACAGGGCCTCCACCATGAACCAGGAAACCCAAACATCATACCTGAAGTTAATAGAATCACTCACCATCCAGCCTAATACCATACTCATGGGTGATTTTAACAGGTTTATATCATATAATTGAAAGTGCAAAATCTCGAACAGCATAACATCGAACAGACAACATCGAAACACCAAAACTTCAAAACAGTTCCAATGGTAGTTCCCAATGGTGACATGCAACATGAAGGGTGTGTGCCTCCCACACCCCCGCTACTTAAATATACTAACTCCAAGATCATGCTACAGTGTATTTCCATTTCTGCATTGTAGTAGACTGGACCGCTATCTCCAAAGTGGCATATTTAAGTGGCAGGGGGTGTTGGGGGTGCAGGGGGGTCTTGCCCCCCTGCATGGAGCAAGTTTTTCTCACCTACACTTTTCCTAGTCATTTCTACCCCATTTTGATGTTCTGCTCTTCGATGTTGTGATTTTGATGTTTTGCCATTCGAGATTTTGCACGTTCGATGTTGTGATATACACCCGATTTTAACTTCCCCTCCATTAACTGGGAGGCACAACATGTATGCCCAAAGATTTCTTGACTTTGTAAATTCAAATGCCATGGAGCAGCTAGTCTGTACTCTCACTAGGGTAACAAATATCCTAGATCTTGTACTCATAAATATGAGAGAGTGCTGAATCCCCCCTCCCCCATGATGTCTTCACTGGTAAGATCAGATCACAAGTGGTCTCCCTTGAAATAAAGTTAAAACTAGTCCCCCTACCTAACCCCCAAAACGTTAAGAACTTCTCTAACATAAATTTCCTCCTATTAAGGGACAGCATAGCTAGTTTTCAAGCTCCCCCCAAATCCAGACAATACAGAAACCTATGCAGAGGTTGCACAAAAGCCCTGTACATCCATATAAACAACTGCATAGAAATGGTAGCACCAGACCGAAATAAACCCAGGTCAAAAAGCAAAAACAAGCCACCCTGGTAGACCCCTGGTATTAATAGGTTGTACAACAAAAGAAAGAAAATCCTGTCAAGAAGCAAGGGGGAATGTGCACAACAGAGCAAAAAGTCCTCATTAGTCCAAACAAGCAAATCAGGGAACTAGTCAGATCCCATAGCAGACTTTGAGGTAAAAATAGCCTCCAAGATAAGGATAACCAAAAAGCATTTTTCAGTTATGTCTACAATGTTACGTGCAACACACAGTAATGTGCAGAATTAGTTGAAGATGGCATCACCTATACTCAGCCAGAAGATATAGCAAATCTGTTGGCAAAAATTTCATCTCAAATTTCACCACCCCATCACTCCCAGTTTTCCCTCAAGAAATACCCTCCATCACTCCATTGCCAATTACTGCCAAATAACAGATTGCCTCTTTTTTCTCTAAAGCTCAAACCATGGCTTCAGTGTGGCTTGACAATACACCAGGTTACCTCTTAAACAGCTTAAATCAGGACTTATCAGGTCCATTAGGATCTCTGTGTAACCACAGCCTGCAGACTGGCTTTGTCCTGAAAGAGTTTAGAACAGCAACAGTTATCCTTCTACTGACCCGGGAAATTACAGACCCATAAGTTTGACTAGTCTTATATGTAAGGTCATGGAAGGAATAATCATGGACCTGATAAATAATGACATAGGAGACTTCCAAACACTGGACCCAACCAAATTTGGCTTTGTCAAGGGCAGGTCATACCTACTGAACCTGGTGGATTTCTTTGAGAAAGTCACTAAGGCCATGGATGGGGGTAAAACAGTACATACCACCTACTTCAGCCTGGCCAGGGCATTTGACACAATTCCCAACTCAGGTATTACAAATAAACTCACAAAACTGGGCATAAATCCCTACATCACCAGATGAATAGTCAATTGGCTCATGGACAAGACACAGTGGTTAAAGTGGGTGAATCCAACAAGAGGTCAGTTATAAGTAGTGTACCACAGAGCTCAGTGCTGGGACCACTCTGTTTAGAATATACTTCTCTGAAGTCAAGGCTAATGTGAAAAGCCTCCGGATGGCAACGTTTGCTGACAACTGCAAGCTGGCGGCAACCAGTGAATCTCCCAATGATGTAGATATCCTTCAGGAGGGTCTTATTAAGATAAATGCTTGATTCCAGAACCATGGCCTAAAACTAAATGTAAAAAAAATGCATTAACATACCCTTTGGGAAGTCAAATATCCCTGCAGATTGCAACATCACAGCTTTAACAGTAGACCCAGAGATGTAAGATCTAGGTACACAAAAGGATAGCGTCCTGAATATTGACCAACATGAGTCCA
Organism: Protopterus annectens; assembly: GCF_019279795.1. Lineage (NCBI taxonomy): Eukaryota > Metazoa > Chordata > Ceratodontiformes > Protopteridae > Protopterus > Protopterus annectens. The sequence continues at coordinate 356,825,327 of NC_056732.1, read as the reverse complement.
CAGTGGGGAGGACGTCCTTCTATGTGGCACAACTTATTAAGTATAGGTATAGCATCCAGATCCAAGGAAATGATAGTCCGCTGTAATCAGTCCTCATTAGACCAGTAATTGAGCACTATGCACCACCTGGCATGCACTTGACTAGGCACTTACAGCAGCTGGAGTGACTCAGAGGTTCCTCACAAAGAAAATGCAGGGTGTAAACAACATGTCTTATGCGGATAGAATAAAAGCCCTAACCTTTTACTCTGTCTCCTACCGACTATTAGGGGCTGACCTTTGTCTGACCTGCAAGGCACTCATAAATCCAGCCCTGATGGAGCTGCTGCACATCATGAGGGTCACCCAATCTAGAGATCTAAACTCAGATAGCGGCTCAAACAAAACGTGCTGGAGGCACAGATATATGTCTCAGAGATTGCTCCTTCTTTGGAACAGGCTTCCTATTCACATTAAGCAAAGCCCTTCCTTAGCCCTCTTCAGACACAGTTTGGATCAATGGATGGGAAATCACAAATTCACTCCAGGGGTAGTGTCCATGTCCCTTATAGACAGGAGTAATTTGAAAGATACTCAAGGCATAGGTGCATATCCATAACATCCTCTTGCCCATAGGGGCCATATATCGGATTAAATCAGGTTATATCCGCAAGGCTTAAAGGACTCTTAAGCCATTAGCCTAGTAATCTCCTATGAGCTTATAAACGTGTGCCTCCCCACTTTCTTTGTCCATATTAACCTCATTTGTCTGTGGTCTTTTATGGTGTTCTGTCATCCCTTGCTTGCCTTCCTTCACTCTCCATTCCTCCTCTGTTATTTTTTTCACCCCATCTGCTCTTTATTTTTTTTTCTTCATACTCTGACACTTGTGGTGGTAGCTTTACATTGCATTGCTACACTGCCCTATAAATTCAGTCCAGGATGTTAAATATGTATCTTTAATGCAGAGAGCTGTTAATAGTAATACTGAAAAAAAATATTACATTTTGTTGATCATGTTAGGTAGTGACCATTTCCAGATGGTATGTTAGGAAGAAAAGCCTCCAATGTTATAGCAGGAAAATACTTAAAAAAAAAGTATATATAAACATTATTAAGCATATAAGAATGGGTGGCCACGGTGGTGCAGCAGTTAGCGTTGCTGCCTCACAGCAAGAGGTTCTCCGGTTCGATCCTCGGCTGGGGTGCCTTCTGTGCAGAGTCTGCATGTCCTCCCTGTGGTCGCGTGGGTTTCCTCCGGGTGCTCCGGTTTCCTCCCACATCCCAAAGACATGCTGTAGGTGAATTGGACACTCTAAATTGGCCCTAGGTGTGAGTGTGTGTGTGTGCCTTCTGTGGAAGGTTGGGCACTGGGCTGGCAACTCGACACTGCAAAACTCCACTGCCAATCATGAGCGGACAGATGATCCGCTGTAGCGACCCCTAACCGGGAAAAGCCGAAAGAAGAAGTTAAGCATATAAGAATGCAGTGATGCAAAACATTGTAGGCCTTACAGGAAAATAAGGACCATACATAGGTGTTCCAAGGCCCAGTCAGGAATTTCTGCAGTAACAAAATGTAATTCGTGTTTATGTTTGTTGCTATCTTTAATACAGAGCTATTAACAGTATTACTAAAAGTATTACCTATTTATTTAAATTTTTTTGATCATGTTAGCCGTACTGGGTAGTGACCATTTCCAGATGGTATGTTAGGGAGAAAATTTCCCAACGTTATAGCAAAAAAATACTTTAAAAGAAAAATATTATTTAAACATGGTTATACATATAAGAATGCAATGATGAGTAACAGGGTGGGCATTACAGGAAAATAAGGACAAGCCATAGGTGTTGTGAGGCCCAGTCAGGAATTTCTGCACTAACAAAATGGCATTTGTGTTTATGTTTGTTGCTCTTCTATTGTTATATGTTTTACTGGGTTTGTTTTTTGGTTTTTTTTTGGGTTTTTTTTGTGAGCATGTGTGTCTTTTTGTATATCTTTGCTTGTTTTGAAAAACAAGATTGAGCTGTATATAGTTACAGGAGTTTGGCTTTTCTTGCTTCTATGTAAAACTGTCTGATATTGTAATTTATATTTTTCTATTGTATGTTTTCCAACCTATGCATTTTTGATTTTGTCTAGATCATTTTTTTATTCCAGTTGCTCATTTGATTTAATTCTTAGGGTTTGGTTCCTCATATTTTTCAATTTCCTTTAGTGTTTCTATGGTCAGTGATTTGTGTCTTTGTTTATTTGGTCCTTCTGCGAGATAAAAGGTTGAGCATTGTTATTATTTTCTCTACTGTGCCAGTGGGAATTTGCTCACTTTCCTGCAATTGATATTCTGTGTAGTTTTTCTAATTTCTTTTTTTTTTCTTCACTATGGATTTCTGTCTAATGTCTTGGCATTCATCTATGCTTTTTGCACCTTTTTTGGCTCTCCAAACCTGGCCATTAGCTGACCATAGCTTCTTCCTTCATTCACTGCCTATGGACAACCATGGACTATACCAGGCCTATATCTGAGGCTGGTAAGGAGACTGGGGACCCAAGGGCAGAACCATGCTGCTGTAGAATGTTTTCTAGTACTTTCCCACCCCTGCAAGTGCCCAATAACCAGGGCCAATGTTAGCATTTTGAGGGTCCCCATCAAGTGCCAAATTGGGAGACCCCAAATATCACCCTGACACTTCCACTTCAACTTCTCCTAAGCAGCCTTTTATTTTATGCTGCAAAGTTTGAGAAGTAGTACACACAAACTGAACTGTAGCTGCAGTCCTCTTACATTACAACAGGCCAGTGTACCACACCATATTTTCCCATCTCACAGAGGGACAGTCATAGTGACTGGCATTTAGTTGCAATGATGTTACATTGCAATAACCCTATGTATGGGTCTGAGTTTAGGTGAAATGGTGCCCTAGATAAAATGCTCCATGATGTCCCTCCATGCCTACTGTTTCAGCTTTATACATGCACATCCTCCAATGTACTTCCTCATTTTCCCCATCTTGAGCTCTCCACTCCAAGAAAATTAATGTTTTTCTTCTATTTCTCATGTTTTGCCTTCCTATTCAGCTTCTTCCAAGAGCCATGTCTTTGTAGATGTTTTTCTGAAGTGCATTTTTTACAACATGTTCACCCAATGATGGACTGAACAAAGAAATATGACTAAGGAAAGAAATTCAGTGTTACTGCTCAACTTTACTTTCTTGCATGCTTTCAAGACATTTTAACTGGCCAAAACAGCATAGTAATAACTGTTTAGAAAATAACTGAATTAAGTAGGGGGGCTCTTGGGGCCATTAGAATCCATAGGTTTATAGGTGTTCTGTGCTGCACTTTAGAACATTTTCCTAACCTTTTAATCCAGTGGTGGTGATCTAAACAAAACTCATGTGTAAGAAAAGAAGTTCAGTGTAATTTTTTTTCTCCTTTCGAGGAAGAAATAATTTGTGCTTAAGACTTAATGTTCAAAGCTGACAAAATAGGCACTCACAATAAACTGACAAGATAAATGTTTCTGATGATACATAAATCCTTTCTGGGACTACTGCTTGCCTCCCTCCTCCCTCCTCCCTCCCCCTCAAAAAAAGACATTCACCATCTATGCATCCCTCTGATGTTAAGATTGGGATGAAAGTAAAAGCAGAAATGGCTACAGTCATGTATTTCAAGTGACTGCTCTCATACATATATAGCATGCCTCCTTATCCCTAACCCCAAAAGACAGTCACCTGTTTACATGCCTGATGCTTGATTGTGAGGTATGCAAAAAGATAAGTATCACTGTAATGTATTCAAACTTGTTCTTTCACACAGTAAACTGACCTTACACAAAATATAGTAACCTTCTCTTTCCTCATTAGGCCAATCATTGATTACAATGCCCCATTTGGCATGTACCTAACTGGAAAGGCCGCAAAAGTACCTCACAAAGAAGATCCTAGGCCTTAAACACTTGTCCTATATGGACAGACTCAAAAAACTCCAACAACTCTCTGTCTCATATCGTCTACTTAGAGGCGATCTCTACTTGACATACAAAGCCATGTCTGATCCAGCTCTGTTAGAAATGCTACATCTGCAGAAATCCCAATCCCTCTAGAGTAGAAGGAGACAATGACCTCATTCTTCCTGGATGCAAAACCCTTAGTAATGAGATGTTTCACATAGAAGGACTTTCTGACCACAGTGGCAATGTGGTGGTCAAAAGAGAGGCTGCTGTCACCCTGTGTTCCCAGATCTCTCATAACACCTTCTGTGTTCAGTAGACTACCATTGATGTGGTAATTCATGGGAACTGGGTTTTTCCCAAAGGGGATGACGACACATTTTTTGACATTGAGCTTAAGGCCATGGTTCTGACTCCAGTCGTTTGTCTCAGTGAATCTTTTCTGTAGGATGTCATCATCACTTGGGGAGTAAATAATAGCTCCCAACTTGCAATTGTCTGTGAAGTTTGTCAGCCAGAGACCCTTTGTGTTGGCCTGGACTTCAGAGAAGTAGATACCACACAGGAGAGGACTCGGGACCGAACTCTGTGGGACTCCACTCGTGACTGGTCAGCAGTCTGACTTGGAGTCCGCTACTTTCACTCTGTGGGTTATATCTGTGAGCCGGTTTGCAACCCACCTAGTGATATAGGGTTTTTTGCCTAGCTTAGTGAGTTTTTCTGTTATTTCTGAATGGGGAATGGCATCAAATGCCTTGGCCAGATCGAAGTAGGCTGTATGAACCACCTTGCCTTCATCCACAGCTCTGGTGACTGACTCAAAGAAGTTGACCAAGTTGAGCAGGCATGATCTACCCTTCACGAAACCAAACTATGTGGGATCCAGAGTATGGAGATTCCCTATAGCCTTGTTTATTAGGTCCATGATGATACATTCCATAGCTTTGCATATCAGACATGTCAGGCTAATGGGACGATAGTTCCCAGAGTCTGTAGTCGCTCCTCCTTTGTAGAGAGGGATGACTGTAGCAGTGCACCATTTGGAGGGACAAAGCCTGAGGTGAGGCTGTGATTGAACAGGGCACACAGGTGAGGTGGCAGTTCACTCAGTAGTTCATGTAGAACACAGCCAAGGATGTTGTCAGGTCCCATAGGAGCTGTATTCTTGGCCTTGGACAGTGTTGTTTTAACCTGTGCAGCAGTAATACTGGGTGCCTGGCAATCTACTGGTATTGTGATTGGTCCTTTGTGGGGGAGAGGGGTAAAGTTAGCACTGAATCTGTCGGCCAGTATATTGACAATATCTGTTGACTCGGTATAGGAGGTACCATTGTGCAGTAGTTCAGACAAATCTGGGTATTGCCACGGAGATTTTTACATAACCAGGCAGGAGTTAACTATTGGTGTAGAGCAATGGTCGCCCATGTTGGTAATGACCAGGTCAAGGATGTTGCTACCTCTAGTGTGAGTAAGAATAAACTGGCCCAGGGCATTTGAATTAATGAATTCCAGGAAACATTGGGCAAGTGTATTGCTACATGCGTAGTTTTCCCAGTTAATGGAGGGGTAGTTGAAGTCACCCAGTATGAGAGTGTTAGGTTGGACCCTAATATTCTCCAATGTCCTTAGGAACATGGAGTGTGAGTTTTGGGACATTTCTGTGGATATGTAGCAGGCTACGACCTGAATCTCTGTTTTACCCAATGGTAGCTGTACCTGAAGTATCTCTGATGCATTATATTGGGCTATTAGTCTGGAGGTGTGCACATCCTTTATGAATACGAAAACACCACCACCTTTGGAGCTTCGGTCCAAGTTCTGGGGCCAAAAGTTGTGGAATGAGTTATAGCCTGGTAGTGCAGGGATGCTTTCTGCTGCCTTGAACCAGGTCTCTGTTATAGCAGAAATGTCAATGTTCTCCATTTTAAGGAGTGCTTTGAGTGAGTGCATTTTGAGATTTAGACTGCTAGCGTTGAGCAGCATGACCCTCAGATTGCATTTGTTTGTAGCTGTTACAGTGGTAATTTGGTCTTTGGAACACCACCTATAAAAGGCACTATAGGGGTTGCAAGAGCCTTGGCCAGTATCCAGAAGCCCAGGGGTGACAGATGCAGGCCATATCTGGCAAAGCATCAAGGTCTGTTAATCATGTCATCCCAGGCAGACAGATACTGGATCCCCTTAGAATGACACCAGAAACTTAGCAAATTGTTGAAATCGATAATTTTCTGCTTGTACTGTGGAATCATTCTGGGTGATGGTAGGATGCTGCTCAGGGCTAGGGTCATACTCACCTGGGCTACATGATCTGAGAGCTACTCCATGTCTCTTTTCATGCAGTCCAGGGAGGTACATCTCAGGTCATTCATACCCACATGTACAATGACAGAGTCATATTTGTACCTGTTGTTGAGGGACATGAGTGTGTGTGTTATGTGGTGGATCCTGGCACCTGACAGGCAGATGACTGTTACTTTCTCCTTACTCAACCTAGTGAGTGGGACATCAGTGTGCCTCACTATCGAGTCACCTATGACTAGTGTGCTAGGCATGCTGTTCTGCCTTAGGAGCTTTGGTTGAGTGGCACACTGTTTAGGAGAGTTATGTGTCTCGTGATAAGTGTTGTGTTGTGCTGGTCGAGTGTGTTTCTGCCTTGGAGGTCTCTGCTCTTTGGGTAAATTTTTATTGAGAGCCTCCACAAAGGTGGGTGTGTGGTTTGTGTTTTTATGTGAGGGCAGTGCTGGTGTGTGTTCTGGAGGGCTATGTGTTCCATGTGTTGTGGTGCAAGTGTTGACCTTCTCCTCTTGACCAGATATTCCAGTCTTGGCTGTGTGTGTATTTATTATCTTTTCTCTCTATCAACGTCCCTCACTGGTGTTAGTGGTGAGGATTGAGGATCCTTGATTGCTGGGCCACTGCACGGGCATCACATATTAATTGTTTGGCAGTGGTGGGATATCCACACCACATATTAATTGGTTGGAAAATACTAATTGGCTTGTAGTGGTGGGTGTAGTGTGAATTCCTGTAGCTTATGCACAGTGATTTATGAAGGTGTTTTTGTACTCCAAATCAACCACACAGTGAATACTCAGAGTTCTGATCACAATTGTTTTATTTCTTTTGTTAGCTTAGTTACTCAGGAAGAGCAGGCAGCATGTCAGCAGAGGAGTACAGAAAGCTGACAAGGAGCCAGCTGGCTGAAATGTGCCAGGCTAGGGGATTGGTGCATGGAAACCTGACTAAGGCAGACCTGATTGCAGTCTTGGTTACAGCTGCATCAGAAAACAGCAACCAGGTGGACGATCAGACTGGCAGTGGAGATGTACCACACTCAGAGAATGAACAGCTCAACCTTTCTACAGAGGACTTAAAAATCCATCTGGAGCTAAAGAAACTTGAGTTGGAGGCAAGTGTGTGGAAATAGAGGCACCAGTGAGACTGAGGCATCTAGAGAGTGAGGACAATGAGAAACTGCGATGGTTGCAGGCTAAGGAGAATGAGAAATTGTTACGCCTGGAATCTGAGGGAAAAGAAAGGCAGAGACAGCAAGAGAAGGAGACTCTTCACCAGTGTAATGGAGGTAATGGGGAAGGGAGTAACCGGATCCCAGAAGCACAAAAGGTCAGTAAATTTTTTCCGCAGTTTACAGAGGAGGATAATTTTGATAGTTTCATTCATATGTTTGAGAGGGTATATAAACAGTATGATGTTGACCAAAGGCTCTAGGTACGTTTCCTGACTCCCTTACTCCATGGTAAAGCTGCAACTGTGTTGTATAAAATTTCTGATTAGGACTGTTTTGATTTTACTACTGTTAAGAACTGCTTGTTAGAATTGTTTAAGTTAACACCTAAAATGTATAGGTAAAAGTTTTGTGCACGTAGACGCAAGGCAGATGAAAGTGTGTGTGACTATGTTGCTGACCTGAGCACTTATTTTCATAAATGGGTGAGTGGATGTCAGGTCACCACTTTTGAAGGGCTGGCAGACCTTTTAGTGAGGGAGCAAGTCATTATCACTTTGCCTGAGGACATGAGGATTTGGTTAGCTAATAGACAATGTGCTACTTCAGATGAGTTGGGGAATAAGGGAGACCTATACCTAGCAAGCAGGGCATCCCTGCACAGGAAAGGGGTCCCCCAGTACTGCTCATGGGTCTAAAGGAACCCATGGTGGGCAGCCCAGACTGCCACAACAGAATCTGCCAGGAGCAGCGGAAGCCACTAGTCCAGGTACACATCCAGGACCTAGGATTAAATGTTTTGAATGCAATCACTGATGCCTTGTGGCATGCATATGTCCACGGAGGCAAGGTGGGGAACAAAAGGTGAGAGAGCCAGTAAGTAGGAAAGACAAAATGCCAATAGTAGGTTGTCTTGAGACAACAGGGGTACCGAACTATCATCCTGCAGATGTCCTGATAGGGAAGGATTTTGATGAGGCAGTACTATGTGTGAATGCAGTTACATGCAGTCAGGCTTTTAGACAAGTATGTGGGTCTGGTAGCCTGGGGGGGACCCAGCCAGACCACATACTTGCAGCCAGGACTGGTGAGGTGGTTACTTTAGGGAGGAAGCTACGCTGTAGCAGTGAGACTGAAGGTGAGCCATAGCTGCTTGTGGGTACTGATGTTCCCTTGGACAGATTGACTACAAAGGTACAGGTGAGTAGCAGTACCCAGGTTGACAGTGAGGCACCACTGTCAGAGGATGCAAGACTTCCTGTGGAAGGGGAGCTGGGATAGGGTTACAAAGAGAGAGTTGAGACAGGCACAGCTGTCAAACATTACATTGCAAGGCCTGAGGCAGGTAGCTTGGGAGGCACCTGATTCTCAAGGGAAGGGGAAATCTGTATACTGGGACAAAGGGTTACTGGTGTAGAGAGTGGACCCCTGAGGAATGGCTAGAAGGTGAGAGGGTACAACAGTTGGTAGTGCTTAGAACCTATCATCTGGCACTTCTAGCCATAGCACATGATATTCCCTTTGCAGGTCATATGGGCATAAAACGTACAAAGAGACATATTATGCAGAACTTCTATTGGCCTGGAATTTCCAGAGATGTAATCAGGTACTGCAGGACCTGTGAGCAGTGCCAAAAGGTAGGCAAGGCAGGAGACAAGGCAATAGCTCCTTTGATGCTTTTGCCTGCAATTGTGGAGCCATTTCAGAGGGTAGCTATGGATATTGTGGGGCCTCTGTGTACCAAAAGTTCCACAGGGAAAAAGTATATCCTAGTGGTAGTAGATTATGCTACAAGATACCCTGAGACAGTTGCTTTGTCCTCCACTGAGGCAGAAATGTGGCAAATGCTTTGTTAGAGATTTTCAACAGGGTAGGTTTCCCAGAAGAAATACTGACTGACAGAGGTGCCAATTTCATGTCAGACCTGCTGGCTTGTCTGTGGAAGTACTGTGGGGTGAAGCACCTGAGGACCACCCATACCATCTCCAGACTAATGGTCTTGTTGAGAGGCTAAACTCTTCAATCAAGTCCATGCTATGGGCATTTGCAGACCAGTTTAAGAGGGAGTGGGACAAATATTTGCTCCATCTGTTGTATACTTAGAGAGGTTCCCCAGGAATCCACAGGTTTTTCCTCCCTTTGAGTTGCCATATGGGCAAAGGGTGAGGGGGCCTCTAGATTTAATTCATTATGGGTGAGAAAGTCAGTGTGACTCTCACAGGGAATCTGTTGTGGCATATGTCCTAAACCTCAGGACAAGGCTCAGGCAACTCATGGGCTTAGCCCAGGAAAACCTGGCAGAAGCTCAGCAGAGAAAAAGGTCTGGTATGACAGGAATGCTCAAGCTAGAGAGTATGCTGTAGGACAGCAGGTAATGGTTCTCATTCCTGTCAGACACAACAAGCTGCAAGCAGCTTGGGAGAGACACTAGAAGGTAGTTAGAAAGATAAGTGATGTTAACTACATGGTGGAACTGCTAGGCAGGAGGCAGGGTCACAAATTGTACCATGTTAACATGATGAAACCTTACCATGATATGGAGGCCCTTGTGCTGAGCATTTGCAGTGGATTGCAGGAAGAGTCTGAGGGAGATCTTGTGGCTGATATCCTCAGTGAGGCTCGGACTGACACCTTAGTGGAAGGGGTAGCAATGCCCCAGCAGCTATCTCCTACCCAGATTTGAGAAATCCAAGCAGTGTTACAAGTGTTTGGGAACATGTTCACTGGGAAATCAGGGTGCACCCACCTGGTGCAGCACCAGGTGGATACAGGACCCCAAAGGGCTATTAGGCAGACCCATTATAGGGTGCCTGAGAGAGTCAAACAGACTCTGAGGGAGGAGATACAGGAGATGTTGGAACTAGGGGTAATTCATGAGTCCAACAGTCTCTGGGCCTCCCCAGTGGTGTTGGTGCCAAAGAAGGATGGCAGCACCAGGTTCTGTGTGGACTACAGGAAGTTAAATAGTCACACAGAGTCAGATGCTTACCCCATGCCTAGGACAGATGAGACCCTAGAGCAGTTGGGTGGGGCTAAGTATCTTACAGCAATTGATCTTACCGAGGGTTACTGGCAGGTGCCCTTGACTCCCAGTACTAGAGATAAGTCAGCCTTTGTGACTTCTTTTGTCTTATATGAGTTCACAAAGATGCCCTTTGGGATGAAAAATGCCCCAGCAACTTTCCAGAGGCTGGTAGATCATATCCTAGCAGGAGCAGGAGGGTTTGCCCTTGCTTACCTAGATGAAATTGCCATCTACAGCCATTCCTGGCAAGAGCACCTTCAACATGTCAGGGAGGTGCTGGGAAGACTACAGAGGGCAGGGTTGACCATTAAGCCCAGCAAATGTCAGGTGGGTATGGCAGAGGTCTCCTACCTGGGACATAGAGTAGGGAGTGATAAGATCAGGCCAGAACCTGCCGAAGTAGAAGCCATTCAGGCATGGCCCGCACCAGTTACCAAAAAAGCAGGTGCGGGCATTCTTAGGGACTGCAGGGTACTACAGAATGTTCGTCCCCAGTTATAGTACCATAGCTGCTCCCCTCACAGACCTGCCAAGGAAGAACAGGCCAAATAAGGTAGTGTGGACCCCAGCATGTGAGCAGGCATTCCAGGAGCTTAAGGAAGCTTTGGGAGGACCCCCTGTGTTAGCCAGTCTAGATTACATCAAATAATTTGTTGTGTAGGTGGATGCTTTGAACCATGGGGTGGGGGCTGTGCTTAGCCAGATTTCTTCAGAGGGAAAAGAGCACCCAGTGGTTTATCTCAGTCGTAGGCTCCAACCTAGGAAGGAATGCTATGCAGCTGTAGAAAAGGAATGTCTATCCATAGTGTGGGCACTGCAGAAACTTCAGCCTTATCTGTAAGGAAGAAAATTCACTGTAGTTAAATATCACAATCCTATAAAATGGTTAAACAGAGCCAGCCAGCAAAATGCCAAGTTGCTAAGATGGAGCCCAGGGTTGCAAGCATATGATATGTCAGTGCAGCACCACAGTGGGATTAGCAATGCCAACACAGATGGGCTGTCAAGACAGGGAATGGTGTAAGGTATACGCAGATAGACCTAACCCTCTCAAGCAACATTTCTCAAGGGTCACTTGAAAAACTAGCTTGAGTTCTCCGGGGGGGGGGGGTGAAGATAGGTGAAGGCTACCAGCCTAGCTAGATAGAATTTTGTAGATAATTCTGTCATTTGCAAATATTAATGTAAGCCACATGCTTGTTCTATTTGCTAAATTTTGAACTTCAGATATTTAACCGTATTGCACTCTGCTGGAGGAAAGCTGATAAGTCAAGCATGGTATAATTCTTTGATCTAAAACCCAGAGCTGAGATGTCTGGATGAAGTAATTCTGGCTATTGTTTTGAGACCAGAGTTAATTGCTAGAATTTGCATATATAATGCCTTTTATTGCTCTGGCTTCCTGACCAGCTGCAAGATCGAAAGGGCTATTAACCTCTAAGTTTCTATTAGCCTGGGAAAACCAGAAAATTCTTAAGAATAATGTAATGTGAAGTAGCACTGTGTTATCAATTTAAAGAGAGAGACTCAGAGGGCATTGAGCATTTGTCTTGAGAACATCCAACTCACCAGCATTCTGCCTGTGTTCTATATGTAAGTTTATTTTAGAACTGTGTTTTCTCTTAGATATAGCTAGGAACTAAGAAGATTAGATTTTTTTTCTGCATTGATGTCAGAACTTTTCTGCTGTATTATTTTATTTTATTTTTATTTTATTTATTTATTTTATTTTACATTTGTTAACCGGGGGTGTCTGACTGAGACGAAAAGGCCCTTTTTCAGCAGAGGCCCAGGGAGAAAAGCTCCTCATAGAAAAATTACAGATACATTTAGATATTTAGACATCGTCAGTATACACACAAATTACAATAGACATGTTTTTACAGTGGTATGCAGCACAACAACAGTTACATTGGAGAGAACAAACAAGAAAATATTAATTTAAAAATAAAGGTAATTAATAGATTTGTGATGTACAGCTGAAATTTGGAATGTAGGTAGAATACATAGTAAACAGGTACAGTACATACTTTGTAGATTAGCCAGTGTTTGTGAGTAAGAGTGAAAAATATTATCAAGTACTCTAGATTTAGTATGTGTACCTTACCCACCTTCACTAGCCTGTGGAGCAATCATGGCACTGCCAACTTTGTTTGACATGTTGCCTGATGAGGTCTTTAAAGGAGGCTTTGGATGATGTGTTTTGAATGCTAGCGGGGACAGAGTTCCATTTTTTAGCCACTGAACTACTATATAGTGCATCGTCAAAGCTATTGTAGCTGTTGGTGACTTCTAGTAGTAATTTGCTTGATGATCTAAGAGGCCTTTTGGCTGAGTGATGTTGTACTAGGTTTTTGAGGGCAAGACACTTATTGGGGAGGTAATAGATAGAATGACAGAGGCAGAGCTGATTGTAGGTTAGGAGGTTGGGCAGTTCAAGCCAGTGGAGCTGTCTCAAAGCAGTACAGTGATGAGTTCTATATGAGCAATTTGCAGCGAAGTGGGCAATTCTGTTATAGCAGGCTTCCAGTTTGCTTAGTTCAGTTTTGTTGAGATTAGTCAGAATGGGAGATGCATAGAGTAGGGTGGATAGAAGTTGGGAGCGAGCAATGGCTGATCTTGTGTTGTTGGTAAGAAATGGTTTGATACGGTAGAGTGATCCCATTTTGGCATGTACTTTTTTAATAGTTAAGTTGAGATGACTATCAAATTTTAGGTGGGAGTCTATGGTTATTCCCAATAGCTTAGCCTGTGCCACTGGAGCGATTGGGAGTAGCATTTGTGGAGTAGATAGTGATTTGACTGTTATCAGTGTTTTTGTTAGAACTGGTTATAATCATAAGCTGAGTTTTCTTTGGATTGAGGATAAGTTGGGCTTTGCTAAGGTAGTTTTCAACATCAGAGAATGCTAGCTGAGTTGTTTGCAGGAGGGTGGGAATGTTTTGTGCAGCACAGATTAAGGTAGTATAATCTCCATACTGAATGATATATGCATGCTGTATGGAGGTATGGAGGTCATTTGTGCAGATTGTGAATAGTAGTGGTCCTAAGATAGAACCCTGTGGGACTTCTATAGTTATGGGCAGCTGAGGAGAGAGAGCATTGCCCCATTTCACAGCTCGGTACCTGTCAGTTAAGTAGCTTTGGAACCAGGTAAGAGTGGAATTTGATAGGTGATATACTGGTTTAGTTTGTTTAGCAGGATTTGGTCTGAGACTGTGTCAAATGCTTTGAACATATCCAAAAAAGGAGTTCACACCTTCAGGCCTTCATTTTTGAGACAGTTTACTGTGTCTATGAAGCACAGGAGGGCTATAGTGGTACTATGGGCAGGTCTGAAATCATGCTGCGTAGGTGACAGGATGTTGCTGTCTAGGAGATATTTTAGCACCTGGGAATGGATGCATTTTTCTAGAATTTTGCCCGGGGGGGTAAAGCAATGGGTCTGTAGTTATTAAGTTCAGTGGAGGTCCCAGCTTTATGTATGGGTGTAACATAGGATATTTTCCAGAGTTTGGGCACATAGTTTTCAACAACTGATCTGTTTATGAGAGTGGAGATTGGGATAGCAATAGCATCTGCTGTGATTTTCAAGAAATAGCTGGGGAGTATGTTGGCTGCTGTTGATGAGATTTTTAGTTTGGAGAGAATGCTTTTGATTGAAGTGGTAGAAAATGTTAAAAGGGTCAAGCTTGTATTAGTGTTAACTGTGTTTGGGGTAATAGTGAGGTAGGAACTGTCCTGTGATATTCAGGATAGAATTGAACTCACAAAGTGGGAGTTGAATTGTGTTTCGATAGGAACTTTAGTGTCAGGGGTGGTTGGTTTGGGGGGTAGCCTTTTGGGTGGGTTTTAGTAGCTGGTTTACATTTTCCAAATTTTTGGGGGGTTGTGTTGGTATTTAGTTTGGAATGTCATGTAGTAGGATTTTTTGTCCAGCCTAATGCATTTTTTTTGCATGGTTGCGCAGTTCTTGGTACTTAGCCTTTGTGTTTCTTTGGTATTTGATAGTAAAGCCAAGCAGTGTCTCTGAACTTGAGGATTTGTTTGATTTCTTTACTGAGCCAGGGGTTTGTAGAGGTTCTAACCTTGATTTTGCACAATGGAGCAACAGTGTCTAGATGTTGTTGAAATGTTTTGTTGAAATATGCTACAGCCTGGTCAAGTGGGAGGGTTTTTATAGCCATGTGCATACAATGTAATGCGTTTTATATAGGCAAAAGTAACAGAAGACTAAAGGATAGAATATGTGAACATTTATCAAAAATTAGAAGGCAATTGGAAACCAACGCACTGTATCGACATATTCAGCATACAGACACATCACATGTTTTTAACTTCTGTATACTGCAGAATATTTACAAAGAAATTAGAGGGGATGATTTGGTTAATTATACTGAGTTACAGGAGAATAAATGGATCCTACGGTTTAGAGCACATCAACATCCTGCTTTGAATGAAAGTTTTAGCTTAAAACCTGCTTTGAAAGAAATCAGGAACAAATTTCAACAATATCTCTTTAAAAAGGTTTCATTTTCATGTCACATGATTTTAATGAGTGTGTATTTAAATACGTTAATGGTGGTATGAATTCACTTGCCTGATGAAGCCTTATGGTGAAAGTCTAAGTGCCAGCGTCATTTGAGTAATCATGTTTTATTGGTTTTTATTTGCATCGTGGTGTTGGTGTTACCATTTTTGCTTTTGCTTTGAATTTTTCTGGATACACCAACTTTGTCTGCAAGGTAGCCCTTTTTTTCTTACTGGACTTTTAGGGTTTTTAGGGGAGTCCAGTCACAGTTACAGAGTAAAGTACTGAGTACCTCAGGAGAGAATTTGTTTGTGTTTCTAGTGGATTTATAGTTAGTGGTTTTGCATATGCATGTTCTACTACGTATAAGATATATTATGTTGTGGTCACTTAAGGTGTCTGGGAGACTGCCTGTGTGGGGGTACAATGTGGTGTTGTTAGTTAGGACCCAGTCAAGAATGGATTCCCTTTTAGATTTTTTTATCACATTTAGTTTGAATTTAGACTAGCTGCTGGTAGCCATGGAGATGTATTAGATTATTTAATTACTCTATTATTAGATTATTTTAAGTATTTCTCTGTGATCTCTGAACTCTTGACTAGCACTGTGTAGTAAGAAGTATTGACTTGTGTTTTTATTATTTATTATTAAATATTTTTTAAACCTTTCAACTGTGGCTGTTTTGTGTAGAGATAATTTAAGCCCTAGAATATATTGCATGTATATAGTGATACTGGCCAACCCACTCCAATAAGCCTTGACTGTTCTGTTGTACTTACCATTTGGATAATAATATTGCACAGTAATAATTGGACACCCTTTCATAAGGGCCTTTTAGTAGCTGATAAATATTACTGGGTGGAGGCAAGTGGTACTACCGTATAGTCTGGGTAAAAGGGGCACAGCTGGAGAACCTGTGCCAGCCATCCCCAAGAGTGTCTGTGTGGTTGCATATAGCTCTTATCTCAAAGTGTGTGTGTGTCAGCTACTTGGGCAGGGACACAAAGCACTGGTTGGACAGAGAGGGTGCTGAAGATTTTAGCTTGCCCACTAGGCTGAGATCTAGACCCTATAGCTGTGCCAGTGGGGAGTCTTATTGGGGACCTGGAGAGAAAGGGAGAAACCAGACTCAGGCTGACTGTGGTCACTGTGTGCTCTTAAGGGAAATTGTACTTTACTGTGTGTGTGTGTGTGTGTGTGTGTGTGTGTGTGTGTGTGTGTGTGTGTGTGTGTGTGTGTATTTATTATCCTTTCCCTATATGGATGCCCCTCACTGGTGTTAGTGGTGAGAATTGAGGCTTCTTGATCGCAGGGCCAGCGCACGGGCATCACATATTAATTGTTTGGCAATGGTGTGATATCCACACCACATATTAACTGGTTGGCAAATACTAATTGGCTTGTAGTGATGTGGGTAGTGTGAATTTCTGTAGCTTGTGTACAGTGATCTCTGAAGGTGTTTTTGTACTCTAAATCAGCCACACAATGAATACTCAGAGTTCAGATCACAATTGTTTTATTTCTTTTGTTAGCTTAGTTAGTGTGCTCTTAAGGGAAGTTGTACTTTACTGTGTGTGTATTCATTATCCTTTCCCTATATGGATGCCCCTTACTGGTGTAAGTGGTGAGGATAGAGGATCCTTGATTGCTGGGCCAGTGCACAGGCGTTACACCTATCATTGAGTACAATGCCTCCTTTGGTATGTATCTAACCATATATATCCAACAATTGGAATGTCCACAGAGGTTCCTTACTAAAAGAATACAGGGCATAAGTAAAGTATACTATGCAGACTGCCTCAAGGCCTTAACCCTGTATTCTGTCTCCTACAGGCTGTTGAGGGGAGGTATATGCCTGGCATACAGGGACATTGTCAAACCCTACTCTGATGGACCTCCTGCATATCCATAAAACAAACAGCAATCAGAATTACCCATTCTAATGACTCAGACCTTGCAAGTGATATAAATAGGACCTACTGAAAAGACAAGTATGTATCCTAGAGAGTACCCCATCTCTGGAACAAGCTCCCCATCCATGTGAAGCAGAATTCCTCCCTAACCCAATTCAAGTGTAACTTGGACAATTGCATGGGGAACAGGAAAGTCATCCCTGGTTTGGCACCTATGTCTATAATGGACACAGGCAACCTGTAAATGGTTCATCAGCCAGACCCCTGCTTTTAAGTGTTTCATCTCCCATACCCTTGCTTACAGTTATCAAGGGTATCAGAGCTTGTCAGAGATTTGGTATGCATGGCTAGGTTTAAAAAGGCCGTTGTTGTCATTACCCTATTAAACACCTATGAACCAATGAATCTATGAACCGGTTGCTTCACAGAACCCATGTTAGAGTTACAGCTTCCAGTTCTGGTTGCAAAAAAAGTTACCAGCGGTGTATCACAGGGCTCAATGTTGGTATCTCTCCTGTCTGACATATTTTTCAGGGGCTCTTTGTTTAGTCAAATGATGGGTTGGCATAAAGTCATGCTCAAAAGCATGAACACTGCAGGGGAGACAGAATATCGAATGAGATGGGAGTATCATCATGAGAGACTGTGGCACAGCATGCACCAGGGTCTTGCTCCTTTCTCCCACTGTGGTGCTTCCTCTGAGTTGGTGAATATAAGTAGCAGGGTGTGAGGGTACAGGGGAGGTGCAAAACAGCAAGTGTTTTTTTTTTTTGTGTATTTCAATTTTTTGTTTGTCTTTTGATGTTGGGTTATGTGTGTTTAGGGCACGACTTTATGCTCATTTGAGTGTTCGATTAGTGAATAGTAACCCATTTCTCATACCTTCAGAGCAGCACTTCTGGCCTATGGTTAACAAAGTTTTTAGATGCTTGTAAAATGGGTTGTGTTATTTTATCGTTTACTGACTCACAATTGTGCCAACATGGTTTAGACCATGTTAACAACTGGTGTGAGGACAATGGTCACAAATTCAACATACAAAATGTAGCACAACTTAATCTAGTAAACAAACATTTTTACTTGCTATGTAAGTGATGCACCCCACCAATCAGACACTCTTTTTGATAATTCCTTATTATATGACCATCACGTCTCAGGAGTAGTTTGGAAATCTTTCTATTTGGCTCATCTAATTCCAAAAAAGGCACCTCCACTAAATCCATAAATGTCTTAATTGCCCTTTACTCATATCTCATCAGACCCATTATTGAATATAATGCACTTTTTGGCATGTATTTGTGTGACCATATCAATCTACTTGAGAGATGTCAATGACAGACTAAAAAGATCAGTGGCCTCAAAAAAATTTTAGTTAGCAAGAGAAACTGGCAGCCATGTCAGTGTAGTCAGTCTCTTACAGACTCCCTAGTGGAGATCTTTGTCTCGCTTTTTGAGCTATAAAATATCCAATCCTCTTTGACTTCCTATTCCTTTACAGAATAAACAGTACCTGAAATACCCAGTTATGCCTTCATCGGTAGATAAATAAGACATGATGGTCATATTCCAACATATCTCTCAGCTCCGCAACAAACTTTCACTGCTGATCTAGTAGAGATGCGCCCATTACTGCTTTCAAGGTAAATTTAGATAACTAGATGGGCAGCCTCAAATTCTACCCTGAACTATCTTGTCTTGCCCTCCTTGAGGCTAGAGGGGTAGGGGTTTTGGGCTAGGGTTGTACTGACATACAGAGTGATTGCCTAGTGCATACCTATGAACCTATGGTAAATCATTTAGTATTATAAACAGTCAATGCCAGACATTAGAGTTTCTCCCTTCTTATTGTTTGGAAAATGCATATTGATGTAAAACATGTTATTCTGTTAACTTTTAAGCATTTAAAATAATATTAAAAAAGTGTTTCTAATTGAGAGCCTTTATTCCACCATTATTTTGATATGCTCAGATTTCTTGAGAACATACGTTGAGAGTTACAGTATCTGGTGGCCTGCTAGTATTTATAATACTCCCTGAGAGAGTGAGGGGGAGAAAACACCCCAAAAGAGGAAATATTCTTCCCAAAATCCCAGGTAACTGCTAAGATCAGTCACTCTTAGCTACAGATCTCTAGAGCTTACCTTGCTCACATTTATTCACTGATCGCTGGCTTTATTCTAACAGGTTCATATCAGAACCCTGTTTAAGATAAAGTATGCAGTCAGAGAATGAATTATTTTTTTCTCCTTATTTCCCCCCAAACCAGTGGGAGCTTTTGCGAACCCTCACACATTCAAGCATAATCTGTAGGCACCCCAATAGCCACTGATATTACGGTTGTCTAATGCCAACTATAGTGGAGAGAATGTCCACCAGTGGAATTTAATTAAGTCAAGGGCACTATGTCAGTAGCATGACATTTAATGAAATTAAGAACACACTACCTGACAAAACACACACTACAACCAGAGATATCTTTGAACTTTACAGAAGTTTTGCCATTACTTAGGATTCTTAATTCTAATTGTTATTATAATCCACCTGGTTTATTTAAGTACATAATACTGCTGTGCTAGTTTTTGTTAGTTTGACAAACATGTAACGGAATACCAAAATAAGACAACTTGCTGTGGCTGGTGGCACCCTGGACCAGGAAGCCCTAGAGACTGCAAGGTTTTCTGGTGTCTAAAATTGGCTATGCCAATAACACTGTGAAGGAAGGATGTGCAATGGGCATCATCAGTGAACCACCCCTCACTTTTATAAGGTGCCAGTGTCAGCAGAATACCTTGCTCACCCTCAGACAGCACCTTGCAGTTGCTTCCGTGGGATCCATCAAGGAAATCCAACTGTGATAGTGCACTCCAACAGAGTGCACCCCCTCAGGATGAACATGACCATCCTCCCTGCCTGTGCAATCCAATACCCTGCTATTCAGACTCAGGTTGCCTGAGCTATAGTCAGGGCTTTGTCTCTCTATGCCACCAGGAGCAGTTGTATTCTTCTGTATTTTACAGAATTTCTTTTATTTTTCTGTCATAGTATGTATGTGAACTGCACTAGATCATTTGTAGTACTTTGTAGATGTTATTCATTCCCCTGTCTCATTCTCTCTATATGGAGTGGGCACAATTACTATAACAAATATATGCAGTGATTTGAGAAATACTAGGGTATGTCTGCTGAAACTGTGTACAGATGCTAGCTATAATCCTGGGATGATAAAAAATGGAATGGGTAACTACTTTTCTCTTTTACAAGGTTTCATAATCTGATTGGATGGAACAAAACAATAAAATGAGATGCAGTTTATTTAACGTTTTAAATTGGCAAACACTGTACAAGGAAATGTCTGTAGAGCCCAGCATGGTGCTACATTTGAGTTTTTATCTATGTTGTTGATGTGGCTCTGTAATATTCCAAATAGGGATTAAAGCAAGCTGGGACAGAAACCAAAGTAGGTGATGAAGCAAAGGATATACTCAGATGCTTAGGAACTGCAGATGGAATCCTCAAACATCTGTATAATGTTCATATCTCATGGTTTTCACACCTACTAAAAAAAGGAGCTCTGGCAGCTTAAGTCATGGAAGCATGACATTTAGTGCACTGCAGTACAGAAAATCACTATGTTAGAGTGATGATATGAAAGAAAAAAAATACCGGGCTGGTCACTGCTCTGTCTCTGTCATATGAAAAATCATCCAAAACTACCACCCTCCTCATTAATGATCCTTTGGGGAACATTATTTCTTTTATCACATATCAAAAATATCTCAGTGCAATATTAGGTTATACTCTCTCATTTCAAAATAATATAGATTATACAATAGCTAAGGTAGCCTTACAACTCAAGGTGAATTGTACATTTTTCACTCTACTGCTCTTTGGGCTATTACCATCAGCATATTGCTCCCTAGGCCTGGTTATGGTATACCAATTATTACCCCAATGTCAGGTCATAGCAGCACAGCACATCAAACCATGGAAAATAAAATTTTATGATTTATTCATCTTGCCACCCATAATAAGCAAGATTACATAACTATATTCTAGGATAAATGGTCCTATTTGCTGAACACACTCACTTTCATATTACTTATGGATAGTGACTGCCCACCTTTAGCTAACAAGTTAAGAGTACATTTTACAATGTACATAGCAACACATGCATTAAAGTAAATAGCTGGATGTGATTTTTTTTTTAAACATGCTTCAGCCTCTTGGGATAGTCTTCCTGTTCAAGTTACTCTACTGCAATATTTCTTATAATAAAAAATAAAAATAAATAAAGGAACACTTAACAAAATAATGTAAATGCTCCTATTATAAGGACACCAGGTAACTCTGATTGCCTGCAGTTTATTATCTCTGTATTACAACTTAAATCATTTTTTGATATACTGATGTGATGTTGATCTGAGATCTCTTGCTCAACCATATCAACCTTACACAAGATTTCTTTTTCTTCCTGTTTTAAACTGCTGTCATTAATATGTGTAATAACATAATCATCTTTTTGATTTATTTGTTTGACATATTTTATTATATATTTGCAGACATGTTTTTTTCTGTATTTGTGTTGGGATGTATTTTGGCATGGCTGATGGCTAGAAAGGGTCCTGCTTCTGACCACCAATCATTTAATAAATATCAAATAAATACATAAATAAAATAAACATACCACAATGCTGATTATGTACTTTCATGTTTGGTATTTAGGATGATGCTTAATAGCTTTGCAGTTTGACAACAAATTTGATCTGGACATTATGCAGAAATATCTCTCTAGTGTTTCTAATACTTGACCAGTTATGTCTAAGCATTCTGGCCATTTTCTAAATAACATTATTAGTTACTGCAAATCTTTATAGAGCTAGAGTGATGTGAATGACATATAAAAACAAATGTAACAAAAGAGAATAGGCAGCATGCTCTTAACAGAACATGATGGTATATACATCTGAGAACTTAATATGTTACATGTGCTTAACTTTAATAAAGAAACATATAAATTCTTACGTGCTCATGACTTCATAAGTTCTTACAGTACAGGTAGCTTGACAACAATATAGAGACTAGCCATATAAACCAGAGGGTATATTAGACGGAATTAACATTAATTTCAATAATGGATGCACTGCTTACCCAAGTAGTAAATTTATGGGTGCTCATCCAGTTGTCAAGGCAGAACTCCTAAGGAAGCCAGCTTTTGACATTGTTTGACATGCAAGGACATCTTGTTCCATACACAGGAGATTTTTTAGTTGAGAGACCTATCTTTCTCAGATGTGTTGTTTATATCTTTCTCAGATGTGCTGTTTATATTGCTGTGAAGGTTGAGGTCTTTGGAATGAGTTTGTTTAGAATTACCAGTATTTCTGAGGTGAAGGACTTCTAATAGCACAGAATTTTTCACAGTCTAGAAGGTGAGGCAGAGATCACTATGTAGGAGCCAGAATGAAACCAAGAAATGTGACGGGTTTAATCTCTCTCCGGGTA
Organism: Protopterus annectens; assembly: GCF_019279795.1. Taxonomy (NCBI): domain Eukaryota; kingdom Metazoa; phylum Chordata; order Ceratodontiformes; family Protopteridae; genus Protopterus; species Protopterus annectens. Next base: position 356,802,954 of record NC_056732.1, on the reverse strand, counting down.
GTTAAGAGAGCTAAATCCTTTGATTTTTATTTATTAGAATATTTTACAGTCTCTCTAGCTGGGCAAGGTGCTTGGATATTTTTTTAGTTAGAAAGCATTGCAGCCATTCTAGTTGGGCAAGGTTGTTGGAGCAGTATATTCTAAATGGTTCATTGTGTTATATGTCTGGCACGGTGAGAGAAGTATAGAGTGCAATTATGACATCCTTAGAGTTGGAATGTATACACTTGGTACATAATTAGACAAGGTAGAAGAACTTCCTAATTACAAATGGTAAATGGCACTCAAAGGGGAGTTCATTGTCAGTGAAGATTCCCAAATCACTAACAGCTACGTGAATCTTACAAGGGGTCTAATTAATGCAGTAATCAGTAGTATAGACTTATTTCCCAAAGGCAACTACTCTACAGTTTTTGACATTAAGCTTAAGGTCATGGTCAGTAAAGAAAGTGTTGGTTCTAGCAAGCCCCTATTACAAGTTAAGAGTATCTGTGGGGAGAGTCAGTAATAGTAGTACCCAATTTAGAGTCATTGGAAAACTTGGTTAGCCATAGACCTTTGACATCTGCTTTTATATCAGAGACAGGGACATAAGAGAGACCCTGAGGGACACCACTACTGACATGCCTTTTAAATTAGAAAGCACTGCCAACTCTTATTGTACATGTTCAACTGGAGGCCCAATTTCTAACTTAACCAATGATATTGAAGTTTATCTTTAGATAGTGCCAGCATGCAGAATCATATCAAAGGCTTTAGCAAGACCCAAATAAGCAGTGTGGAAAAATAGGCCTTGTTGATGGCATCTGTTACATTTTCAAATAAATAAACTAGATTATGAGGACAGGATCTGCCTTTTACAAAACCAGACTGATTAGGGTAGAGGGCATGCAGGCCGCGGTGGTGCAGCGGTTATCATTGTCACCTCACAGCAAGAGGTTCTCTCATTTTATTCTTGGCTGGAGGGCCTTCTGTGTGGAGTCTGCATGTCCTCCCTGTGATTGAGTGATGTTAAAGACATGCAGGTAGGTGTGTGCGTGAATGGTCGTGCCTTCTTTGAAGGTTGGGCATCGGGCTGGCAACTCAGCACCATAAAAATCCACTGCCAATCATTAGTGGATGGGAGTTTCGCTGTAGTGACCTCTAACCGGGAAAAGCTGAAAGACTTTTGGATGGCCGCGGTGGTGCAATGGTTAGTGTTATTGCCTCACAGCAAGCGGCTCTCCAGTTCGATCTTCAGCTGGGGTATCTTCTGTGCGGAGTCTGCATGTCCTCCCTGTGGTTGTGTGGGTTTCCTCCAGGTGCTCCGGTTTCCTCCCACATCCCCAAACACATGCTACAAGTGGATTGGACACGCTAAAATTTGCCCTAGGTGTGAGTGTTTGCATGTGTGTGCCTTCTGTGGAAGGTTTGGCACGGGCTGGCAACTCGACACCATAAAAACTACACTGCCAATCATGAGCGGACAAGGTGATCCACTGTGGTGACCCCTAATCAGGAAAAGCTGAAAGAGAGAGAGGGTACGCAGGTCATCAATTTAATTGTTTATAAAGTTGACAAAGATTTTACAGATAATGTTGGTGGGAAGAGAACGATAGTTGTCAGGGTCTGTTGAGGAACTGTCTTTATGGAGTGTCACCTTGGTGGACATTCTCTAATGGTCATGGATGTACCCTGTTGAGAGACTAAGGTTGAAAATGTTTATAAGGACTTAAGCAAGGTTATGCTTTGTATTAGTTTAGTGGCAGTCTGGTATATTGTCTGATTCCATCAAGCTATTGTTTGTGGCACTGGATAGAGATTCTCAAATTTAGTCTGTAGTAACTTGGGGGAAGGAGAATTTAGTGAATAAAGGGAGGGAAGATAAATGTGAGTGGGTGGGATGAAACTATGACCAAATTTGCCATCTAGGATATTGGCTATAGCTTCAGGATCAGTATCATTCACTTGAAGCTCAGTGTAGTCTTGTGTATTACTTTTAACTCTCCTAAGAGAGTTAAAAAGTGAGTCCTCTACTGTTTACTTAAGTAACTTCTTAATGATGGGAAGTGGGGTATATTTTATATGATGCAACTATTTTTCCCCATTACAAAGTTTGTTTATTTGGGAGTTTATCCCTAATGGTTTATTTTAAATCTCCCATTATATTTATGCCGGATGACGACAGAGTTCTCTATACATTGGTTTAGATGGGCATTGAAATCAGAAAGGTAAAGCTCTTAGTGATTGTATCAGCTGGTGGGTGCTCATGAATTCCTTCAGGCCCTCAAACAGGGAAATTTACTTGGCGTTGGAGAATTCACTGAATATGGTAGAGTTATTGGGCAGGATAGTATTAGTTTTGAATGAAAAGATTTTGTTTGGTGGAGAGATTTGATGAAGAATGGAATGAAATTAATAGGTGTGAGACAGAGGCAACATTTGTAAGGATGAGGTCAAATGTTACCTTAGGTGGGAAATTGGGCTATTTGATTAAGGGAGTTAGTAATGATAAACGTGAAGAAGCACAGCACATATTTATTGATTCTTGCATGAGATTTCCAGTAAATGGGTGGGTAGTTGAAGCCACACAGGATTATCATATTGGGATTAATATATATAAAAGTCAGTTTATTGAGGTAGCTATTATTGTCATTAGGAGACATTTATGGTGGACCTACACTTCACAATAGTGAAGTAACAGGATATTTATTGTGATTAAAATCTGAAGGAGTTTCATATCAGTGAGATGAGGGATTAGGTATGAAATAATGGATGAGCAAAAAATGCAGGTACTTATCTGCTGCTACTAGATGATCTGAACCAGATAGAGATACAGTAGCCTGGTTTTGGAGTGTGAACAACAGATAGATACAGTGCCCTGGTATAGAAGGAGTGTGAACAAGTGATAGCTACAGTACTCTGGTATAGAAGTAGTCAGTATAAGTAATACTAAACCTTTCTGTATTATGCCAATCTGGGAAAAAGTCACATATGAGGCAACAGCCATGGTGTTTTGTTTTCCTTTTTGCTCTGTGTTACATTTAATAATCATGCAGTTTATAACCTGCTCTTTCATAAGAAGGGCAATTGTACTGCTATAGATAATACATAGTTATATGCAGTGATTCAGGCAAAGCAGTGTTTCACTTCATTGGCATTTTACTGGCTTCCTGTGTGCTCACTTCTTATATCAACTCCTAACTGTACATATTTACAGCTATGCATTGTTAGATTCTATTATTCCATGTGCATTTCTTACTTTGACCGTAATATCATAGGTGAATACTAGGCTAACTGCCCTGAAGGGCCATGTTAAGCTTAGCTGATAACTTGAGGTCAGAATCAAACCTTATACTTTGTGTCTGAAAGGAAAAAAACTTAACCATTATGCTGAACATGAAGACATATTTGATGTTAGCATAGTTTTCTACTTTCCAACATGTTTCCACTTTTACTCTTCCTTTGGTAGCTGTGTTTTTGTTAGTGCTTTACACCATTGATCTATGTCACTGATACAAATTCTTTTCATAATTAGTATTCTTTTTCCTTGTTGTAGGTTGTAGGGCTATTTATAACCGTATAGTCAACTTCATCTATGGATGCCTGCACCACTATATTCTTCTATAAAATATCAGATATTAGATCCTATTCGTACAACAAAAAATGTCCTTTCCATAACTAACAGTGTTACGTGTAGCTGCACGGAAAAACTAGTCACAGTTGTCCCTGCACTTTACTTTACAGGACCTACAGCTCTCATCACTCTTACACTGTAGACACTTGCTTGGTTAGTTGTTTAGCTTATGCAGTAGTTCATTGCTAGAATTTGATCAGTAGACTTCCCTTGCTCCTTCTGCTCATCTAAATGCTGAATCTATTCTCCCTTCTCAAATTCTACACTGTTGTTTGTATGCAGAATGGTAGTGGTTATGTACATCAGCATTCCCCTTAGGTAAAATTATTTAAGAAATCCAGTAAATTTGTCAGCAGTTTCTTATACCTGTCCTTGTTATGCAGAATGGTAGCCTCATTACAACCTGCCAGTTTCTCTGAGAAGAATCATTTTACTTAGCCTTAGTCTGTATTTATGTTTAACTTTTATTTATAGTTATTTTCTTGGATCTTGTAGTCAACTTTAAAATTAAATTGTACTCAACAGGAAGCACCCCTGAGTTGTTTGTCTGTGGTTGTGCTCATGCACATATTAGTCGCTTGTTTTTGACTCTGATTGGTAGCCTGCTTCACTCCCCTCCCATACCTATTCTACATCCCCATTAGGGGTCCCACATTTATACCTAATAAGCTCATCTCTCTAACATTTCCATGTTTATTTATTTAGGTTAAAATAAAACCAAAATAACCGAACTTTACCAACAACTTAAACACATAATTTAACATGTTGTCACTCAATAAAAACATTTAGCCCCATTTGTATACATATCTTGCAGTCTACAACAATTACTTTTCTATTACATAACTCCTAAAATACCAGGATAACAAATAAAATAATTCAGCCATTATCTATGTAGAACCATCTGCCAATCTGTTCCAACACTTTATACATCTCTTCTAGCATACTATCACCCTTATATTTCATTTATTGCAATTCATTACATAAGATAAATCAATCAAATATATTATTTTCATAATGCTAAAAAAATGAAAGCTACTATGAACACTTAACTTGATATATATGAGTTCATCACATTCTTACTAATACTCATATCTCTTACAGTTCTTGCAACAGCCATGTATTACTGTTACCTACTGATAATATACATCATGCCTCACTTACCTTATCTGATAAAACTGCAGCAAAGGTAAACACCTTAGAATTACATTTTGCAATAAACATTTGCATCCTCAGTTTAAGGCATTATCTTATCTTCCATCAATAAAACTTAAACCTAAATGACAACAAAAAGTTTATGACAAATTGTATCAAAATGTAATACCAGTACAATCGCAATTTTTCTAAATCTCCTTAATCATGATTACATACAACCCAGCCCACACCCCTTTTTTATAACAAAAAAGCTCTATTATAAAATGCTTATTCACTTTTTGTTTGTTTGTGTCTTTCGGCTTTTCCTGGTTAGGGGTCGCCACAGCGGAACTCCGGTCTGCTAATGATTGGCAGTAGATTTTTACGTACTGGCTTGCCGGGCCTAACGCACAGCCTTCAATGAAGGAACGCCCATTCATGTATGTCGCTACACAGAAGATGCTCTAACTGAGAATCGAACGGGCAACGTCTAACTGTGAGGCAACAACGCTACCGCAGCACCACCACTGCAGTCACATAAAATGCTTATTCACTGCCAGGCCAAAAATATTTCACATCAATGCAAGAAACATTTTTAACAAAAACATAGTCCTCCATAGCCGGATTAATTTAAGCAAGCCAGGCATACTTTGTGTTACTAAACATGATTGAACCTTTTCTTAAAAGATGGGGTGATTATTCATCTTATATATAATAACCTAAGTTCTGACTATTAATCCAAGACAACAGGAGGTTTAACAACATTTAACAATATTATTTGGTAAATAACAGCCCTTACACAAAACTACATCTGAAATACCAATATTTATGAGGGCAAAACTACTTTCCACTACAGTCAAAGTAAATAATTATAAAACTCCACATATCATTACAATATACATTCATCCAAAAGTTGCAAAACCAGCTACTAATTCATTTGAAGGTACAATATATTGGATAACAGCTAAGTTAAGTCAGAAAATGATAATAACGGGTGAGATAAACATAGACTGGCCATAACATCTTAGCAAAAAAAAAAGCTATTTAAATAAACCATATTACCAGACTCTTCAGCCTTACTCAGCTTATCAACGAACCTATGTGTGGAGACAAATCTTCAGGTAGACTAAGCTTACCTGATCTAAATGATGTTATAACCAATGGAATGTTATTTTATTCCCTAGTTTATCATTAACCAATCGACCAACATTTGCTATATGGATTCAATAAAAAATACACAAAAGTCTGACATTTAAGTGGACCAGAAACAAAACATATTTCTCTGAAGATGCATTCAAACATCACTTGTCAAAATGTAATTGGTGACTGATCAAATTTTACCACATAATAATGCTCCAGTGTACTGTAACAACACTACCTTAAGTATTTTAAACTCTTTAGCTCCACTACATAGGAAAAAAGATTTATACCTGCTCCCTGGCTACCAAAACGTATGAAACAAATTATAATAGAGATAAACTTTGGGAATTATTTGAGTCAGTGAGTATTCCATGATTCTTTCAAAACTGTAGAACTCTTAGAAATCTAGCAAAAACTGTTATCAGAATTTATAATATAAGCATTTAAACAATTCTGAATATTTCTGGATCTCTGTAAAAGGTTTACTGAAACATGGACATCAATTTCCACCTAATATTTTACCAAATGGGCAAGATCGTTATACTATTACTTGTAAGATCAATGCATACTTGACAGATGTATTTAAGTTATTAATAGAAAAGTAAAACAATATTAACTAACCCCTGATACACACAGATTGACACATGTGGCACCTTTATCTTTTCCCCACTTCACTCACGCCTAGTAATCTCCAATCTGAATTCTTATAGATAGCAGCAAATAAAATTTCTCATCCTGTTTCATAACTAATAAACAGATCCATTACAGGAATGTATGCCCTCTCTTTGGAAATTAGTAGTCATTATCTCTCTCCACAAAGGAAGAACTTTCACAGGCCTTTCATACTGAAGATCTATAACAATTCAACTGCCACTATCTAAAATCATTTGAAAAAAGCCATTAATCAACAAACCACTGACTATCTTCGATAAATAATTTAATTTCTCCAACTCAGCATGGTTTCAGATCTGGGCATAATATCAACACAGCTTTCATTGCATTTTTTCAGTACAGGAAATCAAATGAATAATCCAAGAAAATTGTTGCAGCTCTCCTTCTAGATTTATACAAATCATTTGATACCATCTCACACCAGGTATGTCTTAATAAATTAGCACAAAGCACAATGAGCCATAACACCATTATGTAGTTTAAATGCTATTTAATTCAAAGATCCAAAAGTGTCCATTGGTGAAACATATACTCTTCCTTTTTATTGACATCAGATGGAGATCCTTAAGGGTCCAAAGTAGGTTCACTCATTTTCACAATTTTGTAATAACAATATGCATATTGCCCTAAAACATGACACTGTCATACTGTATGCACAGATGTTTAACCATTTCTAATTTCTGTAAATCATCTTAATGAACTACAAAGCTCAGCACATGCATCTTTTAACTAAACTATGAAATGGCATGGAAAGGCTCAGTTATTACTAAATGCTAAACTATTACTTAAGAAAACAAAACTGTGTCTGGCTAAAATCTGGAACTGCTTCTTTTCTCATGCCCCCTACAGCAAATCTTTTTAGCTGCATCTCATAAATTTACATGTATGCAGAAAATAGTCATTTAGTTATTTTTTTCTGCAGATTAGGAATACATTTTTAGATTATATGCCTGCCTCCTACTATACTTATTATCCCTATGTTTATATTTATCTGTGATATAAATATATATATATATATATATATATATATATATATATATATATATATATATATATATATATATATTAGTATATTTTTCTATCTCTCTTTCTTTGCACCATACTTATTTTCATTACTATTTATCTAATTTAGTAACTTTCTAGAAATTCCCTACATTCTTAATTCTCTTTAGTCATCTTCCTTTTACATTCATACTGCATGTGTATTTTCTTTTTGCAGACCATAGCTGGCTTTTACAAAGGCTTACCAGAGGGGCAGCCTCTTGATGACCATTTTCCTCCATGCAGGAAGCTTCTCTGAGTCATTGACTGGCCTACTGCTAATTGTTTCCCTCTAGAGTGAACCTCTACTTGGAGGGCAGTCTAGCTGGCAGTGCAGCTGCTAATGTGAAAAATCTGAGGAGGGTTTTAATGCCAACTAGCCATGTAATCATCTCCTCTGACATGCTGTTGGCTCCTGACTTACCTGCTGAGTCATTTGTACACAATTTTTTTCTGTTGGAAAAAGCGAACACTTTCAAAAGAGAGCAATCACCCATTCTCTCCTGTGGAAGTATTAAGTTCAGTGAAGATGTGTGGGTAGGGGTGTGTGGTAGTCTGTGTATGTGTGGACTGGGCAGGTTAGGTCAGGAAACAAGAGTACAGATATGTGTGCGTCTGTTGGAGCATGTGTGTGGGTGAATGGGTGAGTGTGGTTGACTGAGGGAGGAAGCTTGCTTGTTGATGCATATGTGTGTACCTGCGAATTTGAATGTGTATGCATTTGAAAGTAGGGAGACTGCCATTGTCAAAGTGATGCATGGGCTGCTATGGAGAACCCTATTGTCATCTTTTCTGAGACTGCTACTCTTAGTTACTTGTGATTCAAAAACATGTTAGTGAGATGATTTCATTGAATCCACTGCTCTCTCTGAATTGCATATTCTTACCTTTGTGGTAATTGATCTAAAAGTGGTACGCAATTATCATGAACAGTGGGCATTGTTTTGAATTTTGGTGTAGATCTTATCCTACTCTTTTTACTGTATTTGTAAAATCATCCTATAATTTCTACACATTCTATCCTTTTCATATATATTTACTTTTCTTCCATATTTCCACTCTACAGACTTCCTTAAGTACTAACATCATGCTGTAATTTGATAAGAGCATTTTTTGCATAGCTTTTATGTGCTTACATGACCTTAGACATAATAATTTAAAATTATTGTAACCTTTGTTTATTTTATAATTCTTTTCAAATAATGACAATTCCTTCTGTTATCTTACATTTTGTAGAATTCTTTAGCATTTCCTGTTGATACCTTGTAACTTATTTTGAATCACTTTCTTGCTTGGATCATTTCTCCCCCAGGCCTCTCCTGAAAACAGCCTTCTACCGTATTAGGCTGTCTTGACTAACAAAGCAAATACATAAATAAATGAAAAAAGTTAACTAATGAACACTGGGCAATTTCTTTGCTCAAACTCCTAGTATTAAGTAGTGCCATTATGAAATTCTTACTTCAATAGAACTTCCACAGCTGAATTTTAGTCATTTTTTTATTTGGTTGTAAAACAATAAATAAACAAATCAATTATAAAACAACAACTATTTACATAGGTCCACAGCTGATCAATAGATCAAAGTTATACATCAACAATTAATATTTCTCAAGCAAGTCTTTATGTTTAAACCAAATTTTATATGACTGTATAATATTAGAAGTTCTCATCTTTATAGTATGCAATTTACTACTGCAAACAATTTTTTGGGGATAACTTTACTTTTCTAATTTTTAGTAATTACTTTTCTGGCTATAGTAAGAATAGATCAAAGTTGAGAAACTTGGGTTTTTGGAATTATCTCAGGAAATGGAATATTAAATAATACTAAAGATTTAGAAATATTAAATCAATCTGACTGTAGAGCTTGAATACAGTTATTAATTTATTTACAAAAAGGGGAGATAACTTTACATTCATATACCATACAAGTCCAACCAGCTATTATATCAAAATCACATATCCAGCATTCTATTTGATTTATACACAATTTTAATTTTGTTATGAATAACAAAAGCTCTGTGTAAAACATTTCCAATATAATGTAGATGTAGTTTTATCTGTAGATTTTAATATTCATTTTTTTGCATTCTTCACAGAAGTCTTCATTATTATTTTTTGAGTAGTAGTTCCAATATGAATTGTATAAATATGTGAAATCTCACTTAAGAATTTTATAAATTTGTGACAAATATGATTTATTTTTCATTGAATTATTATTGATATTTATTAAGAATTTTAATAATTTGGGAACAATTTCTTATCTATGTTAAATATATTATTTAACTCTGTGCTCATAAAGTCTCTAAATATTTGTAAAATTAACCAATTCTCATAATCCTGATTGTATTTGGACCTTACATTTTCAACAGTATATATCAACACCCTTTAAGAATTGATGCCAAATAAATTAAAAGTACTTTGTTGTTTCAGTACCAGCATTTTATTGAAGTTATGAGTTTCTAAGCAGTCATTTGTGTATGCAATTGAAAACAGAGAAAATATTAAGTCTTTAATACAATGGCTAGAATATGTGAACTTTTGGAAAGAGGCAATAATGTTATTTAAATAGGGAATTTGAGAAGAGGATGCAATACCATTTATGGAAACATTGTTTAATAAACAGATAAAAAGTATTAGGTACTATTTGTTTATGCCTGGCTGTGATATATTTATTATTTATGAATAATATTTATTGATGTATTTGTTTCCATTTTGAATCATAAGATAAATGTATGTACAACACTATAACTTTTACAATAGTTGAAGTAGCATACAATTGAATATCAGTGAATCCTATTCCACCTTTATCCCAACCTTTTCTCTCCAAATCACAAGAAACTCTTGGTTTATTAGGATGCCAAAACATTTTAAATAGAATATTATTTATCTTCTTCATCATTTTTTGAGGTGGAGATAGTACTAAAGATTGTAAGACAAACAATATTTTAGTGAGAGTGACCATCTTAATAAGCATTAATTGTTCTTCTGTGGTAAAGAAAAATTTGTTCCACTTTGCGACTAAATTAAAATTTTATCAACAACCTATTGAAAGTTTGTTTGTATAATTTCTTTACTATTAGACATAATGGTTATATCACTGGATTGCAATTCCAATTGATGTTAGAATATATTTGTATGATTTCTTAAAAGTTTTTTACTAATAATGTACTTGTTTTATTATGATTAAATCTTAAGTTTGAGATTTTGTCAAACTGGCTCATAGAACTAATTATATGTTCTAATGAATTTTTAATATTTCCTATTGTTAGTAAAATAGCATTGTCACCTCACAGCAAGAGGTTCTCCCATTCGATTCTAGGCTGGAGCACCTTCTGCGTGGAGTCTGCATGTCCTCCCCATGGTCAAGTAATGTTAAAGACATACAGGTAGGTGCGAGCATGAATGGATGTTCCTTCTTTGAAGGTTGGGCGTCGGGCTGGCAACTCGGCACCTTAAAAAAACAGTGCTAATTATTAGTGGACCGGAGTTCCGCTGTGGTGACCTCTAACCAGAAAAGCCGAAAGACATTACTAGTAAAATATCATCAGCAAAGAGCTGATTCTTTATTTCAAAATCTTCTTTTATTTTGACACCATTAATGTACTTATGGATCTAATACTATTAGCAAAGGATTCTATAGCTAACACAAAAAGTAAAGGTGATAATGGACAATCTTGTTTTATGCCTTTTTGTAATTTAAAGGAATTAGGAAGCAAAAAACCTGTTTTAACATAAGCACAAGAATTATTCTATAACTTAGAAATTCATGCAATTAACTTAAGTGAGAAATTATACACTTTAAGTGTTTTAAACAAATATGATCAATTAACTAAGTCAAAAGCCTTATCTAAATTGAGACTAATGATAGAAATAGAAAGTTTTTTTAAAATTTTATTTGCATAGTATATTAACGTATGTATTCTTATTATATTATCCTGTACTTGTCCATTGAAAATAAACCCATTTTGATCATTTTAATTAGTTTAGGTATAAGTAGATTAATTCTTTAAGCTAAAATGGACATGAACATCTTATAGTCCTACATTTAAAAGTGAAATGGGTGTGTATGATCAGGAGTTTGTAGGATCCTTATCTTATTTTAAAATAGGTGATATAACGGAATATTTACATAATGGGGGACTTCAACAGTTGTTTTGATTTTTCTATAGACCTTATTTAATATTTTAATTGTATCATCCAGTAGTATTGTATATAGTTCTGGTATAAGACCATCTAAGCCTGGTACCTAATTATTTTTTAACTTTTTTATTTGATCTTTTACATCTGTTAAAGTGAAAGGTCTGTCAAATATTTATTTGCTCACTTTTTAATTTATTATTTATATCTTCCATTGGAAAGGTTTCAACTATATCATCATTATCTGGGTTATTTGTGTTAGTATTTATATTTTCATGAAATATTTTAAAGCCCTCAAGAATACTTTTAATTTCTGTTCTACCATCTTTTTTATTTATATGTGTTATAATTTCTTTGATATGATTTAGTTTATTCATTTTTTTGACCTAAGAGCAAGTTTATGCAAGTTTAAAGGGTTTAATGAATATGTCTAAAGTTTAAGTTTTTCCAGGTTTATTGAAACTTTATGATTTAGAATTTTAACATATTTTGTATGTAAGATTTTAAGTTCACACTAACTGGTAATGTCATTTGGTTTTAGATGTAACTTTAGTATGTCTATTTTGGCCTATATTGTATTTAATTATTTGTCCCATTCTCTTGTTTTACTAATACCAGCTTGTGACTTTTCCATTTAAGTAAGCCTTTAGTGAATACCACAAGACAATGACAGTTGCTTTAAAATTCATGTTTATTTCTAAGAAATTTTTTATCTCTTTAGCATACCAATACTTGAATCCTTTTATTTTAATAATGTACGCTGGTAATCTCCTGTGATCTATTAGACAGTCGGTTTTTAAGATAATATTAAATATTATAGCATTATGGTCTGATAACGGACATGAAAGTATTGAAACTTCTCTGATATGTGATAACAGATTGTTTGAGACAAACATTTTCTCAGTATTTGTTTCTTTTCCACATCTATATGAATAATAGGTAAATTGAAGTGATATATCCTTTAAATTCATTAGATTTACTGAATTCATTAAGTGTTTGGCTAAAGATGTGATTCTGAGCTTTCTATCTGCAGTGGAAGCTTAGATAAAATACAATTAAAATCACCAGACATTATGACTTCACCTTTCCTTTAATAGGCTATAGTATGTTAGTAATTTTTTGCATCTTTTGCTCAATCCCTAGAATCCTATAAGAGGTCAACAATGTATATATTTTTCTGTTCCACACAATTATAACAATGCTTAACATACCATTTTTATTAACATAGGTATATCTTACTTTAGGTAGTACTGGTGAGTTCTTCCATAAAATGAGGGTATCTCTTCTTTTAGCTTGAAAGCCAAAACCTGCTAAAACCAAATAATTATTTAATGAAAGTTTATTTACATCTTTATTAAATGGGTTTTCTGTTGAAATACTATTTGAGCTTTATGTAATTTTAGTTTGAACAGACTCCACCTCCTTAGTGGATTATTCAGTCCATTAACATTAATAGATATGCATTTAAAATCAGGCATTCGTATAAGATAGAAAAAGCACAAGTATAATAATAACACATTTATGTACAGAACATATTATATACTTTAAATGTATCAATCTGAAATCTTCAGTTATGGGCAAATCTTTTGCAATAAATAGAAAATTGTACAATGATATAACACTAAAACATTCTTCCATGGAATAACATATTCTTAGTTTGTTGAAAAAGACAAACTACCTCTCAAACTCTCCATTTGACTAACAAGCTTAGCTCATACTACTAATTCATATTAATGTGTCTAATATTGTTAATATCATCATATTAAAAAGCTTATCAGTGAGTTATTATGAATAAGGAAAGTTAAACAGGTTACCAGAATCTTTATTATAAGTTGACCATACTGAATAACTCTACAATCATCTTAGCCTGTACCTCACATTATTCCCCTGGTCTACTATAAGGAGGTAGCCATTTGTTATTTTCATATTTATTAATTTATAGGTCAGATGGTTTTATATTTTATTTACTTTGTGTAAATTTGTTCATAGAAACATAAGTTCATAAATTAATACCAGGCTAACTCTCCATTTTGGTCATTTTAAGCCCAGCCAATTACACCATGTGGGGACCAAACTCTGCACCTTGTGCCTGTAAGGTGAACACCATAACCACTATACCAACCTCCCACCCTTGTAGGCATATTTATATTCTTTAACTATATGCATATGTACTTATTCTGATCTCTTTCTATTTATGTTTGTATACTGTGTGTGGTACTATTACTATATTCCTAGGTTTTATATTTTAGATATAATCCTAGTGTAGAGTGCCATATAATAGAACATTTACATTTACCATTATATATTTATAATATTTAATCTAGTACTAGTGTCAGAATCAGCCACATTTTTCCTTAAATGTTATGTCTAATACTATTTAAACAAATATCACAAAAATCTTCCCTTTTAAGATTCAGACTTTCCATACTAAATTGTTCTGAGATATTAACTTCTATTATCATTAAAAAGACACAATAGCAGAGAAACACAATCTTATTTATTTATTTTTTTATCAGAAGTGTCATTCTAAAGTTATATAAGCTATCATTTTGGTATACTGCAAGCATTCAGAAATATGTAATAATGATAGAGGTTTAGAATGCAACCCACTGCCTTTTGCTTTTTATCTAACTTGTATTCATTGACATCTTAGCATATGATTCAAAATATAATGATTATTTACTTTTACACAAGAAGAAGAACCTAGACAGTTCTTAGAATTTTAGAACTCGTGCAGCATCACAAAAGTGCTTGTGATTATAAGTTGTTTCAATTTGGTTTTCATGACAAGGACATGAAAATGGACAATCCGTCAGTTGCAATTCACACAAAAATGCTCACAAGTGAATCCAAGCCACCTCCACACCACACACCTATCCCTCAAACCCCTCCAAATCACCAAAAAATCAAAAGTATCCCAACCACTAAAAAGCCATTGCACTCAAAGAAATAACATTTAATGATTCAGCAAGCACTATTTGTATGAGATGTTTAATAAAAAGCAGACTGCCATTTTTAAAGGAGACATAGCATATAAACAATCTTTAAAAGAATGATAGTTATATGTGATCCAGGTTTAACTTGTAAAAGTGTGAGTGTTGCTCTCATTATTTGATATCATTCTAATAGTAACTTTTATATATGTAAAAAAATCTATATTTTTTATACTTCATTTACAATATAGCATGTCTTTTCTGGGTGCTATTGTGTGTCAAGTATACTATCAGCAGCACACTACTGGACCATTTTAAGAACCCAGAATGTAACTTAACATGCCTCTTTAGTGTCATTTGTTGCATCTTGTATTATATTAATAGTACATTACCCAACTATGCCAAGATATCAGAAGGTGTGCCACCTAACATACGTTTCATCATAATAATGATTAACTTGTAATAATATGAATAGTTTAACCTTGTAAACTCTAAGTGAAAATAAGTGGCTTTAATTTCATATATAGCTAAAAGAATTAAACTCTAATATTTTAAAAAGGGAACTAGTAACCATTTGAAGTAGGAATGAAAGAAATAATTTACCTTATAAAAAGTAATATTCAGCACCTGTTCATAAGTATTCAGGCACTTATTTAAATTAATAAGAATTTTTAACCGTGAAATACATTGATTTTCATTTGCCCTTCAATTTTTACTGTTTTTGTCTTTTATTAACCAACCATCTCTTGGTGCATTTCTCTTCAAAGAAGTTGATAGATTCCAGTTCATTTCCTCTGTTTTTCTAGGATTTTATTTTTCTGTATAAAGTGCATTGAATCCTCCAAGGTGTTAAAAATCTTTTTTCCTTCTGGAATGTGAATCCTTATTTTTGCTGGAAACAAGATTTGTGCTTTAATATTGTTGTTCTTTAAGCTTTTAAGAAGTGGCACACATGCTTTTCTCTTGGACATCACTAATGTAGAATAGACATTGGTAAATCTTAAAGTATCTTCTGTCATTTTAACAGGATAATTAGCCCATGCAGCTTTTAAGACTAAATCCTTATCTCGGCTTGAGAAAACTCTTACGATCATTGACCTTGGTGAAGGTGTTTTTTTTTTTTTTTTTAAGATGGGTTAGAAAGTGATCTTTGTGCCCTTTCGATGTCAAAGGAAAAAGCTGCAGGCTGATTCAAAGTTTTAGGCAGCCAAGTATTAAGGAATTGAATCATAATGTCTCCCTCTTCTTTTTAAGAAATCCCATAAATCCTGATGTTATTCCTTCTAGCTCTGTTCTCTAAGTCTTCTATTTTGTCCCGGAATAAGTTGTTTTGTTTCAGAAGAAATTCAGTATTATTCTCATTTTCAAGTAATCTTCCATCAAAATCAGACATTGCCTCTTCTATACTCGAGATTTGTGAGATTGCTGTTAAAGAGATTCACTCAGCACTTCAACTTGTTTTTCTTACATTCCTCTATAAAATTATCCATTTTGCTTTCTAACTTATCTATCTTTACAGATAACTCACTGGTGTTACTTGTTATAGCTTGTATGTCTTTTTTCATAGTACTGTCCTGTACACCGGGCTTAGAGTGCCTCATTCTGAGACAATTAGTTCTTTCTATTTTCTTGACAGGAAAAAGCAATTAAATGAGTTTCAAACTTATTTTTTTTTTCTTTGTAGTAAATCTTTCAGCAGATGTTCAGCTATAAATCCATCAAGTTTTGAAACATCCTGTTTGAGTATTTTTTAGTAAAAATCCAGTCAGAGATGTTAAAATTAAATAGAGCTAAAAAAGTTGCTGTTAACAGCTTACCATCTTGGCCATGCCCTCTTCTTCTTCAGTCACATTTCTAAAAGCAGTAAAAGGACATTACTTTCAGTTATACTAATCTAAGACAGGACCCACATAACAAATCTTAACTGCTGAAATATCTTTAGAGCTGTAGATAACTTTTACCTCAGTTTTTTTCAGAGTGGTCTGTACCACAGAATAAAACTGCTGAAAGCAATCCCCCACATCTTACATTGCTCTAATTTAAGTTAATTTAACACATTAGCATATTCTTCACAGAGCCCTGGTGAAAGCAGTTGCCTCAGCCACTAACTTCTGCTGAGCCTCTTCTAACCTAAAAAAAAGAAATAATATTGTAGCAGAGGCTAGCATTCAACTAAGGGAATATATTGTTAAATCAGCAGGCTTCCAGTAAAGTTAGCAAACCTAAGGTAAATTCTGCTCCCCCCAAACAAAAATAAACAAATAAATAAATAAATAAAATTAAGTGCTGTGATTCACCTCAATCAGTCAGACTAAACAGAACAAGTCTTTTTTTACTGCATCAAGCACCCTATAACTAATTTTCCTTAACCAAGTAGAGACAGCTGTATGTGTTTACTTAGCTTAACATTCTCCCAATCAAGACAAAGTTGTACTTTTATTAAATGTTCCCAGTTGTATTCTTCACTTCAAATTTTATACATAGTCTTACAATTACCTAAATTTGTGAGATATTTTTTCCTGTCTTATTACAGAATCCCCATCTGTGGTTTGGCTTGTTCTGTTCACCCTTGCTTTTCTCGGGCTCACTCCACTCCCCTACCCTGTTCCCCGATCTGACTCTGTCTGCCCATCTCTACTCTTATAATCTCTTATCCCTACCTACCATCCATACCCACCAAATACAATTACATAATTTTACATGAATAGCATCTGGTTCTTCAACTAACCCCCCCCCCCCTTACTCCCCATTCTACTCATCCAGCAATAAACCTTAACTCTAAACTAACCCAGTATCTTTCTTCCCTACTATAATATGCTAGTCCTAAAGATTCTTCTGTTATTTCTCCTGAATGCACTCATATACTTATTTTCACCACAGTAGTAGCGTTGTCGCCTCACAGTAAGACGCTGTCCAGTTCGATTCTCAGCTAGAGCATCATCTGTGTGGAGACATGCGTAAATGGACTTACCTTTGTTGAAGGTTGTGCATCAGGGCTGGTAACTTGGCATGTAAAAATCAACTACCAATCATTAGCGGACCGGAGTTCCGCTGTGGCGACCCCTAACTGGGAAAAGCCGAAAGACACAAACAAAATCTTCCTGAAAGTACACAGCTACCTTCCTCTACCTCAATTAACCACCGTACTACTTTCAAATATAATAATATCTTCATAACCCCACCCTTTTTACTCCTTCCTACATTAAAAATAATAAAAGAACAGTCCAGCTGCTGCAACTAGGTACTGGTAATTTATTAAAATAAAATAAAATCACACACCAGTTGAGCACTTTCATCCAAAGATCCACAAATCAGTGTGTGTGATCTACCCTTTAGGCCAGTGGTTTCAACCAGGGGTTCGAAGACTCACCCCTTAGCGGTATATATTGACTATTGGGCTAAAGAAGTTACTGGTAATATTGAACATTGAGTTAAAGATTCATGGGATTTCTTAGGTAAATTAAAATCCTCCATATAGAAAAAAGATCTGACTTTTCTGACTATAGATGTAAAAGACCTTTTTTCAGTCATTCCTAGAAATGAGGGAATTCAATACTTTTGAGAGACCTTAGAAACATTTTCCACATTACCTAGGGATTCCTCTACCCTCCTAGTGGAACTTATGAAATTGGTTCTAGATAATAATTACCTCCACTTTCAGGGAGAGTTTTACTAACAGGTCAGGGGAGTAGCCATGGGTGTTGCATGTGCCCCAATATATGCTAACCTGGTTATGTTGGGCTGGGAGTTAGAACATGTCCTGAACAGTCCATTCTCAAACTCCATACACCTATATGCCAGGTTTTTGGATGACATATTTGTGTTATGGAATGGGGATGAGGAGGGTATAACTAGGTTCATGGATTATCTCAACAGATGTTGTGAATTCTTTAAGTTTACCCACAGTTGGGGGGAAGAACAGTATCAGTTATTTAGATGTTACTATTACTCAAACCCATGAAGGTTTTAAGTCCAACATCTATAGGAAGAATACATGGTGCAACAGGTATCTGCATTATTCTAGTTGTCACCCCCCCATTTCCAGAAAAAGAACTTGGTGAAAGGACTAGCAATTCATATAGCCAGAATGACATCAGAAAGAACAGATTTTATGGCTGAATTGGCTAAATTAAAGGACATGTTTCTTAATAGGGGGTATCCAGACAAGCAGGTCACCAAAATTATTGATGAGGTATATCAAGGGTGGGGCACTAAATATAGCCCCCTGCTTGGTATAGGGCTTGAAGTGGGTATGAGTAAAGTAAAGGAAGAAAAATATGAAAGGGCACTAGTATTGGAGTATAATACTTATACTAAGTTTATTTGTCAAATACTGAAAAACAACTGGAGTATTTTCAAAGTAAACAGGGTGGTGTCCAAGATGGTGGGGCAAGAGCCCATATTATCCTTCAAAACTGGTAGGAATTTTAAACCAATTCTGGAGAAGGACACTGATGGTAGAACAAAAATAAGAAAGGGAACAATTCCCTGTGGAATGTGTAAGCATTGCCCATTTATCATCAGGGAAGACCATGTTATTTTATAAAACGTGTTGGACAGTAGGATTTATTTTGGGAATGGCAATTATAATTCTAATCAACTGGCGTACCTAGCTAAATGTGGAGGGTGTTCAGCATTCTATATTGGTAAGACAGAAAGGGCACTGAGGGATAGAATGTATGAGCACATCCATGACATTAAAACAAAAAAGGAAACCAGTGCTTTGTACAAACATTCCAAGCTCTGTGCTAATTTTAAATGTTTTCAATTTGGTATTTTGGAAATTGTTAAAAAGAAACCAAGTGGTGGTGACTGGAAGACAATGCTGTTAAACAAGGAATTAAAATGGCAACTTAGATTAAATGCTAACTCTTTTTTGGACTATTTATTGGATAATAATTTAATTAGTTTAATCAAACAAACGATATAAAACCAAGGGACATGCTGAAATATTTTATGAGATGAAGTCTGGAGTTCCGAGAGGAAAGCGCTCATCTGGTGTGTAATTTTATTTTATTTTAATAAATTATCGGTGCCTATCTACAGTGGCTGGACTGCTGTTTTATTATTTTTTGTCAACCCTTGTATATTGTGTTCTTATTGGTTACTCCTTCCTAGATTCACATGTTCAAGAACAAACAACTCTACCCCAGTCACTTTAATCGCAAGTTAGACATCCTATCAAAACACAAATATAAGTAACCACACACAACAACCATACCTACTAAAACCTCAATTCTCAGGTGACATCCATCACAACCCAGAACCCCATTCACAAAGCTCTTCCCTTTCACAATCTTCTTCACCTATCATATTCAAAAGAACTTTTCCTTCTTAATATTATCCTGAGAAGCATCTGTAACAAATTGCCAGAGGTACATGCTTGGATATCTCAGCACCTACCTGACATAATCATAGCCACAGAAATATGGCTAAAGCAGGAAATTCATGATGGAGAAGTAGTTCCTCCAAGCTATAGCATCCTTACCATAGATAGAAAGAAAGAAACAAATGCAGGTGGGTTTGTCATCATATATAAGCAAATACTCAGCCTCAAACTTCATCCATTCCCTCCACTATAGGAATGGCTGAAATCTTGATGGCTACTCTGAAAATAAACAACCATAAATGCATAACAATTGTAGGAGTATATATATCCCCCCTCCAGAAAGTCACATTAACATAACTGAGGAGCTCCTCTTCTGGGTTTCTTCATCTACCTGTCAAGAAACCATCATAATGGAAGATTTTAATATTGTATGGTAAAAAAATATATCTTCTGGCAAAAGCATTAACCTCTATGGATTTATTAAAATTAAAAATACCCCAGCAAGATGCAACAAAAGTAGTAAGTGTCGAAGCACCCTGGACTGGGACCTTACAAATTTTCCAAAAATAATTACTGCCACCAGCTTCCCTAACAGATAATCTAAGTGACCCACCTTTAGTTTAAGGGATTATTCATCCATCTGCAAAACACACTGCATCAATCTCACTGCATAACTAACTTTGATGAAAATACCTTTACCAGTACCTTGAAATCAATAATTTGGCAAATACTAAAATAATTTCTACTAGATGAAGCTGTATCTTTCTCCAATAGTACATTCCCAGATATACTGAATAACCATGTCCCATTTAGAAGAAAGAGTTAAATTCAACTAATCTCCTTGGTCAGCAAAACAAAAAAAGCTACTAATGAGAAATAGAGACAAAGCCTGAAGTCACCGGAAACAAAACAAAAATGTATCCAATCTCCAGATTTTCAGAAAGCTTAAAAACTAGATCAAATTAAACAAAATATCTTACTATACCAGTCAACAAAAATACAAGTCATATTAACCTTAAAATGTTCTGGTCATTAATAAATAAAATCACCCACCCTGGACTTACAACCAGCTCCCACAATAACCAATTTCACAGAAAGTATAGCTAGACAATTTAATACTTCTTCATTCAAACAGTTGCCTCACTCGTAAAAGACACATCAACCACCACTATACCTATTGTAGATCAATGTGCGTATGTACCTTTAAGAAGCTATCAAAGGGCTTGCACAAGTGTATAAATACCGAGCATGTGCAAGTCTGACTGCCATTTTGTAGTTAGCTGTTGAACTGTAAGCATGCATGTAAGCTCTGTCTGTTAACTAGTTTGTTTGTATTTAATGATGCTGCTATTCATCCTGATGTGTTTGTATATATTAAAGCATCAGAACAAAATCCCAACCCTGCTTGTTTTATCTATTAGAGATGAACAAGCAACATGGTGTCAGAAGTGGGATGTCTAAAGGACATGGAATCAGAAACAGCACACCAAAGGGGCACAGAGTCAGAAACTGCTTGGCTAAATGACTTAAGGCACTTGTTTAGATGCTGGTGGAATATACAGGAGTGGAGCATTCCCAAAATGTGCATACTTCACAAAACAGGTCAAAAATGAATTTCAGGTATTAAAACTTGCTCAGCACTGTTTCTTTCATATAATATGAAATGAGGCATATAGAACATTCTAAATAATATTCACATAAACCAATATGTACAGTATTGATAAAAATATTCAAATTACTACAGAAAATGTTTGAAATAAAGTCTGAATTGCATAAAACAAAATAAAATAAGAGGAAACAACCGCATTTTCACAAAGCATGTGTATTTTCTGTAAGCAAAGATATCCGAGTTACCAGAAGTGTGTAAAGTATTTGCATGTTTGTGCAGTGTTATGGTAAAGCTATTTTGAAAAGTACAGCCATTACAAGTTATATTTCACAGAATACAGCCATTACAGAGAATATTTCTCAAAGTACATTATTTAAAATAATTTATTGTGCATTTGAATGTTGTTGGAAGCTCATACATGATTACAAGGGCCATATTTTCAGTGTGTTTGTGTATACTTTGGTGGCATAGCAGGTAGATTTCAAAAACCCAGTGCACTTGTGCTTGACAGTAATATTGCTGAGAATTGGAGAGTGTTTGAGCAAGGGTACAACATTTTCATACAGGCTGCATTTTCTGATAAAGATGGCCATACAAAGGAATTTATTCTGCTTAATTTGGTTGGGTCAGAAGCTATAGAAAGGGAACACTTATGTGTGTATGTACCTGTGATCTATGCTGGAGAGGGGGGAAAACCATCATACTGATGTAGAGGCAAGGGAGGACCCAGAGTGCTTAAAATGTAAATTTAGAGAAATGTGTAACCCCAGACAAATATTACTATCGAAAGGCACACACTTATTTTACACAAGGGATCAAAAGCCTGGTGAAACCTTTGCAGCATATATAACTGACCTGAGAAGTAAAGCTAAAATGTGCAGATCTGGTGACTTAAGGGATGAGTTGATAAAGGACAGACTTATGTGTGGCATAAAGGATGATGCTGTGAGAAAGATTTTGCTTTGTGACAGAGATTTAACTTTGAATAAGGCCATTGAGATTTGACAGATATATCAGCTCACAGAAAAGCACACAAATGTGCTTACAAATGAGAATAACTCTAGAAGGCACAGTGATAAAGCTCATGCTGATAATATGCAGCATGTTATTAAAAGAAATAGGCCCAAGCACATAGCAGCTGTAACCCCTGCAGCACTCACTGGTAAACCCCAGAACTTTCTTGCACATTCCAGACTTCTAACAGTCTCAGTGAAGCATAAGAGTGAGTCAGCAAACTCAAAGCATGGGCCCCAACCTAGTTTCATTGTCAACTGTCATAATTGTGGTGACAGCCATGAATCTAAAAGGGAAAAGTGTTTAGCTTTTTGGTCAACAATGCCACAAATGTAATAAATGGAATAATTTCAAAAGGTTTTGTAAATCAAAAGGCCCACATTATTTTATCAAAAGGGAACATTTTAAGAAATAAGTTGCTCAGTTAGACAGTGGAAAGCCTGCTCTTTATGTTGATGGTGTGTCAGTGCTTTATGAAATGGTTAATGCAGTAGAGTTAAGGGCAAATAATGAAGTATTTTGTACTGTTTGGATAAATGGCATGCACAGAGCTCAAAGTTGCACAGGTTCCAATTGCAATATTATGTCTGCAGAAACATTTGCCAGAGTGTGTAAATGTAAAAGACTTGGGGCAGGATTCACGAAGGCTTGCACGGAGTGTAAGAGACGTGCAACACACCATGCTAGCCTCGCGATCCAGGAACATCCCTAAACTCCGTGTAAGAGACCAGCTAAAACGTCTCTTACACGGACTGGACTTGGACATGCTAAATACCTCACTTGCATCCGAAAGGTATGCTAATGAGGTATATTAGTGATCCACGAAGCAGAAACCAGTCCGTGTAAGAGACGTTTTAGCTGCAGAAATGTACTCAGTTGACAACTGAGTACGTTTCTGCAAATTCCACAACGGAGCCATGTCAGCTCCAAAAAAAGGGTGCATACGACTCAGACAGTATGCCAATGGCCAAATATGTGGCCATTAGCAATATAACCCGATGCCAAAATAATAAAAATATAATTTTTTTTTTCGGCGATCGTCGATGTTTAAACCCAGCGCAGCCCCGCGCAAACGGGCTGCACTGTATAAAATATGAAAATGAAGGTTATAAACCCACAAATGTGGGTTTCATGCAATACATGGAATGACAATGCAGGGACCAGCAGACCAAAAACAACATGGCCACCGTGTAGTGGTTGCTAAGGGGGGAAGCTGAGTCTAAGACATGTAACTAAGCATTAGTAGGCAATCTCATGTAAATGAGGGTTAGGATACTGAATCTCACAATCACATAGCAAATGAGCACAGTCTGAGTAGTGTAAGAGATACATAAGGGGGAGGAATAGAGTAGGAGATAGGTGACATCACAGGGGGGAATGGTAGAAAGAAATGCAGTTCATTGGAGGCCAGTGTAACATGACAGATGACAGGCACAGATCATGGAAAGAGGTGTGCCACTAGATAAGTCATGGAAAGTCAAGAAATGGAAGGTGTACACTGTTACCTACACCAAAGTTTCTTGCTGGGCATGCATGCGCACGTGTGCGCACCATGAAGCGCGAGTAGGGCAGTGTGCATGCGTGTAAGGCAGAGTGAGCATGTGGGAGCGTGTTGGGAGATGTTTAACACTGTTTGCGTGGGTGTGCGTGCGTGTAGAGCAGGCTGAGTATGTTGGAGGCTGTTGGCAGACGTGTAACAGTGTTTGCGCGGGTGTACGCACATTTTAACCCGAATAAGTAGATTCTGAACTGTGTAAGCATGTGTGCGCGCGTGTAAGCCACTGTGAGCGTGTTTCTGATAGTATGCACGTTGCTCCCCCCTGAGGAAACAGAGAGGAAAAAGGAAGCAACAGAATTAATAGGCAGCTAGCAGGGATGACTGCTGAAGATAGCAGGTGAAAACAATTAGAAGCAGGCAATTACACAGGCAGAATAGTAGCCCAGCCCAGCACTTAAAACTCTGCAAACAGTAGTGCAGGATGTTTCCCTTAAGAGACACTGCAAGACAGGAGTAAGCTAATAGAAGTGAAAACTGAAAAAGCTGAACTCAGAGCAGAAATGTTAGGGACTGCTATAGCTGTCATAATGAGACATAGGCAACTTGCTGAGGGTGGTGACAATGCAGATGGTGCCAGACAACCCACAGTGAGGAGACGGAGAAGAGTGTACAGGCCCAGGGTCACCTACCACGGGTTACATGAGCTGGAGATAGTAGAGCGCTATAGAGTGGACAGAGAGCTCCTGCAGCAAATTGTTGAGCTGTGCAGGCCACGCCTCACACACAGAACCAACAGAGGGGAACCCATCCCAGTGGAAACCAAGGTATGTGTTGGCCTAAGAATACTAGCAACAGGTACCTTCCAGAGACCAACTGGCAATATGATGGGGATATCACAGGCATCAGCCTCCAGGGTACTGCACCAGTTCCTGGACGCCATGTCAGCACATGTCGGAGATCATGTATATTTCCCCAATGCCCGTGAGGTATTGGCCAGCAATATGCGTCTCTTCCAGCAAATAGCGGAATACCCTGAGGTAGTGGGTGCAATAGACTGCACGCACATATGCATCAAAGCACCAGCCGGTGAGCGGGGTAGGGCCTACATTAACCGCAAGAGCTTCCCCTCCATCAACTGCCAGGTCGTGTGTGATGCCCAGGGCTTAATAATGAATGTGTGTGTGCTGGCTGCCCTGGGAGTTACCACGATTCCCACATCTGGCATTTGACGCAGCTGTACCAGACATTTGCTAATGGGGACATCCCATACGGACACCTAGTGGGGGATGCAGGTTATGCACTGGAGCCGTGGCTGATGACACCCATCAGAAACGCACACACACCTGAACAGGAATGCCATAATGAGGCACACGCACAAACACGTAATGTAATAGAGCGTGTGTTTGGGCTGCTCAAGTCACGGTTCCGGTGTCTGGACACATCTGGTGGAGCCTTGCAGTACACACCAACTACATGTACCCAAATTGTCATGGTATGTGCTATGCTACATAATATGATCTTGCAAAAACAGCTGCAGCAGGACCAGCATAGGGCCGGGCCAAACAGCCCCCCACCATTGCCAAGGCCATCACAGGCAGAGCGTGACTCGGAGGAGGAACAACCTGAGCCTGCCCAGTAGGCAGAAGGAGGCGTGCCCAGTATGCCCTGGCCTTGGCAAAGAGGCAACACATAGCACATACACTGGCTCAGTAGGAACCCTGGGAATGATACCCCCTCTGACTCACTCAAATAATAACATGGATGCCTAAAATGACATGCCCACTCACAAACATGTACAGGGAAGTGTAATATGTGCATCCGACAGAGGCAGCCCTGCAGCACCACCTGAGGCATGAATGCTATGTGTTAAGTAATGTAACACCATGTACTATATGCACACCTGAGCACCCTGACTAACATCCACCCTCACCAAGCATGAAGCCACAAAATGACAATGGGATGATCAAGTGCAATAACTGGCTGAAGTAATGCAGTTAGTCAAAGGGGAGCCAATGTGTTTCAGGCTGAGAAGACATGCGGAGCTTGACATGATGCACCACCTGCTAGGGGTGGCGTGCACCTATCATGCCATGCCCCATGGATACTGGCAAAGGCTATCAGTACCCACAGCATGCCCTGAATAGGTACGTCTAAAACACAAACCCACCTTCATAGGTTCTACAAGGGATAGTAACCTAGATGTAATGCTACCCAATGACAGATGTATAAACAGCAAGATGTGTGCAGTGTAAACGCACACAGCATGGAGAATGTAGATACCAGTCCTGTAATAAAGAACTGGGTCAAGGCTCACATCAGCACCCTAACACTACCAGGTCACACCTCATACTGTGCTGTACAGCCGCAAAACATGGAACAAGCTACAAAAGGAGGGTGACTAGCAAGAAATGGCAAGGATAACCACACCCCCATGTTGGTACCACAACAAGAAGCAGCATGGATTAGCCATGGCAAATACCAATGGCTAAAACCGCCTCCCAGTATATAGCCTGCTGCAGACTACTGTCCTAATACCAGGAACTGCACCTGGCCTATGTTGGAATACATGAATATATCAAGGCCCCCAAACCACATTATATTGCATGACTGAAAATACCCAGACATACACCGGGAGCATTATACTAGCACCAACACAGTAGGAGAAAATTACCCAGATTCCATAAACCAAAATGCCCAGGAACAATGTACCACTCCCACAAGAGGGGTAAGCATACTGGATGTGATAATCAGCAACATGTGTACTGGATGGCAAGATGAGAAGTGTACCCCTCACTGGTAAGACCAGACCATAGAGTAATCACACTGGATATACACATCCTGACCCCAGTCCCTGGCCAGAATACCACAGTGAAAAACATGTGTAAAGCATAGGTTGCAGCCCTCAAAACCGATGTTGAATCCACAAAAGGCCCTGTGCAAGTGCAGAATATGGGACACACCACAGAACATGTTATACAAGCATTCCATGAACACAGCCAGGAATGCTTGGAGTATGCAATCACAAATAACAACAACACTCAATGCCATACACGCAGGCATCTGGCATGCTGGACTCCAGCCATTACCAAACCATGCAAGAGAATGAGGAAGCTACCACATGATAGAGCAAACATAAAAAGGGAAGTAATCACTGACCAGCAGTATGGCAATAACATATGTCCACACATACAATCCACTAAGTCCAGCCACAACAATTAGAATCTGTGAATCCAGAGGCAATGTGACACCAGTCCCAAGTACACAGACAACCACAACACCCCCCAATAAATACAAATATATGTGATAGATGCATCCATGTATCCAAACCAGAGGTTGAGCTCCACCAACCCAGTACTGTCAAAACTAGTCAGGAGGAGAAGGTAACCACATACACCACAAACCCAGTCCCACATAGACCTACCAGAACTGTAAACCAAACACATAAACACAGACAAATATTCCCAGAGGCCTTAATTACAAACACACCACACCAACAGAAGCCTCCAAAGCAGATCACAAGCAACCACAACCTTCAAACATAGCACATGCAATGAATAGTACGCAAAGCTGGTGTGCCAAACAGTCACAGGCCAAAAGGAGAAACAACATGCCTGATACAGTCATAATAGGTGTCTGTATAGGCAGACACACTGCTGTCCCACTCACCAAACTGAACAAGGGAAAGGGTAGAGTAAGCTGCCTGTAGGCTGCCACAAAATGCCACATAACACAAGTACGCAGGTCACCCCAAAGCAAGCAGAAATATGATGCACTCAATGTCCATGCTGGTGTGAATTACCTGAGATGTACCTCCCTGGTCAACATCAAAAGAGACATGGATGGTCCCTCTGAGTATGTACCCCAGGGCGGTATGACACTGGCTGTGTGCAGCATCCAACCCTCACCAAGAATGATGCCACAGTACAAACACAGAATGCTCATGTTTAACAGCTGGCACAGTTACAGCTGTCAGTCCAAAAGGGTCTAATGTCTGTCTGCTTGAGATGTCAAGCATGACAAGCCATGCTGCTGTTCCAGGGATGGCTTGCAGCTGTTACCCGTGCGTCTGGATACTGGATAAGGCCTTTGCCGCCTCCATAGAGCTGTATGTAGGCAAGGCCAAAAGACTACCCACCACCCTAGAAAACATAAGTGGTAGGAAACATAAGGGTAATGCTGACCAATGCCAGATGTGTAAACTGCAATATGCATGCCCCTGAGGCACTTCCCATTATGGAGAACATTGATGTCTGTGCAGTGACAGAAGCCTGCTGCAAGCCTAGTGATAGCACACCAGCACTACTAGGTTATACCACATATCATGTGTTATGGCCCCAACACCTGCACCAAAACATCAAAGGAGGGGGAGTATCCATATGCAGCACAGACACCCATATTGCCAGGTAACTGACTATGCACAAAGCAGTGGAGACCACCCATGTGCACATAACTGTAGTCAAAACTGCTGTACAGTCTGTAGCATGCGACAGACCACACTCTCACACACAAGAACTCCACCCAGACATCCGAAGACACTGGACAGTATGAATGTACCACCAAATACCAGACAAGGTACACACAAATTACCACATAGGTGTCTAACCATTATGTATGCAAGGAGTAATCAGGGACCTAGGGACACAGGTCGACATTAATCTGTCATGTGACACCCACAATGCCAATGTGGCTATGAAGATTGTCGATACTGGACACCGTATCATGAAAGGATTCACATCAACATCAACAGAGGTCACTGTGCCACTGTACTGTTCCCTTATCAGACCCATAATCTAGTACAATGACTCATATGGGATGTACCGTACGTGACACCTGCAGAACTCATAGTTACCTCACCAACAGGATAAAGGGTGTGAAATATATGTCATATGCTGCCTGGCTGTAGACACCCCAGCTGACTGCAGTCACACACTGCCTACACAGAGGCATTGTATGTCTGTTGTACAAGGCCATGTCCAACACAGGAGTAATGGACATGCTACACCACAGGAAATCAAAGTCATTGGAGCTGTGAGAGTCACAGATGTCAGCCTCAACACATAATGAAATAAGATGTGCTGGAGGGACAGATACATAACCCAGAGGCTCCCCACACCCAGAAACAGGATCCCAATCCATGGTAGGCAGAGCCCCTCACTGACACCCCTCAACAGGAATATTGCCAAGTGGATGGATGACCGTACATGTATACTGGGGGTCCTCACTGTGTCATGACCAGACAGAGGCACAGTAAAGAACTTCATAAACGGTCATAATTGAACATAGCAAGGGGTGGCGAAAGACACACACACTCTGGCTAGGCTTACTAATGGCCTAGGGTGTATAGCCTAGTATGAACCCATGAACCTATGAAGATACAAAATGTACAGGACACTAAGGATAATCACAAGGCTTACCCAACTGATGGTAGGAACCATGTTGGGCATCCACAGATATGCTCCGAATCACACAGATATTACAAATAACATACCAAACACACACACATATTGCTAACATACACCCCCCCCCCCGAGTGCAAAATACCTATCCCAGCAGACTGATGGTCCCCTGACATTGCAGATGCTGAGGTAACAGCCATCATCTGCAAAGCAGAACACACAGCAGCAAAGGTATGTGATGGTGTCCTGTGCTGAGGCCAACATGGACTCCAAGAATAATGGAATACCAAATCACACTACTGCCCCATGTCAGCCTTACCACAGGATATGTACCCAAAGAGCAGTGTACAACAACAGTGGTCCATCACAACAAAGGTGTTGCCTGAATGAATACTCCAAACTACCACCCCAGGATCCTGACAAGCTTGTTCTGCACAGCTATGGAAAGGATCAGTATGTACCGCAGACAGAAGGCTATTGTGGACCTACTGATACTGGACCCTACACAGTGTGGCTGTTGTAACTGCAGAACCTGCCCCTAAACATGTCTGACCCATTTGAAGCAGTCATTAAGGTCATTGATGAGGGCAATGTGGTCCACACAGCGTAGCTGGACCGTGCACATGCTTCTAGAAAATACCGTACAAGTTCAGTATGGATATGTTCAGCAGCTGAAATATATACCCCTATGTCAGTAGAGGGGTTGCAAACCAGACCAAGGACAGAACTCACATGGTCAGACATGCCGCTTCCATGTCAGACTACAAAGCAGATATGAGTGGCATCCCTCAAGGCCTGGTCTTGCCCCCCCACCCCCGTTCTGTATATATGTCCCATAGGTATAGGCCAACATGGAAGGACTGTGACTGAACATGTATGCAGAGGAGTACAAACAGCCCACCATATCCGACCCCCAGCTGACACAAGCAACCCACAAAAGGGCCACCTACAAACAGACAACTGTAGCCATAGCCATGTCAGCAAGCTAATTGCAGAACTGTGTATAGACAGCCACCGTGGATATACAGTAAGTGCCCACAAATTACCACACAGGTGTTAACCCATGAGGTATCTAACATGTAATGTGAGACCTGGGTACAAAAGGTGATAAATATCCTGCACTGGACAAACATGTGGCTGTAGTGTTCGCAGAAACATGTACCATATACCCACCCAAACATGAAGGTTGGCAGATGTAGATAAGGGGACCTCACTGTGGCTCTGCAGCCATCCTCCATCAGCGTCACAACTGACTACAATAGCCCCTGTGGGATATACTGCAGCAGACACCTCCACCAACTGTAAAGTCCACAACAGTACCCCACCAGGGGTAGCAAAGAGCATGAACAGATGCCATGTGTTGCCTGAGTAAACAAACTGCAGACCCACACACCGCCATCCTTCCCAGCTACAGGAAAGCTGTGCCTGATGTATGAAGCCATGTCCAACCTGGAATGAATGAACATGTTGCACCTTGTACAATCTGAATGGCAGTGAGCTATGCACATGAGAGACCTGAACCCCAGCACTGACATACATAGGACAAGCTGTACAGAATGATCCATAACACAGAAGGCACCCCCACTCTTCAGTAAACTCCTGGTACAGGTCAGCCAGAGAGCCACATATCGACACCCCTCAAGAGGAATCCTGATGAGTGTATGGGAGATGGTAGGCTAACCCTGGGTATCACTGTTATGTCAGAGGTAGACGGAGGCACAGTATACTAACCATGACATATGTCATGGCAAACTCCAATTACAATGTGTGTCGAAGGACAAACACACCCTGTGACTAGCATCAGAAATGGCCTAGGGAACATCCACCCATGTTGTGGAATACACTAGAAATGTTGGACGAGCCTGGTGTAGGTAGTCCATATCTGAACATATTGCAACATGGTCATATGTGCACAACTGGCCCCTACACAGTCTGTTGTGCTCACTATGAAGATGTCAAGCAGTCATAGGACTAAAGCCCAGGATACTGTCCACCACAGTGAAAGTACTGAACCAGTACACTATACGGTACTACAGTGTTAGGTCATTATGAAAGTATGTTGAGAACTGTCTGCAAAGTATCCCATGCAATCCCTGCAGGCACAGTATAATCCCTGTTGTGGCAGACACGAAGCAGTTGGCCAGTTAGTACACAACATGACACCCAACACACAACCATAAACGTGAGATATTGTTGAAGTTCACACACACCCAAATATGTGGTGGACTTCAGAGTGCAACATATGGAAAGCTCACACTGGACATGCTCGCACACTTTGATAAATGAGGCATATGTCAGACAACATGCCATGGAAAGGCTGAACTGGGCATGCTCACACACTTAGGCCATATCTCCGTTTAGCAGTTGGCCACACATATCTGGTATTTGTACGTGTCAGTCCAGGAACCAACCACAACACAGCAATCAGCCCAGTGCACACAGTAAATGACTACAGAGACATAAGTGATATAGTGGATCGCCGTCATATGCAAACATTTTCCACAGATACACAAGTTGGTCATAGGAACAGGGAATGCTATGGCAATAAAGACCTGCAAACAGTAGAACAGTACAACAAATATTGTGCATCTGACAATTGAA
The DNA here is from genome assembly GCF_019279795.1 of Protopterus annectens. NCBI lineage: Eukaryota > Metazoa > Chordata > Ceratodontiformes > Protopteridae > Protopterus > Protopterus annectens. The sequence goes on along the minus strand of NC_056732.1, from coordinate 356,770,831 downwards.
CATATGGGTGTAGAGGTCAATACTAGGCTTGTTGCCCTAGGGAATGACAGCTCAGCCAGAGTGTGCTTGGCATCTGCATCCCCAGGATAGTAGGCTACTGTGCCACTGTAAAGTAGGTCACAGAAGGCAACATGTGAGGCTAGTGAGCTGTGCCTCTGTCAAGCAGGGGCACCGTGGAGGTCCCAGGGTTTGAATGTGCTAAGCCACAGCCATGTTGTCGGTGTGTGCTGTGAGAGGGTTGCTGAGGATCTCTGACAGTAGGTGTCCATCAATAACAGACTGAGGGGAGCCCTATCTGCATTCACTGGACGATTCCACTGTCAACACTGTGTTGTAATGAGTATGTGTGAATGAAGTGCCATGCCGGAACTGTTCACAGATGTCCTCCCTCTGTGGGCTACAGCTCTGCAATGTATTAGGTCACTCTGTCTGTTGTACGGCGCATATATGGCTGGTGTACAGCTGACAGGTGTCTTGTTGTGGAGCAGTCGTGGGTATATGTGGGATAGCATGACCAATGCAAACCGTACACATGCTCATAGAATGCAATTGTCAAGGATTATGCTGAGTGGCCAGTATAGTCCTCCAGCATGGGTCCTCTGAAGTCGTCCACCCCAGTCTACACAAGTGTAGAGTCTACTTGTTCTAAATACAGTTTGTGTGCAGTGACAACCTTGCCTGGGGGTGGAGATGAGATATGGATGTCCAGGGAAAGGTGGTTATGGACAGATATCAACAATGGTGGTCTACCTCTGGTGTGGAACAGTGAGTACCCACGTGCAGATGGACAGGTGCAATATGTATTCCCCCATGTGGCTGTGGTGTGTGGTTCTGCCATAGCACATGGACCCACAAATTGTAGTGGCTGTAGGGTAAAGTGGTAGAGGCCTGAGTAGTTCTCACACACAATATGCCTGTACCTGATGTTAACAACTGGAATGGTGTATGTGAACACCTGCATATCCTGGCACTGTTCCCAGGGAAGCTAAGTGTGTGTCCTGGATGTGGGTGTGGTGTTCTGGACTTGTTGTGTTGTGCCTTACAGGTCCTGTGGTCCCAAAGCATGGTATAGAACATAACCTGCCAGTGCGATGTGCATATCTGACCTTGACGTAGGTGGCTGCAAATGCATATATATGTTATCCCCCACCTGACAGGTAGTACTACATGTACATACCTCTGTAGAAATAATGATGTCAGCACCCTATAAATACTACAGGTGCAGTATAGATGCCCAGTAATTTGGATAGTGCGCTCTGCTAATGCGTTGCCCTCAAGTGTCATAATATAGTTAGGTAGGGGTTTGAATCCTGCAAATGCTCAGTGTGTGGGTGAGTGGGGTTTGTGTGTGTGAAAGGCTGTGAGAGGGAAATGTCCCTTTTGGCAACTGGGAGAACACACTACAGGATGCACATTGCCCTTTCTAAACACAGATGATGTCAGCACCCTATAAGTACAGCAGGAGAAGGGAAGCCTCCCAGTAATGCGAATAGCGCGCTCTGCTAATGTGTCTGTCTCGAGTGTCATAACATAGTTAGGTAGTGGTTTGAATCCTGCAAATGGCAAGTGTGTGTGTTTGGATGAGGGGGGTTAGTGTGTGTGCAATTTTGTGTGAGGGAAATGTCCCTTTTGGCAACTGGGAGAACACACTACAGGATGCGCACTCCCCTTTCTAAACACAGATGATGTCAGCACCCTATAAGTACAGCAGGAGAAGGGAAGCCTCCTAGTAATGCGAATAGCGCGCTCTGCTAATGCGTCTGTCTCGAGTGTCATAACATAGTTAGATAGTGGTTAGAATCCTGCAAATGGCAAGTGTGTGTGTTTGGATGAGGGGAGTTAGTGTGTGTGCAATTTTGTGTGAGGGAAAT